>NC_052147.1:218039469-218379469 GCF_902713615.1 Scyliorhinus canicula
GGGGACCAAGGGCAATGTGTCCAAGTTTGCAGATGACACTAAGATGAGTGGTAAAGCGAAAAGTGCAGAGGATACTGGAAGTCTGCAGAGGGATTTGGATAGGTTAAGCGAATGGGCTAGGGTCTGGCAGTGGAATACAATGTTGACAAATGTGAGGTTATCCATTTTGGTAGGAATAACAGCAAACGGGATTATTATTTAAATGACAAAATATTAAAGCATGCTGCTGTGCAGAGAGACCTGGGTGTGCTAGTGCATGAGTCACAGAAAGTTGGTTTACAGGTGCAACAGGTGATTAAGAAGGCAAATGGAATTTTGTCCTTCATTGCTAGAGGGATGGAGTTTAAGACTAGGGAGGTTATGCTGCAATTGTATAAGGTGTTAGTGAGGCCACACCTGGAGTATTGTGTTCAGTTTTGGTCTCCTTACTTGAGAAAGGACATACTGGCACTGAAGGGTGTGCAGAGGAGATTCACTAGGTTAATCCCAGAGCTGAAGGGGTTGGATTACGAGGAGAGGTTGAGTAGGCTGGGACTGTAATCGTTGGAATTTAGAAGGATGAGGGGGGATCTTATAGAAACATATAAAATTATGTAGGGAATAGATAGGATAGATGCAGGCAGGTTGTTTCCACTGGCAGGTGTTGCTCGTTCTGGGTGAGTGTGCTTAACACTCAATTTGACTCTGTTTCTTATTCTAAGCTCTGGAGTCGCCAGGTGCCGTTAAGACACCGCCACAAGCTTCAAGATGAAGTTCAAAGCAATAAAACCATACACCAATTAGTAAGTCCAAACAACTAGAGTTTATTATAATACAATTATAATAACTACCCATGCACACGCTAAAGGATTAAACTTACTCCTACCGCTAAACAACTAATACTTATCTCGAAGGAACTGCTGGGTCAGGGAACAAGGCCTCTTGCTCTGCTCTGGTCTGCAGACTTCAGATTGTTATCAATTGAAAAGGGGGTCAGGAGTGCCTATTTCTGGTAGCGGTCGTCGTTAGGCACTTACTTGTTGGTGGCTGCTGCTCGACGGCTGGAGTAGGAGACATGAGACTGAACTATGTGTGGGACCTTTCTTTTATAGGTCCCAGGGGGTCCGCGCCCCTTTGGGCGGACTCCCTTACCTGCTTGGAATCGATTGGGTCTCTTCCAATCAATTTGTTTGAACGCCCCAATCAAAGGGCAGTTCCTCGGTCACTGGGGTGGTTTTTGGGACCTATTGTTTTGGGCTTCTCTGGCGCCACAGGGTCTGGCCTTCCATAGAATGTATCGATTTGTGCTTAAGTTGTGTCCATTGTATCTGGGACTCGCCCGGTATTGCCTCATTAGTATGTTAACTGGTTTCTTTTCACAGTGCTGTCTGGTTTCTGTAACAGTCAAAACTGGTTTCTGCAGTCGTCCCAATATACAATCGCCTTGCAAGCTGCTTGCTTTCCAACATGTCCATTTTCCCTGCAATCCTTGCAATCTTCCATTTTGTGTTGGGCAGTGGCCACCCCAGGTGGCTACACAGGTGAAAGCATAACTCGGGAGCATAGCCTCAAAATAAGAAGTAGATTTAGGACTGAGTTTAGGAGGAACTTCTTCTCCCAAAGGGTTGTGAATCTATGGAATTCCTTGCCCAGTGAAGCAGTTGAGGTTCCTTCATTAAATGTTTTTAAGGTAAAGATAGATAGTTTTTTGAAGAATAAAGGGATTAAGGGTTATGGTGTTCGAGCGGGAAGTGGAGCTGAGTCCACAAAAGATCAGCCATGATCTCATTGAATGGTGGAGCAGGCTCGAGGGGCCAGATGGCCTACTCCTGCTCCTAGTTCTTATCTTCTTATGTTCTTATATTCTAATGTGGAAACTCCACACGGACAGTGACCCAGAGCTGGTATCAAACCTGGGACCTCGGCGCCGTGAGCCAGCAGAGCTAACCACTGCGCCACCTTGCAGCCCCAATTTTGGTACAGAGATGGGTAGACACAAAGGCCTGAGATTTACAGGAAGGTGACACGGACGAGTAGGGTGCAGGCCACCATATGTCAGCAGCCAGAAAACACAGTAATATTAGGAAGGCAGAATTAAATGCTGGCAAATTTTGTCAAAATAAATTAGACAGTGGTTAAAAGGCATGTGGAATAGTGAACTTTCTAAATAAAAACACTGAGTGCTAAAGTAAAGAAGTTATAATAAACATGTATAAACACTGTTTCAATATCAGCTGGAGTATTGTGTCCACACTTTAGGAAGGATATAATGCATTAGAATGCAGAAAAAGATTCATGGGAATTGTTCCAGGGATGAGGGGGGTGCTTCTCCGAGCCCTGTCCTGGGCCGGAGAATCGGCGCAACTGCGCCATGACACCCCGACGCCGGCGCGCGAGAATCGGCGCCATTTGCGCAGTTGGCGCGGTGCCGGCCGCTGGAATCGGTGGGACCACCGATTCTCTGGCCCGGAATGGCCGAGCGGCCGCGTGGATACGACAGAGTCCCGCCGGCGCCATTCACCCCTGGTCTGGTTGGGTGCGGCCTGTGGGGGATGGGGGGGGGGGGGGGCTCTGTCCCTGGGGGGCCTCCGATGGGGCTTGGCCCGCAATCGGGGCCCACCGATTGGCGGGCCGGCCTCTCCCCCCCAATCCTACTTTCCTGCGTGGCCGGCCCCTGAACACTGACGCCATGTTGAGTCAGGGGCGGCGCGCTGAAGAAGTCCCCCACGCATGCGCAGGTTGGCGGGGCCAGAATCAGTCGTCCCCGTGCCCGTTTCGCGCCGTCGTGAAACGCGATGGCGTTCACGACTGCGCAAACACTCGGGCTCCATTTGGGAGAAATGCCCCCAAGGTACTTCAGTTATCTGATTGATTGGAAATGTTAGGGCTGTTCTCTTTAGAGAGGCGAAGGTAAGAGGAAATATGTTTTATGCAGTGAGGGGTTAGGATCTGGAATGTGATTTGAGGAGACAGATTCAGATCTTTGAAGGTAAATTGGATAATTATCTGAGGAAAAAGATTTTGCAAGGCTATAGTATGACGGCTAAAGTGGGGCAAGATGCATCGCTCTTGGAGAGAGCCGGCAGAGACACAACAGTCTGAATTGCCTCTTTCTCTGTTGTAAACAATCTATGATAAAAACAGAAAATACTGGTTAAATTTGGCAGGTCAGGCAGCATCTGTGGAGAAAGAGATTGAGGACGTGGTCCAAAGACCACACTGCTCCTGAAAAGCTCGCTGCGGCGCAGCGTGGTCGATAAAAACCAGGAAACCCAGCTCCCTGGTGATCTACCCAGCTCACAACGCCTCGCGAGATCCAACGCGATCTCGCAAGAAGTTACGATATAAAACCTAGCCATTGTGGGCAGGATAATTTTTTTAGCAAATCTGCATGTTAGAGCGAGACAGCCAGTCTTAATCTAATGTTTAGTTCCCTGAGGTAGCCAAGGCATTGTGATCTATCCCCTTTGTCTTGGAGACCTCGGTGAGCGCTGTTCACTGCTGGTCCCTACAAACAGGGTCCAGATGTAATAGCACTGGTGGGGTCTCCCAAGGGATTTGAGGCCCCCAGGTGCTTGCCCTCTGAGCAGCTGGCACACTGGTGCCACCTGGGAGCCAGCCTGGCACTGCCAAGGAGTCAAGTTGGCATTTTTTTCATGGCAGTGATTGGGGGGGTGCAAGGGCCAGGAAACACATGGCAGAACGTGCTCGCAATGGGACAAAGTTCCCATTTAGTTAGATTGTGCCCAATGTGACTAGAGGAGGTGTCAGTGGCAGATTAAAAGCTGTCTGAATGCAAAGGAAAGAAATTGAGAAATGAAAGATAATACCAAACCTACATAAAATCACAAAACAAAATGAGGGAAGAGGATATGATCTAAAATTGTTGAGTCCAGAATGCTATAGAATGCCCAGTTAAAAGATGAGGTGCTGTTGCTGAAGCTTTCTTTGAACTTCATTGGAACAAAGTATTGGACCGCAGCCAGAAAGGTCAGAGCGTCGGAAAGGTAGAGAATTAAAATAGCAGCGTTTGTTTCCTAACTTTAAGTCATTCTCTGCAATGTGCTATTCTCAGACTGAAAGACTCGGCACCAGGAAAGAAATGTCTTATCCTTGACAACGCTGGTGGAATAATCAGAATGATTTACAAATATCTACTCATCTCTTTATTTCCAAACCATTGTGGGATGAAGTACTTAGCATTTTCTTGGGACCACTCCCAAAGTTGTGCCTGAGATCCAACCTTCTCAAGCAGGAAATGATATGTGTTAACCAGCATCCTGTGGCACCCTTTGAATCCTTTTTCTTAAATTACACTTTAATGTGTAACTGTTTTCATCATGTTGCAGTTATTATGTCTGCTCAACTCACTTGGAGAATATTGGCTCTATTTTGCTCAGGGTTCTTGTGATCGCACAGCTGATAAACTGCATAGGCCAGCTTGGCTACTCTGCTTACATTGTATTTACATTTAACAGTTTATTGCTAGTGAGCAAGCAAGAAACTGTAGCAAGATCCAATTTCACAGTAATGCTTCACTACTTTTAAAGTGTTATTGTCAGTCATATCAATTCAAGCAATAACAAAGTGATTTTCTATATCTTTTACTGCCTACTTCATCAGTTTGAAAACCCATATCTTTTCCCTTTTACCAATCATGGTTACTGCTGCTGGACACAAGAGTGAACTGAATGTGTTAATGGCATGGTTGCCAAACCTAATTTAACTGACAGAACATTAACCTTTATGATATTTAAGTCTCCATTATTTTGGATTTAAAACTATTACTGTTCCTTTCCACTGTGCCTTTTATATGTTCTCTCCATGCTTCTTTCAGCTTGCTTATTTTAAATCTTATTAGTTTTTATTTCTGAAGTAAAAAAAATCACATGATTTATCTCCTACACTAGGTGAATACAGCCTGCCAGTTTGCCAGTAAGTACGTGCAGGGGCCAAATAATATGACTTGCTTCCTTGCCATCCATTCAGTGTCACAGTTAAAATCCCTCCACTACTTTTCTGCTGGCACTGTACACTCCCGTACAGAAATTACAGTACCTCTACTCGATGTGCCAATCTGCTACTTAACACGGGGCATTTAAATAGGAAACATACACATTTCCTGTTCTTGTGTATTGCATATCTCGAGTGCTAATCTTTTCCTCTTCAAGTGAGCATTAACCACGGTTCGATTTCTGGGAACGGAAATCTAACAGCAGTGATGTGCTTTTTTTCAACGGTCCCAATCTGAAGGACAGCTTTCAGTGACCTCTCACTTTATTTAGTCAAATGCCTGTGAATTGAAGAGGAACAAACAAGTAATGCCAGGGATAATGAATGGCATCACATGAGGTTTGTCCAGATCTATCAATATGTGACTGGCACAGCCATGTGAGGAGGGGTAAAAATTATTCACCTGTCCTACCACGCCAAGTCCGACCGCAACAGGTATTGTTTAAAGATTTAGGAGGATGAAAGAATTTTACTCAACCCTGTGTTTGATCATTTGCGTAATGATTGCATAGAAACAAGTCTGACAGACTTTCTTGAGGTTTGAAAAAAAAGGGGTTGGTTTTCATTCAGTTAAAAACCCACCCAAGTAAAGATAGCAAAATATATTAAAAAGACAAACCTCCTTGAAACCATGACCTCCACTCTCAATTACAAAACCATGCAAGATTTGCAAGTTATACTATAGGTACTGACTTGTTATAACCCTAATGGAGGCCATGGGATATGAGCCATCAGGTTTCCCGTGCCCTCCGGTGAAAATGAACTTTCCCTGGATGCAGGTCGGGAAGGCGGCCCCCCAGGGAGTGGTGGTGGTTTGATTATAAATAATCTGAAATCTCTTTGTGCTCTAACCAGGGCTTATGCACGGCTGCTTCCTCGGATCTAACATTACTTTTTTAGCCAAATTGGATTGGATTATTTATTGTCACGTGTACCGAGGTACAATGAAAAGTATTTTTCTGCGAGCAGCTCAACAGATCATTAAGTACATGGGAAGAAAAGGGAATAAAAGAAAATACATAATAGGGCAACATAAGATATACAATGTAACTACATAAGCACCGGCCTCGGATGAAGCATACAGGGTGTAGTGTTAATGAGGTCAGTCCATAAGAGGGTCATTTCGGAGTCTGGTGACAGTGGGGAAGAAGCTGTTTTTGAGTCTGTTCGTGCGTGTTCTCAGACTTCTGTATCTTCTGCCCAATGGAAGAAGTTGGAAGAGTGAGTAAGCCAGGTGGGAGGTGTCATAATATACACACAAGTATATGATGGTGCACAGACAGACATTGCTTGACACACAGGATGATCAATGAACACACAGAACACAGCAGCCAATCACCATACAGGACATGTCCACTATAAAGCCAGAGGGCACTAGTTTTCCCGCTCTCTTGAGATCCAGCTTCTGAGACAGTCAGAGCCCGTGAGCAGCAACTAGAATAAACACCATGTGGTAGTAAGATAGTCTGGTCAGGTTAGCCTCAGGTCTCCAGTCAACTCAGCATAGTGTCAACCCACAGTTAAAGTATGTATGATAGTTAAGAGTTCAATAAAATAGAGTTGCATTTCTTCAAGTGTTGGAAGCCTGTCTCTCTCACTGCTACAGTAAACGCAGTCCTCGCAGACCCAGCTTACCCAACACATCATGGGACCAGTGAGTCATGTTAGTGTTTGATGATCTACCTTGAGATAGTCTGCCTTTGACCAGCGATCAGCCACCCGGTAACATGGACAGTGTCCGCCCTCCCCCGCCGCTCCACATCGCCGGCAACCTCGGTGCAAACTGGAAGATTTTCAAGCAGAAGTTCAGCTGTATCTGGAAGCCACCGACCTCGAAGCCGCATCGGATGCCAGCAAGATTACTCTCTTCCTCTCTACAGCCGGGGACCACGCTATCCACATTTTTAACTCCCAAACCTTTGCTGAAGGTGAGGACAAGACAAAGTTCAAAACAGTCCTGCTGAAGTTCGACAGCCACTGTGACATTGAAGTCAACGAGAGTTTTGAACGCTATGTGTTCCAGCAGAGGCTTCAGGGTAAGGATGAAGCTTTTCAGTCCTTCTTAACCCATCTCCGTCACCTCGCGCAGTCCTGCAACTACGACTCAACTTCCGACTCAATGATACGCGACCAGATCGTTTTCGGGGTCCACTCCGATCCCCTTTTCCAGCAGCTCCTTAAAGTTAAGCAGCTCACCCTTACCATCGCCATCGAGACCTGTGTCCTACATGAGCACGCTAATAACCGGCAGTCCCATATCAAGGCGGCAGAGACGACGCGGCAAGGCCCCCACGATGCGGAGAGGGTGCAGGCCGTAAAACAGCTCCAGGGCCTGAGTCTGGATGAGAGCGGCCATTTCGCGCACTTTTCCGGGGTTCCTGTGCATGCGCGCAACGACCAAGGGGACGGCGAGGCCGACGACAGAACTGCGCAGGTGCGCACATCGTTCGACCACACCGCGCATGCGCGGTGGCGTACGGAGTGTCCTGACGTCGGCGCCATGACATGCAACAACTGTGGCTCCGCTCACTTAAAGCGGCAATGTCCCGCGAAATCTCTACGCTGTTTCCAGTGTGGCAAGCTTGGCCACTACGCAGTTCTGTGCAAATCTGCTCAACTGCCTGACACACAGCGATCCCAGCCGCAACGCAGGAACATCCAGTCAGTACAGCAACCCGTTGCAGACTCCGACATGGTTCCAGATCCCGACACCGAGGACCTCACATCCACATTCCGGGTGGTCATCATCACCAAACATACGATGCTTTCCGCAAAAAAGGTTAAACAACTCCCAGTGATGAGCATTGATCCGGACAACGAGTGGTGTGCCACCCTTACGGTCAACAAGGCTTGCATACGCTTCAGGCTGGACACCGGGTCTTCAGCGAACCTCATTTCAAAGTCTGACCTTGATACCATCCGCATCAAGCCGAGCATTCTTCCACCGGCCTGCCAGCTTCTCGACTACAATGGCAATGCCATTGCTGCCAGTGGCTCATGCCAGCTTGCGGTATGCCATCGTTCTTCAAAAGCCACCCTGCGTTTTGAAATTGTAGGGTCCAACAGAGCTTGCTTGCTCGGTGCTCAGGCCTGAAAAATCTTGACTCTTGTGCAGCGGATTCACACCATGTCGCCCGCTGAGGCAACGGCCTCGCCAGATGCCAGCTTCCAAACCCAATTAGATGACATCATAGCACAATACCACAGCGTCTTCGAAGATATGGGCACACTCCCCTACAGATACAAAATACTTCTGAAACTGAATGCCACACCTGTGGTTCATGCACTGTGTCGGGTGCTGGCACCCCTTAAGGACCGCCTCAAGCAGCAACTGCAAGACCTTCAGGACCAGGGCGTCATTTTGAAGGTCACAGAACCCACGGACTTGGTTAGCTCCATGGTTTGTATCAAATAACCGTCAGGGAAACTTCGCATTTGCATCGACCCCAAAGGTTTGAACTGTAACATCATGAGGGAACACTGCCCTATCCCTAAACGAGAAGAGCTCACCAGAGAAATGGCTCACGCCAAGTTTATCACGAAGCTGGATGCATCCAAAGGGTTTTGGCAAATACAGCTGGACGCGTACAGTCGAAAGCTCTGCACATTTAACACCCCGTTTGGTCGTTACTGTTACAACCGGATGTCCTTTGGCATCATCTCCGCCTCGGAGGTGTTCCACCGAATAATGGAGCAAATGATGGAGGGCATCGAGGGGGTGCGAGTGTACGTCGATGATATCATTGTCTGGTCCACAACTCCTCAGGAGCACATCAATCACCTCAATCGAGTGTTCCATAGGGTCCACAGGCATGGCCTCCGACACAACAGAGCCAAATGCTTGTTCGGTCAAGCAGAAATAAAGTTCCTTGGTGACCATATTTCGCAGTTCGGTGTGCAGCCAGATGCATACAAGGTGTCGGCGATCAACGCTATGAAGACACCAGAGGACAAGAAGGCGGTCCTCTGCTTCTTAGGGATGGTCAACTTCCTTGGGAAGTTTATCCCCAACCTTGCATCACACACCACAGCTCTCCACAATCTTGTTAAAAAGACCACCGACTTCTAGTGGCCCCCCGCTCATGAGCGAGAGTGGCGTAAGCTCAGGGCGAAACTCACCGAGGCCCCGGTGCTGGCGTTTTTCGACTCTGCCAAGGAGACGAAGATCTCCACCGACGCGAGCCAGGTTGGCATTGGGGCAGTACTCCTCCAGTGGGACGAATCCTCCTCCTGGGCACCAGTCGCATATGCATCTAGAGCCATGACACCTACTGAGCAGCGATATGCTCAAATCGAAAAAGAAGGCCTGGGCCTCCTCATGGGATTGACAAATTCCATGATTATGTGTATGGACTCCCCAAGTTCACGGTCGAGATGGACCACAGGCCATTGGTTCACATCATCCAGAAAGACCTCAATGATATGACGCCACACCTACAACGTATCCTCCTCAAACTCCGCCACTACAATTTCGACCTGGTCTACACCCCGGGCAAGGAGCTCATTGTGGCCGACGCACTCTCTCGATCCGCCGTGTGAGCAGTCGGACTTCGTCTGTCAGATCAACGCTCATGTGAAGTTCTGTGCATCCAACTTTCCGGCCACTGATGAAAGGGTCGTGCAGATTCGTCAGGGAACGGCCAGGGATCCTTTACTCCAGCGGGTCATGCGCCATCTCACGAATGGTTGGCAAAAGGGGCAGTGCCCACAGTTATATAATATAAAAGACGATCTGACAGTAGTCGACGGCATACTAATGAAACTGGACAGGATAGTAATCCCACAGAGTATGCGGGAGCTTGTCCTCAGCCAACTCCACAAGGGTCACCTGGGGGTTGAAAAGTGTTGCCGTCGAGCCCGAGAGGGAGTATATTGGCCAGGCATCAGTCAGGATATCGGCAATACTGTCCTCAATTGCCCAACGTGCCAACGGTTCCAGCCGGCTCAGCTGAAAGAGACTTTGCAACCGCATGATCTGGTGTCCTCCCCATGGACCAAGGTTGGCATTGATCTCTTTCATGCAAAGGGCCGAGACTATGTCCTCCTCATGGACTAATTTTTCTAACTACCCCAAGGTGGTCAGACTGACTGACTCACATCAGCGACAGTCATCAAGGCGTGCAAAGAGACCTTTGCCCGTAATGGCATTCCACTTGCAGTCATGACTGATCATGGCCCGCGCTTCTTCAGTCAGGAGTGGACCGATTTTGCCCGGCAGTACAATTTTACGCACGTCACGTCAAGCCCCCACTACACCCTGTCGAATGGGAAAGCTGAAAAAGGGGTCCACATTGTTAAAAGACTGTTGTGCAAAGCCGCTGACTCGGGTTCAGATTTTAACCTAGCGCTGCTAGCCTACCGGCGACTCCTTTGTCCGCTGGCCTGTTCCCAGCACAACTGCTAATGAACGGCACACTACCGACGATGGTGCCGGCTATCCACATCCCGGACCTTGACAATTTACCGGTCCTGCAAAGGATGCAACTGTCTCGGGCCCAATGCAAGTCGGCGTATGACGCCCACGCCACAGATCTCCCTGCTCTGGTCCCTGCTGACCGTGTTCGTGTTCAGCTACCTGACGGTGGCTGGTCTGCCACGGCTGTGGTGGTCAAGCAAGTGGCCCCAGGATCATTTCTTGTTCGCATGCATGATGGCTCCTTTCTTCGGCGTAATAGGCGGGCACTGCAGCTGCTTCCACACTCGCCACCTGAACGTGATATCCCGCCTTGCCTGCTGATTCCTCAGGATGCACCCTTCCATGAGGCCACCGATCTGACAGTTCTTTTACCACCTTCTACATTGGAGGCAGCTCCGCCCATTCCAGTGCAGGCGGTCCCTGACCCACCCTTGAGGCGGTCAACCAGACTTCGTCACCCGCCACAGAGACTGAATTTATAGACTGCATGTTGCATTGCCTTGTGATCCGTTTACACATATGTACATATTATTTCTTGCTAATTTGTTGTATGCCCTCTATCTGCACTAGTTGCCTTCTCATGTAAATACGTTCACGTACTTTGTATATAGTCAGGCTCCTACACACACTCACTATTTATTGACCTATACAAATTTTTTTTAAAGTAAAAAAAAAGGGGGGAAGATGTCACAATATACACACAAGTATATGATAGTGCACAGACAGGCAGTGATTGACACACAGGATGACCAATAAACACACAGAACACAGCAGCCAATCACCAGACAGGACACAACCACTGTAAAACCAGAGGGAGGTGTAGATTGAGTCAATGGATGGGAGGCAGTGTGTTGTTCCTCGTGTCTTAATAAAGCTCGTAGTCTCAAATGTGGAGAAGATGCTTTATTGTGAATTTGTTCTCTCTTCAGAGCTTAACATACGGCTACCTCAAATGCTGCCTGACTGTGTTTGTGTCCTGCTACGAGTTCTGCCTTCCATGAAGTTTGTCGTCACTTCCTGTCCCTGTGTATATATAGCTCTCCCGTGCTCCCTCTAGTGCTTGCTCAGTTGTATTGCATCTAGTCAGATCTACAATCACCACAGGCAGGTTCATGTGATGGACTGGGTGGTGTTCACGACTCTCTGAAGTTTCTTGCATTCCTGGGCCGAGCAGTTGCCATACCAGGCTGTGATGCAGCCCGATAGGATGCTTTCTATGGTGCATCTGTAAAAGTTGGTAAGGGTAATGTGGACATGCTGAATTTCCTTAGTTTCCTGAGGAAGTATAGGCGCTGTTGTGTTTTCTTGGTGATAGCGTTAACTTGAGTGGACCAGGACAGATTTTTGGTGATGTGCACCCCTAGGAATTTGAAATTGCTTACCATCTCCACCTCGGCCCCGTTGATGCTGACAGGGGTGTGTACAGTACTTTACTTCCTGAAGACAATGACCAGATTTTTAGTTTTGGCTGGCATTAAGGGAGAGATTGTTGTTGCTACACCACTCCACTAGGTTCTCTATCTCCCTCCTGTATTCTGACTCATCGTTATTCGAGATCCGGCCCACTATGGTCGTATCATCAGCAAACTTGTAGATGGAGTCGGAACCAAATTTTCCCACGCAATCGTGTGTGTACAGGGAGTAGAGTAGGGGTCTAAGTACGCAACCCTGCGGGACCCCGGTATTGAGGACTATTGTGCAGGAGGTGTTGCTGTTCATTCTTACTGATTGTGGTCTGTTGGTCAGAAAATCGAGGATCCAGTTGCAGAGTGGGGAGCCAAGTCCTAGGTTTTGGAGCTTTGATATGAGCTTGGCTGGGATTATGATACTGAAGGCGGAGCTGTAGTCAATAAATAGGAGTCTGATGTAGGAGTCCTTGTTTTCGAGATGCTCTCGGGAAGAGTGTAGGGCCAGGGAAATGGCGTCTGATGTGGACCGGTTGCAACGGTATGCGAATTGCAGTGGATCAAGGCTTCTG
Source organism: Scyliorhinus canicula (assembly GCF_902713615.1). Lineage (NCBI taxonomy): Eukaryota > Metazoa > Chordata > Chondrichthyes > Carcharhiniformes > Scyliorhinidae > Scyliorhinus > Scyliorhinus canicula. Next base: position 218,051,856 of record NC_052147.1, read on the forward strand.
GGAGTGTGGAGGTAATGCACTTCAAGATCAATCTCTCGAAGCACTTCATTATGACGAAAGTCAGGGCCACCGGACGGTAGTCGTTGAGGAATTAAAGTTCAGTGCTGAAAGATAAGAAACTTGAGACTTCCCTGTTTGATTCCTGTGGCTGTGGCTGGGTTTTTTCAAAGTTCCTTTAGCGTCCAGCAGTAGAGGTTGAAGTTCATGTAACTGCAATTGTTAGAGACACTGGGCAAAATTCTCCATTTGGGGGAATATGTTCTCCCGCTGGAGTTGAATTGCACCTGATTTGTGTTCCAAGCGGCCAGGATTTTGAGGGATTCCATATGGTATCCTGCTATCTGGCCGCCATTTTGAGTGAGCAGCCCAATTTGAGGTCCTGTGGCTGGTCCCCCACCACTCTCCGCCACCTCCCCCCCCCTCCGCCCCACACAATTCAGCCCCCCGTCCCCAGATTTTCAGAGTCCCCCCTAACCCCAAGCACGGGGGTGACCCCTCCCCCACAGAGACCCCCAAATAAAAAGACCGTCTCAGAGACCACCTGAATAAAGAGCCCCCCCCAGAGACCCCTAAATAAAGAGACCCCTCCAGAGGTCCCAAAGTAAGGAGACTCTCCCAGAACCTGAAATAAAGAGAACAACCCCCCCCCCCCCCCCCGACGAAACGTGACGCATGTCAAGATTTCGATTGTCATGTGTGTCGAGGTACAATGAAAAGTATTGTTCTGCGTACAATCCTGGTAGATCGTTCCATACTTGAAAAGCATAGGACATACGATAAATACACAATGTCAATACACAGACATAGACATTGGGTGAAGTATACGGAGTATAGTGCTACACAGTAGAGAAGATGCATGGAGAGATCAGTTCAGTCCATAAAAGGGTATTCGGGAGTCTGGTAACAGCGGGGAAGAAGCTGTTTTGAATCTATTAGTGCGTATTTCCAGACTTTTGTATCTCCAGCCTGATGGAAGAGGATGGAAGAGAGAATAACCCGGGTGGAGTGATCTTTAATTGTGCTGCCCGCTTTCCCAAGACAGCGAGAGGTGTAGACGGAGTCAATGGATGGGAGGGGGGTTCGCGTGATGGACTGGTCTCTGTTCACGATTCTCTGTAGTTTCTTACGGTGTTGGGCCGAGCAGTTGCCATACCAGGCTGTGATGCAGCAGATAAGTTGCTTTCTATGGTGCATCTGTAAAATATGTAAGAGTCAATGTGGACATACTGAATTTCCTTAGTTTCCTAAGGAAGTATAGGCGTTGTTGTGCTTTCTTGGTCATAGCGATGACGTGGGTGGACCAGGACAGATTGTTGGTGATGTGCACACCTAGGAATTTGAAGCTGTCAGCCATCTCTAGCTCGGCACCATTGATGCAGACAGGGGTGTGTACGACACTTTGCTTCCTGAAGTTGATGACCAGCTCCTTAGTTTTGCTGACATTGAGGGAGAGATTATTGTCCTGACACCATGCCATTAGGTTCCCTATCTCCCTCCTGTACTCTGACACATCATTGTTTGAGATCTGACCCACTACGGTCAAGTCATCACCAGATCTTTAGATGGAGTTGGAGTGGAATTTTGTCACAGTCGTGTGTATAGGGACTATTGTAGGGGGCTGAGTATGTAGCCTTGTGAGGCCCCCGGTATTGAGGACTATCATGGAGGGATGTCATTGTTTATCCTTACTGATTGTGGTCTATTGGTCAGAAAGTCGAGGAGCCAGTTGCAAAGGGAGGAGCCAAGTCTTAAATTTTGGAGTTTGTATATGAGATTACCTGGCAGTATGATGTTGAAGGTGGAGCTGTAGTCGATGAATGGGAGTCTGTCATAGGTATCCTTGTTGTTGAGATGCTCCGGGGATTAGTGTAGGGCCAGGGAGATAGCGTCTGCAGTGAACGATTGTGGTGGTATGCAAATTGCAGTGGATTAAAAAATTCTGGGAGTATGGTGTTGATGTGTCTCATGACTAACCTCTCAAAGCACTTCATTTAAAAAAAATTTTAGAGAGTCCAATCCATTTTTTTCTTCCAATTAAGGGGCAATTTAGCATGGCCAATCCACCTACCTTGCGCATTTTTGGGTTGTGGGGGCGAAACCCACGCAAACATGGGGAGAATGTGAAAACTCCACATGGACAGTGTCCCAGAGCTGGGATCGTACCTGGGACCTCGGCGCCATGAGACAACAGTGCTATCCACTGCGCCACCATGCTGCCCTTGAAGCACTAGCGGTAGTTATTGAGGCACATTGCCTGGTTCTTCTTTGGCACAGGTATGATGGTGGTCTTCTTGAAACAGGTGGGAACCTCGTAACGGAGTAGGGAGAGATTGAAGTTGTCCGCGAACACATCTGCCAGCTGGTCCACGCAGGATCTGAGTGCACGACCTAGGACTCTGTCAGGACTCGTTGCTTTCCGTGAGTTCACTTTCACGAACATCGATCTGACTTCTGAGGCTGTGACGGTGGGTATGGGTGTGTTTGAGGCTGTTGGGTCAATTGAACTTAATGCCTTCTATGTTCATAGTCATCGGGGAGGGGTGCTCCATTGCCGGCGATTCTACTCGGTTTTGCTTTGTAGCCCGTTATATAGTTTTAGTCTGTGACTCTAGGTTAGTTTGGTATTGCCTCTTTGCATCCCTGATGTCTTTGCGGAGGTCGTACCTGGATTTCATGTATAGGTCAGGGTCACCTGTCTTGAACATCTCAGACCTGGACTTCAATCGGGAATGGATCTCCTGGTTAAACCATGGTTTCCGGTGGGGAATACACGTACTACCTTCTTTGGCACGCAATCTTCTACACACCTGCTGATGAAGTTCGTGATGATGGTGAAATACACGTTAGGTTGGCTAATGAGTTTTTGAATATGGACTAGTCAACTGACTCCAAGCAGTCACGTAGGAGCTCTTCTGTTGCCTCAGGCCAGCACTGCAGGACCTTAACCAGATTCTCATGATTAAGCTTCTGCTTGTATGCCGGGTGAAGGGGCTCCGTCTTTTCTGATTTTCCGAAGTGCGATCAGGCGATGGTTCAATAGGTGCCCTAGTGTAGCAGCAGTCTAGGATTTTGGCACCCCTGATGGGACAGAAAATGTGTTGGTGGAATTTCCGCAGCACACTCTTGAGATTGGCCTGTTTGAAGACCCCGGCCACGATGAACAACGCCTCCGGCTATTCTGTTTAATTGCTATTTATAATGGTGTGCAATGATCTTCACTTCCGCCTGGGGTGGGATGTAGACCGCTGTGATAATGGCTGGAGTGAACTCCCGTGAAAGGTAATATGGATGGCACTTCACAGTCAGGTATTCCAGGTCCGGGGAACAGTAGTTTGTCAGGGTCACCTTGTCTCAGTACCAGGAGGAGGTGATGACGAGGCAAACCCATCCACTCTTTGCTTTGTCTGATGATGCCGTGTGGTCCATTTGGTGAATTGAGAAGCCGTCAGGTTGTATGGTCCAGTCCGGTGAGGCAGGAGTGAGCCATGTCTCCGTGAAACAGAGCACACAGCAGTCTCTTACTTCACTCTGAGAGGTAAGTACAGTGTTAAGCTCATTCAGCTTGTTTTTGGTTGCTTGGACATTTGCGAAGAGTATGCTGGGGAGAGGAGACTTGAAATCACATTGTTTTCATCTCAACAGCAGACCGGCGTGTTTTCCTCACTTCCTCAGTTGGCGGCTGCTTCTGGATCGTCCTGGGATCAGAATTGATAAGTCTGACCTTGTGGAAGGTAAGTGGTTACATCTGGCAGGGTCCTGGGCGTGTATTTGATTTCAGGGTCGCCGGGGGAGCATGTTTGCGATCCAGTCGGGCGCAAGGGTTCCGCGAGGATTGATCTACCTTTCGGCATGTTCGGGTTCTCATGTCAGGTGTTCGCTGTTTTGGGGGTTTTATTCTGGGTTTGGGTCGCTGGCATGGTCTTCCTGGGTCAGGTTGGGCTGGGTCACGTGGTTGGTTCCAGCGCTGGTGGTCTGGTCGGGCGTTCCTGAGATCAAGCCTTGGAGCAGGCTTGGTCGGGCCTCCATGCCGATTCTCCTCTTCTCCATCTTCCGGTAAGTCGGGGCTGTGGGTGGGCCTCTCCGGGTCAGGTTGAGTCTCGTGGTTAGGGGCCGAGTTAGGCATTCCAAAAGTCGTGTTGGGCGCTTCGGGAGCCGGGGCGCTTCCTAGGAAGGGTCAGGCACTCCGGGAGCCGGGTTGATTCCTACGCGAGGTCGGGGCTTCGGGCCTCCTTCCTGTCAGGAAGCCGCCCCCCCCCGCCCCCCCCCCCCCCCCCCCAGAAGCTATAAATGCCAATATTTCATTTGCTTTCTTTATTACCTGCTGTACCTGCATCCTAGTTTTCTGTGACTGCTGCACAAAGACCCCTAAATCCAACTGCATTGGAGCACCCCAAAACCTCTCCCCATTTAGATAATAAGCTGCTTTCCATGTTTCCAACTAAAATGGAGGACCTCACACGTTAAACTCCAACACCTTACCTATCTATTGATGTGTTGGGTAAGCTGGGTCTGCGAGGACTGCGTTTACTGTAGCAGTGAGAGAGACAGGCTACCAACACTTGAAGAAATGCAACTCTATGTTATTGAACTCTTAACTATCATACATACTTTAACTGTGGGTTGACACTATGCTGACTTGACTGGAGACCTGAGGCTAACCTGACCAGACTGTCTTACTACCACATGGTGTATATTCTAGATGTTGCTCACGGGCTCTGACTGTCTCAGAAGCTGGATCCCAAGAGAGTGGGAAGACTAGTGCCTTCTGGCTTTATAGTGGTCGTGTCCTGTCTGGTGATTGGCTGCTGTGTTCTGTGTGTTTATTGGTCATCCTGTGTGTCAATCAATGCCTGTCTGCGCACCATTATATACTTGTGTGTATATTATGACACCTATATCCATACGTAAGCTTCTTATTTCCTCATTGCAACTTACTGTCCCACCTATTTTAGTGTCATCTGCAAATTTGGCTGCAGAACTTTCCATTCCTGTATCCAAGTCATTAATATAGATTGTAAGTAGCTGGGGCCCAAGGACCGAATCGTATGGCAACCCACTATGTTACATCTTGCCATCCAGGAAAAGACCCATTTATCCTGACTCTCTGTCTCCTGTCCATTAGCTAGTCTTCTATCCAAGCTGATAAATTAGGTGGAACAGTGTCACAGTGGTTAGCACTGCTGCCTCACAGCTCCAAGGACCCGGGTTCAATTCCGGCCTCGGGTGACTGTCTGTGTGAGTTTGCACTTCCTCCCCGTGTTTGCTCCGGTTTCCTCCGGGTTCTCTGGTTTCCTCCCACAGTCCAAAGATGGGGCAGCATGGTAGCACAAGTGGATAGCACTGTGGCTTCACAGCGGCAGGGTCCCATGTTCGATTCCCCGCTGGAGTCTGTGCGGAGTCTGCACGTTACCCGTGTCTGCGTGTGTTTCCTCCAGGTGCTCCGGTTTCCTCCCACAGTCCAAAGAAGTGCAGGTTAGATGGATTAGCCATGATAAACTGCCCTTGGCGACCAAAGAAAAGGTTGGGATGGGTTATTGGGTTACAGAGATAGGGTGGATGGGTTACAGGGATAGGGTGGAAGTGAGGGCTTAAGTGGGTTGGTGCAGATTTGATGGGCCAAATGGCCTCCTTCTGCACTGTATGTTCCATGTTCTATGTTCTACGTGCAGGTTAGGTGGATTAGCCATGCTAAATTGCCCTTAGTGCCCAAAAAGGTTACGGGGACCAGGAGGAGGCCTGGGCTTAAGTAGGGTGCTCTTTCCAGGGGCCGATGCAGACTTGATGGGCCGAATGACCTCCTTCTGCACTGTAAATTCTATGATTCTATGAAATTACCCCTAACCCCATGTGACCTAACCTTGTGCATTAACCTTCTATGCGGAACCTTAACAAACGCCATTCGGAAGTCCAGATATGCAACACCTAAGCCAATTATTCACTTGGCTTGTTACATCTTTGAAGAACCCTAGCAAATTAGTCATACATGATGTACCCTTCATAAAACATGCTGACTCTGATGCATTGCGTTTTGACTTTCCAAATGCCCTGATATTACTTCCTTAACAATGAATTCTAAATATTTCCCAACAAAAGGCATTAAACTAACTGGTCTGAAATTTCCTACAATCCGCGTCCTTTCCTTTTCGAATAAGGGCGTTACATTAGCATTTTTCCAATCCACTAGAACCTTTCCTCTGTCCAGGGAATTTGGGAATGTTATAACCAATGGATCCACTGTCTCCACTGACACTTCCTTTAACACCCCAGGATGTAGGCCATCAGGCCCTGGGGACCTGTCTCCCTTCAATCCCAATAGTTTGTTGAGCAATGTTTCCCTATTGATGCTGATTGTTCTAAGTTCCACCCTTTCTATTACCTCTGTATTACCCATTCCAAGAGGGATGGTACTAGCATCAGCCACCAAGAAACGTGAGACAAAATATTGATTCAGCATCTCCGCCATTTCTGTGTTCCCCACTATTAACTCTCCGATTTCATCTTCCAAAGGACTGACATTCACTTTATCGACCTCTTCCCTTTTATGTACTTAAAGAAGCTTTTGCTATCCTTTTTAATGTTTTACGCCAGCTATCTTTCATAATTTACCTTAGCTTTTTTTTATTGATTTTTGTAATATCCTCTGCATGGTCATTCTGTAGCTTGCCAAGACCACCAATACTGGACTGCAAGGAGTGATATGTGTGAGGTGCAGTTTAAATATAGTGGGCGGAATTTTTGAGCCCACGTCAGCAGTCAGCGTAAACGATAACGAGGGCCCAAAATCTCGCAAGAGTCGGAAAATATTTTGTTGAACATTTTAGATTGTTACTTTAAATGTTTCCCCACTGTTAATTTATCACTATACCTTTTATTCTCTTTCTCCCATCCAGCTCTCTCTTCATTCTTATGTAATTGGCTTTGTTTACTTAAGTGATTTTGTTTGGGACTCAAATATGTTGCTTTCATATTTAATATGGAACTGAATTATATTACCGTCGCTTTTTCTCAGCAGATCTTTTACTGTGACATTACTGATTAACCTTGCCTCATTGCATAATACTAGATCTAAAGTAGCTTTATTCCTAGTTGGTTTCCCAACCTATTGTTGCAGGAAACTGTCACAAAACCATACTACAAACTCATCTTCAAGATCGCATTTGCCAATTTGAATGCTCCAGTCTATATTAAGATTAAAGTCCCCCACAATTATTACATTGCCTTTGTCACAAGCTCCAATTATTCCGTGAATATTGCTGAAAAGAGAGATATGTTGCTGAAGGTTTTGTCTTGCACTCATTAGGATAAATGCAAGAATGCCAAATGTCAGACGATTGCAAAGATTTGTACCACAGGAGAGGCACTGCTATGGACAATCCATTTAAAGGCCTGGATTCACCGAGCCCACGGCGGGTCGGAGAATCGCTGGTGTGGGGGTGGGGTGGGGTGGGGGGGGGCACGAGAATCCCGCCACACTGCTCCGACGCTGGGCCGCCGATTCTCTGGTGAAAGCGACGATCCCCGCGGCGATTCTCCGCGCTCGATGGTCCGAGTTCCGCTGAGTCCCACCGGCATGGTTTACATATGATCCCACCTGGCAGGACCTCGGCTTTCTGGCTGTGGGGGCCATCCTGGTGTGGGGGCGGGGGATCAGACTCCGGGGTAGGGCCTCCACGGTGGCCAGACCCGTGATAGGGGGATACCGATCGGCAGGCGTGCTCATTCCGGGGGGGGGGGGGGGGGCTATGTTCCTCTACGCCGGGCCCTTGTAGGGCTCTGTCATGTTGCCCGGGGCCGGCATGGAGACGGCCGTGGCGCACATATGCGGATCCGCGCCGGCCGTTGCACACATGCGTGGACCCACGCCAGCTGTGCAGGGCAGGCTTTCGGCGGCGGAGCAGTGCACAGCACTCCAGCGCCGTTCTAGCCCCCGAGAAAGATGAGAATGACTAAGCCTGGACGCCCGTTGATGCTGGCGTCACTCGTGCCGGTTTTGACACCGGGATTTCGGAGAATCCAGGCCAAGACAACGAGTCAAGCTCACAATTTACACTTGCTAGAAGCGGCATTTTATTCCATATGAAATAAATTCCATAGACCCAGAGGCTGCACTTCCAGATGGAGAGTTGACTGGTGGTGATTTAACCTGTGGATCACTACAACTCAGGTGAGGAACATGGTTGAAAAGACAGGGCCTTCATGGTAACATCAGCTGATACAGGAATTGAACCTGCGCTGTTAGCATCACTCTGCATTACAAACCAGCCACCCAGCTAATTGAGCTAACCGACCTCCACTACAAACAAAAAGAATATGTTCAAACCCACAAATTTTATGAATTACCCCAGTGTTTGGGTAGGGTATTGTTCCCCTTTCCTTTCTCCATGGCAATGTCTCGGCCAATCACAGTCAACTTGCCAACCAATCAGCACCCTTTTCTCCTGTAGTATAAATTGTCGTAATTGTTTGAAATTTGGCATTCTTGCATTTGTCTTGATGAGTGCAAGATGAAAAGATTTGGTAATGTGTCTCTCTTTTCATAAACATTTAATTTATTTCGTGCTTACGCCCTGTCTAATGGTATAATTACTGTTATGGAGCCTATAAACTACTCCCACCAACATTTTCTAACCGTTGTTATTCCTAACCTCCAGCCACACTGATTTCACTTCCTGATCTTTGGAGTCAAGATCATTTCTTACTATTGTTATTTTGTCATTTTTTAGTATGACCAATCCTCCTTTTCCATTCTGCCTGCGATGAAACAGTGCAGCCTGTTTAGGCTCTGGATGAGTAGGATACGCAGCTGTGTTGTCTGTTGAAGGTAGACTTACAGTCAATAAACACCATTGCAAGTGCAGGGGACTATGGCCTTCAGCTTTTGTATTTCTATCTCCTTGCAGTCTAACACAGGGAGCATCGGTTCATCAGACTGGTCTGTATAGACATATAAAAGACATGACAGCTACCTTATACACCAGCGGTAAATTTATGGTATATGGTGGAAAGGCCTTCACTATCCAAGAATGATGCCGTTCAAACCTTTGTCCATTTAGTATAAGCACATTGGACAGCCTAAGATTGTTGCTGAAATAACCTCAAGTTTATCATTGCTCCATTTCTTTCCTGCTCTTTCCCCAGAGCTATTAATATTCATCTTTTCCAAGCAACTATCTAACTCCCTATTAAAAGAATAATGGACATTTCTTCAGTAATGCTTTGTGATCGAGAATTTTACATTCTATTCGCCTTCTATATAAAGAATTTCAATATTGTTCCTTCAATTTCAGAGTCCAGATTGTTGTTGTTGCATAGTGAATATTAAATCTGAGCTGCCCCCTATGTGTAGCACACCACTAGTCCTCTCTTTCCATTCCTGGAGATTTTCATTCATCACTATCCTTAGTTTTTAATTCATTTTTAATAATCTTTATTGTCACAAGTAGACTTACATTGCAATAAGGTTACTGTGAAAAGCCCCTAGTCGCCACATTCTGGCACCTGTTCGGGTACACGGAGGGAAAATTCAGAATGTCCAAATTACCTAACAGCACATCTATCGGGACCAGTGGGAGGAAACCGGAGCACCCAGAAGACAGATTTATTTCTTCCTCCAGGAATCTGAGATGTTAAATTAAAATATTGTGTTATTTTCACAAATGATGGAAGGGCCACACTAGATTTTCCAAAGAGCTAAAAGGTTTTCTCAAGATAAAATAAACTCCTGTGGACTCAAAGATAACCTCTCCAATAATTGACCGAATATTTCCAATATATTCAGTTTAATTGCTGACCCATCATAGAACACTTTGGAAGGAAGGTAGATGTTGTTGCAAGATTAGGAAATTATTTAACCAATGCTGAATCCTTGGCCAGTTGGAGATGGGTCAGGCTAATCCAAACAAAATCAATCAGTCATTCCGCTTCTCCTCACAACATGTACTAACCCCAAATCGCTTCATTTGAAGAGACAACTGTCTATCTGTTGCTTGGTTTCCAAATCCTTTTTCCACAATCGTAATCTCTCTTAGTTTTCACTGTTGGAGTCACACATGCCAGTTTCTCTGGAAAATCAATCTATTCCCAAATCAGTTTTTTTTATAAACTCCTGTGCCAGCAATGCAAACAGGGACTGGAAGTGCAAACTGTCCTAATCAGAAGTGAATGAGTGGCAACTAAGCACTTCAGTTAGATCTTTAACTAACAACCAGGCAAATTGTGAAAATGGAGATTGATCAGACATATCCAAGCTTCAGAGTTTTTATTCAATCATGTTGATGATAACCAATACCAACCGTGTAACTTAACAACTAGAATGCTTTAGTGTGACTGGAGGGTTTGTGAGAGGATTAGAAGCCCAACATCATTGGTAAGCAGAGGTGGCTACATTCAGTTTAATAAAGTCTGCTGACTATTAGGCTCTTGCATGACAAGGAACTGGAAAAACTGATAGCTCATGTGAAAATTGGACAGTTGCAAATAATGAGTCACAGTGGTGAACCACAGCGATGAACCTTCTGCTGACATAAGTTGTGAATACTGAACAGTTCCGATTTGATAAAAAAGATAAAATACAGTTTAGCTCACTTTCAAAAACAATTATAGACATAGGGCGCAATTCTCCCCCTCCCACACCGGGTGGGAGAATCGCGGGGGCGCCGGGCGAGTGCCACCACGCTTCCCCGGTACCCGCACGCAATTCTTCCCCACCCCCCAAACCGGCGCGCCGAGATTTACGGCTGGCTGCTCGGAGAATCGCCGCTCGCCATTTGTAACGGGCGAGCAGCGATTCTCCGGCCTGCATGGGCCGAACGGCCTGCCCAATACGATGTGTTCACACCGGCGCTGACCACACCTGGTCGCTGCCGGCGTGAACAGCGCACGAACGCTGCGGGGGCGGCCTGTGGGGGGGAGGGGGGATTGAGCACCGGGGAGAGCGCTCAAAAGGGATCTGGCCCGCGGTCGGTGCCCACCGATCGGCAGGCCGGCCTCTCTGAGAAATGCACTCCTTTCCTCCGCCGCCCCGCAAGACCAGTCCGACATTTCTTGCGGGGCGCCCGCGGGGTGGACGGCAACCGCACATGCGCGGGTGACTTACGCGGCGCCGCTTTTACGCGGCGCCAAGACCCGGCACGCATAAATGACGCGGCGCTGCTCCAAGCCTCCCGGGGGTGGGAGAATAGGTGGCAAGGAGAGGCCTCCGACGCCGGAGTGAAACACTCCGGTTTTCACTCCGGCGTTGGCACTTATTCTCCCACTGGGAGAATCCCGCCCATAGAGTCTATAAAAATCTAAAAGGCAAACATCGGGGGCGAAATTCTCCGCCCCCCACGACGGGTGGGAGAATAGCGGGAGGGCCTTCCCGACATTTTTGCCGCCCTCCCGCTATTCTCCTCCCCCCCCCCCCCCCCCCCCCCCCCCCGCCGAAGTCCCGACCCGAATCGCTGCCGCCGTTTTTTTACGGCCGGCAGCGATTCTCAGCTGTTAGATGGGCCGAAGTCCCAGCCCTTTCCGCCGTTTTTACGAACGGCAAACACACCTGGTCTTGCCGTTCGTAAAACCGGCGTCACAAACTCGCTATTAATAACCATGGCACCGATTGGCACGGCCGTGGTACGGCCGTGCCAAGGGTGCCATGGGCCCGCGATCGGTGGGCACCGATCGCGGGCAGCGGGCCCGATGCCCGCGCACTACTTGTCCTTCCGCCGCCCCGCAGTATCCATTCGCGGGGCGGCTGAGGGGCAACCCGCCCCGCGCATGCGCGGGTTTCGCGCAAAAACGCGATGACGTCACCCGCGCATGCGCGGGTTGGAGTCTTCCAAACTGCGCATGCACGGCTGACGTCATATGACGCGTCAGCCGGCGCTAACTCCGGCAAGCGGGCTTAACGATTTTCGTTAAGCCCGTCTTGCCGGAGCCTACGGCGTCGGGCTGCTAGCCCCGACCGGGGACCAGAATCGGTCCCCGGTCGGGAAGGGGCGCGCTGCCGTAAAACCCGCCCGGGTTTTACGGCAGCTTTACGATTTCTCCCGTTTTGGGAGAATCGCGCCCCAAATTTTTACTGCGTCCCATGAAATACACTAGTTTTGTCAGTCAAAAAGTTGAAATTTAGAGGCAAGATTATCTCCTCCGAGCTGAACTTTTTCTTCACTAGAAATACAGCAAACATAATATTTTGCATTAGAAACAAAATTGTTTTATGAAGTTTAACCACTTAGTGTTCAAATATGTAGCCTGTCGACATTTGCTTGAAAATTCTTGCAATGATGTTTGCGATTGATTGATTGAATGATTGTTTGTTACATTTACCAAAATACAGTGAAAAGTGTTCATCTGCGGCCAAGGAAACGTACAAAGAACATACACAGTGGACAAAAATAAGTAGAGTTACAGAGAATGCGAAAAAGTACACAGTACATCGACAAATAAGGAATTAGTTACAGTATGGAGCAAGGGCAATTGGTATTACTGAGACTTGGTTGAAGGAAGGGCAGGACTGGCAACTGAATATCCCAGGTATAGATGCTTCAGGAGGGATAGAGAGGGAGGTAAAAGGGGGGGAGGAGTTGCATTACTCGTCAGATGATATCACAACTGTGATTAAGGAGGGCACAATGGAGGATTCGAGCACTGAGGCACTATGGGTGGAGCTGAGAAATAGGAAGGGTGCAGTAACATTGTTGGGACTTTACTACAGGCCTCCCAAAAGCGAGCATGAAGTAGAGGTACAAATATGCAGACAGATTATAGAAAAATGTAGGAGCAATAGAGTGGTTGTGATGGGAGATTTTAACTTCCCCAACATTGAATGGGATTTGTGTAGTGTTGGAGGCGTAGATGGAGCAGAGTTTGTAAGGAGCATCCAGGAGAGATTTTTAAAGCAGTATGTAAATAGTCCAAATCGGGAGGGGGCCATACTGGACCTGGTATTGGGGAATGATCCCGGCCAGGTGGTTGATGTTTCAGTTGGTGATTACTTTGGGAATAGCGATTACAATTCCGTAAGTTTTAGAATACTCATGGACAAGGACAAGAGTGGTCCGAAAGGAAGAGTGCTAAATTGGGGAAAGGCAGAGTATAACAAAATTCGGCAGGAGCTAGGGAATGTGGATTGGGAGCAGCTGTTTAAGGGTAAATCCACATTTGAAATGTGGGAGTCTTTTAAGGAAAGGTTGATTAGAGTGCAGGTCAGACATGTCCCTGTGACAATGAGAGATAGAAATGGCAAGATTAGGGAACCATGGATGACGGGTGAAATTGTGATACTAGCTAAGATGAAAAAGGAAGCATTCATAAGATCGAGGCAACTCAAAACTGACAAAGCTTTGGAGGAATATCAGGAAAGTAGGACGAATCTCAAACGCGCAATAAAGAGGGCTAAAAGGGGTCATGAAATATCTTTGGCTAACAGGGTTAAGGAAAGTCCCAAAGCCTTTTATTCATATATAACGAGCAAGAGGGTAACTAGAGAAAGGATTGGCCCACTCAAAGACAAAAGAGGGAATTTATGCGTGGACTCAGAGGAAATGGGTGAGATTCTTAATGAGTACTTTGCATCGGTATTCACAGAGGAGAGGGACAAGATGGATGTTGAGGATAGGGATGGATGTTTAAATACTCTAGGTCAAGTTGTCATACGGAAGGGGGGAATTTTGGATATTCTAAAAGACATTAAGGTGGACAAGTCCCCAGGACCGGATGGGATCTATCCCAGGTTACTGAGGGAAGCGAGGTTCGAAATAGCGGGGGCCTTAACAGATATCTTTACAGCATCCTTGAGCATGGGTGAGGTCCCGGAGGACTGGAGAATTGCTAATGTTGTCCCTTTGTTTAAGAAGGGTTGCAGGGAAAATCCAGGAATTATAGACCTGTGAGCTTGACGTCAGTGGTAGGCAAACTGTTGGAGAAGATACTGAGGGATAGGATCTATTCACATATGGAAGTAAATAGACTTATCAGTGATAGGCAGCATGGTTTTGTGCAGGGAAGGTCATGCCTTACAGACCTAATAGAATTCTTTGAGGAAGTGACAAAGTTAATTGATGAGGGACGGGCTGTAGATGTCATATACATGGACTTTAGTAAGGCGTTTGATAAGGTTTCCCATGGCAGGTTGATGGAAAAAGTGAAGTCGTATGAAGTTCAGGGTGTACTAGCTAGATGGATAAAGAACTGGCTGGGTAACAGGAGACAGAGAGTAGTGGTGGAAGGGAGTGTCTCAAAATGGAGAAGGGTGACTAGTGGTGTTCCACAGGGATCCATGCTCGGACCACTGTTGTTTGTGATTTACATAAATGACCTGGAGGAAGGTATAGGTGGTCTGATTAGCAAGTTTGCAGATGATACAAAGATTGGTGGAGTTGCAGATAGCGAGGAGGACTGTCAGATAATACAACAAAATATAGATAGATTGGAGAGTTGGGCAGAGAAATGGCAGATGGAGTTCAATCCAGGCAAATGCGAGGTGATGCATTTTGAGAGATCAAATTCAAGAGCGGACTATATGGTCAATGGAAGGGTCCTGGGGAAAATTGATGTACAGAGAGATCTGGGAGTTCAGATCCTTTGTACCCCGAAGGTGGCAACACAGGTTGATAGAATGGTCAAGAAGGCATACAGCATGCTTGCCTTCATCGGACAGGGTATTGAGTACAAGAGTCGGCAGGTCATGTTACAGTTGTATAGGACTTTGGTTAGGCCACATTTGGAATACTGCGTGCAGTTCTCGTCGCCACATCACCATAAGGATGTGGATGCTTTGGAGAGGGTGCAGAGGAGGTTCACCAGGATGTTGCCTGGTATGGAGGGGACTAGCTATGAAGAATGGTTGAGTAGATTAGGATTGTTTTCATTGGAAAGACGGAGGATGAGGGGGGACCTGATTGAGGTCTACAAAATTATGAGAGGTATGGACAGGGTGGATAGCAACAAGCTTTTACCAAGAGTGGGGGTGTCAGTTACAAGGGGTCACGATTTCAAAGTGAGAGGGGGAAAGTTTAAGGGAGATGTGCGTGGAAAGTTTTTTACGCAGAGGGTGGTGGGTGCCTGGAACGCTTTACCAGCAGAGGTGGTAGAGGCGGGCACGATAGCATAATTTAAGAGGCATCTAGACGGGTACATGAACAGGCAGGAACAGAGGAAAATAGACCTTGGAAAATAGGAGACAGGTTTAGATAAAGGATCTGGATCGGCGCAGGCTGGGAGGGCTGAAGGGCCTGTTCCTGTGCTGTAATTTTCTTTGTTCTTAGTTCAATATAACAAAGCAAATACAAAAAAAGCAAGAGCAGCATAGAGTGTTGTGAATAGTGTTCGTACAGGGAACAGATCAGTCAGAGAGAAAGTCGTTGAGGAGTCTGGAATGGTGGGGAAGAAGCTGTTTCCTAAGTCTGGATGTGCGGGTCTTCAGACTTCTGTATCTTCTGCCTGATTGAAGGGTCTGGAAGAGGGCAAAGCCTGGGTGTGAGGGGTCTCTGACAATGCTGTCTGCCTTCCTGAGGCAACGGGAGGTGTAGACAGAATCAATGGGAGGATGGATAGCTTGTGTGATGCGTTGGCCTGAGCACACACTGCAGTTTCTTGCGATTCTGGGCCAAGCTGTTGCCATACCAGGCTGTGATACAGCCAGATAGGATGCTCTCTATGGCACATCTGTAGAGATCTGTGAGAGTCAATGCAGACATACCGAATTTCTTTAGCTTCCGTAGGAAGTAGAGAGGTTGTTGGGCTTTCTTAACTGTTGTATCAACGTGAGTGGACCAGGACAGTCTGTTGGTGATGATGACCCCCAGGAATTTAAAGCTATCGATGATCTCCAGTTCGGAGCCATTGATATAAACAGGAGCCTGTGTCATACTATGCTGACTGAAATCAATGATCAGTTCCTTGGTTTTGTTGCCATTGAGAGGGGTTGTTTTTGGTACACCGTGCAACTAAGTGATCTATCTCCTTTCTGTAGTCTGATTCGTCGTTGTTTGAGATACGACCCACCACGGCCATATCATCCGCAAACTTATAGATAGAATTGGAATCAAATCTTGCCACACAGTCATGTGTGTATAGGGCGTACAGTAGAGGACTGAGCACACAACCTTGCGGGGCCCCTGTGTTGAGGCCTATTGTGGAGGAGGTGCTGTTGCCTATCCTGACAGATTGCGGTCTGTTGGTGAAGAAGTCAAGGATTCAGCTGCACAAGGAGTCCAAGATTGCAGAGTTTGGTTATTAGTTTTGTCGGGATAATGGTGTTGAAGGCAGAGCTGTAGTCGGTGAATAGCAGTCTGACGTAAGTGTCCTTGTTGTCAAGGTGTTCGAGTGTTAAATGTAGGGCCAGGGAGATAGCATCTGGTGTGGACCGATTGCCACGATAGGTGAACTGCAATGGATCGAGATCATCTGGGAGGCTGGCATTGATCTATTTCATGACTAGCCGCTTGAGCATTTCATGATAACAGATGTCAGGGCCACCTCTAACAGATGTTAGAGTCAACCCTGCTGATGATTGGCATCAGTTCACCAGAGCGCTGAAACATCTTGCATGTGAAATTTGTCATGGGTGGAATGGTAAAGTAGTAATAGAGACAGACTAATCTAGTGGGGAAAGGAAGAGGTAAGAAGGGGCCTCAAAGATTTTCTTTTACTTTCCTTGCTGAAGCGCATTGTCATGGCCCACTGGAACTCTCGC
The DNA here is from genome assembly GCF_902713615.1 of Scyliorhinus canicula. Lineage (NCBI taxonomy): Eukaryota > Metazoa > Chordata > Chondrichthyes > Carcharhiniformes > Scyliorhinidae > Scyliorhinus > Scyliorhinus canicula. The sequence goes on from NC_052147.1 coordinate 218,068,531, forward strand.
CAAAATTACAATTGACAAGAGAAAAATCCTCCACAGAAATGTGTTACTTAAAACTTAAAAAGAGGGATTTCAACATGACTAAAGATAATCACACAGAATTTAGAAAGTGCATTATAAAAGTGAAAAAATGATTAAGGACCGAAAAGGAAGTCTGAAAGAACAATTAAAAGATAACTCAAAAAGGTTAAGAGTTTTTATTAACATATAAAAGGTAAAATAATAGTTAAAGAGAGGATATGACCACTAAGTAATGAAAGAAGAAATCTAATTGGAAAGGTTGAAGGGTTGGGGGAGATGTTCAATAAATAATTTGCACAGCTCTTAAATGGAAGTGAGAATTTAGATGTTAGAGAGTAGGATATAGAACTTTTGATAGAATTAACAGTTCAAAAGGAACATATTGTGAAACATAAACTAGCACAATGCATGGCACATTAGTCATGTGTTTATTTAAAATTTTTCAAATAATTTTAGGCTGGTTAGTTAATCGGGGTGCAAAATACTGTGAGCAGCTAGGTACTCATTTCATGGCCACGTGACCAGCACAAGTTAAACCATCACATGATGGGAGGCCAGATAACTCCTGCCATCCCACTGATGAATTGCTGAGTGTGCAATTATAGATGGAACTATAGATGGTTAACCAAGCTCAAGTCAGAGATTAGAAGAGAATGAATTAAATTATTTAAAATGTGTTAAGGCAAGTCACAAAGTGAACCGCTGCTGGCTTTTAGAAGTCCAACAATAATAATGATAATCTTTATTAGTGTCACAACTAGGCTTACATTAACACAGCAATGAAGTTACTGTGAAAATCCCCTAGTCGCCACACTCTGGCGCCTGTTCAAGTACACTGAAGGAGAATTCAGAATGTCCAATTAACCTAACACGCAGACTCCGCACAGATAGTGACCCAAGCTGGGAATCGAACCTGGGTCCCTGGCGCTGTGAAAAATAATACTAGCCACTGTGCTACCGTGCCACCCGATGCAACCAATAGGATCACGTGAGCTTGTAAAGTATGTAATAACCAAATATGCAGTGAGTAGGTTGACTCCTTTCAGTCCACTTTCACTCTTAGAATATATAGATGATTTGGATTTGGGTAAAAGGCACACAATATTGAAGTCCACTGACAGCATACAAGTCAGGGACTGGAAAAGACCAAGAAAGCATAGTTAAATAGAATCGGCAGACTGGCATTTAAATACATAATTACCTGAAAATGCCAATGCATGTTGATGAACCCATAAAATGGGTCAATAATTCTGGGATGAGTGTACTAGAATAAAGAGATACCGATACTTTGTTTTCAAAATGTTCATTACAGTTAGAATACCATGTGCAGTTTTGGACTACTCTCGTTTAAGCCATGGAAAGCTTAGGATATAGGCTCTACAGATTGAGATGGGTGAGAAACAATGTGGAGAACCTGAGATACAGGCTGAGATTTTCCACCCCCACTTTTGGTGGGCAGGAATGATGGCGGGGGCTGAGAGTCCAACAGGAGTCCCCAAAGGGCCTTCACACCGTTGGGATTTCCTGTTCTGATTACCCCAGCCTCCCACAAGTGACGTAATGGCGTCCCGTCATGTAAGGTTGGGAACACCATCACCATACATTTTAATATCATTAGCACACTTCCTCGCTGTATTGGTCTCCACATTTGGATTTCTCCTCCCCCGCTGATGTAACATCACATCAGCAAGGTTTATAACAGCTTTTGACAAACGGGGACCTGACAAAGAGAACCTGTAAGGGGTGTACAGATAAGTAAAGCTCAGGGAGGAAGAGGGTCATGACCGGGCAGTACACCTGGCACTGCCCTTGCACTGGCCCCAGGGCAATGCCCAGGCATCACCAGGGAGGGTGTGCTTCCAATAGGGAGGTGCCGGGATTGGGGCGATTCCCATGGGTTGGGCCGTCTCCATGGGGGAGTTTTACCGTGTCCGTGAGAAGGGTTCCTGGGGAGGTGGGGCTTTTAAAGAGGAGTGCCCTGATCTCCTGAAGGCTGGTGTTAATAGTGGGGCGGGCTCTGAATAAGCCAGCATAATGTCATGGTCACGTCTCCAGGATTTGTTTTGACCAGAAAAATGGAACATTCCACCCATTTGAACTGGATCCACCGGAGCAGGGAAGGGTAAGAAGAGATTTAATACTGGTTTATACCTTTGAAAGAGTCAATAACATAGCAACCTTTCCACTGCTTGGAGAGTCAATTAGGAGGGATCGTCAGTTTAGAATGGTGATTAAGACAGTGAAGAGAAATTTCTTTATCCAGAAAGTTGGATAAATAATTGGTGCAGAGAGAAATAGAGGGCTTTAGAATAACCTAGGAGCAGTGTAATTACTTTTAGATTGTTCAAAGAGCCTCAGCTGGATTCTCCATTTCTGAAACTAAGTGTTGGCGCCGGGGCAGGATTCGTGGACTTCCACGACGGTAAAACTGGCGCCATACCTGAACGATTCAGCGACTTTTAGGGGGATAGGGCTGGGGTTACATAGAACACAATCGATTCCAATGAGAAATGGTACAGGTTTCGCCGGACTCGTGATTGACACTCAGGAGGCCGACAAACTGCAGCCGCATATACATATTTCACACAGCACACACCATTCCAGCCAACAAGATGGCACTGGTTGCGTTGGAGTGCGCCCATACGGCTGGGGCCAGAGTGCACCTAGGGGCGTGGCCTTGGGGAACCCCATACAACCCGTGGCCCTAATTTGACAGTGGGCAGGCAGGGGCATGTGCAACTGCATGGCTGCCTTGCAGGCTGTGGCAATGGTGATCTGTGCCCGTCCATCCCGACTCCACAGCCTACCTCCTGGCTACCCCGCTGCTACACCCCCTGGCCCTGGCAGAAGCTCCCTGGCCGGCGAACTATAGTGATGTTGGACACTTTCCGTAGCCCCTCTCTCTCCCTCAGCAGCCACGGCACCTGTTTCATGAGTTTTAAAAGCACAAGTGCCTCAGAGAATACCGGGTCAGGCCCACTAATCATATGCCAACGGCGTTTACTGTACGTGAGTTCTGGAATGTGGTGGCGCTGCTGTCAAGGCAATGGAGAATGGCGATTTGGTGTGAAATCAGCACCTGCCGCGAGTTCGGCGTCAGAACCGATTCTCTGTCCAATCACGTTTCCTGATTCTGGCGTTGACCAACGTAGAATCCTGCCCCCTGGGTTTTAAAGAGCTCATTGACCTCTTTCTGTGCTGTAAACTTCCATATTACTTTGAATTCATGTCTACCCAGAGAGGCAAGTGTATAGATGACATTCAGTGACATGAGTACTTCTTTTATGGTCATGCTTGACTAAGGAGGAACTTACTCAACTGGGTTGTACGTGCAGACAGACCTTCAAACCAGGTCCATGAGCAAACTGTGAATAAAAGTCTGATCTAAATTCATCATTACATGTTTATTCTTGTTTGATGTACCTTCCTTCTTTCTTCCCATCCTTCTTTTCTCTTTCACTTCCTCTCTTTCTCCCTCCCTTCTTCTTTCCTTCCCTCCATCAGCTGGTGCAGGTTGAATGGCTTCCTTCCAAGCTATAAAAATTCTGTGATTCTTCCTTCACCCTTGGTCCCTTTTTTTCTTTCTGTATTTCTTTCCTTCTTTCTTTCTCTCTTTTTCTCTTTCTTTCTTCATTAAGCTAGCAGACAGAGGAAAGGAACTCAAATAAGCTTTCTTCTTCGATGACTACAAGAAATAATTTCTGACCAATATTGTTCCTTTGAATCAATCAAGAAGGTTTATTTATGGAGATAAATATTACTGTACACTGCAATCACTGAAGCAAACTCAAATGCACAAAAACATGGCTCACAGTAATGGATCTTATTTTTGTATTTTCAGGTGGACCCCATTGCTTATTGATTGATAATGCCACTCCTCATATTTCTCCATGGATGTTGACTTCTCTGTTACAGATGGTTTGAATTTTCTCCTGAATGTTGCATGATAACAAAGGGAGCTTTACCAGAACTGTGTAAATAAACTGCTTCATAACCGAGTGCTGCAGCCTATATGAGGCCAAAAGCACACATCATAACCATAATGCAATGCAGCAAGAAAGTCTCAGTGTGTCATGTTTTGAGATTTCAGGTTTTAGGATTTAGTTATGCCTGCTTGTCGGGTTTTGGAACAATGCGAGTACGCACACATTTAACAAAAAGGCCACAGGTTGCAGGTATTGAAGATGCATATTGAAGCTAGATGGATCAGGTGAGTGGGAAGTTATTGATAAAAGCAAGTACACCAGCCTTCAAAAGAAGACAACGTACATGGTTTATTATCATTTTTCTATTTAAAAAAGAGAGGTGAGATTGGGGGAAGTAAGTAGAATGTTTTCATTGCTACTCTTTACATTCTGTGCCAGCCCCACTTGACCTGGAGTCGCAACATGGTTGAAATGAACTTTTATTCACTTCTGGTGGTGGCCTTGGTGTGAGTGGTCGCACATTTAGCAGCTCTCGTTCGAGGCGGTTTTGTTGGTCCTTTTCCCCGGTTGCTGGGCAGATGATGTTTTGAAGGAATAGGGTGCAGGGGTGGTGGAGGAAGACTCCACTCCACCGGTGGATGGATTCGTGGACCAGAAGTGGGTTTGGAAGAAAGGAACTCCAAGAGAAAGAATCTCTTCGAGCAATACAGGGAAAGATGGTGGAGAGCAACCAGCTCAATGATCGACGGAACAATTGATGGACTTTCTGAACAAAACGTTCAGTCAGCAGAGGAGGGAGGCTCTGGAGGACCTGGCGAAGGTGTCAGACTCACGGAAAGCGGGGATCAACTGTGTGGAGCTGAAGCTGGAGACCCAAAGTCAGACGACCCAGAAGGTGGAGGAGGCGGTGGGGGGCATGAGGACCAGCATCCCTCATTGGTGGCGGAAGACCCAAAAGTGGCTTAAGTAGAAGGTGGGGGATCTGGGGAACCGCTCCCAATGGAAAAATTTGAGAATCGTGGGGATGCCAGAAGGCATTGTGGGAGCCGACGCAAGCACTTATGTGGCCAAAATGCTGAAGAAGCTTTTGGGGGAAGGGACCTTTGACAGACCTCTAGACCCCTAGATCGGGCGCACAGGGCGCTGATGAGGAAGCCGGAGGCGAACGAGCCGCTAAGGGGATGGTGGTGAGGTTACATCAATTCCTGGATATGGAGAAGATCTTGAGGTGGGCCAGGCAGATGAGATGTACCTGGAAAGGTAACGAGCCCTGGGTATATCAGGACCTGGGTGCGGAACTGGCCAAAAGAAGAGCGGGATTGAACCGAATCAAGACTGCTCTCTTTAAGAAGGGAGCGAAGTTCGGGAAGCTTTATCCGGCCCGCCTCTGGGTGACCTACAGTGACTGCAAGTATTATTTTGGAGCACCAGAGGAGGCAATGAAGTCTGTGAGAGACAATAAATGAACTGGCAGGAGAGGGAGGACATTGAACTTTGGAGGAAGTGTGAGGGGATGTTGGTTCTTTCTGCCCCCTTTTTGCACGTTTTTTTGTTTTTATTTTATCGCTTTGTTTCTTGGGGGGGGGGGGGTCTGGTCAGGGGATAACCTCTTTTCACTCAGGGGTTATTTTTCTTCCTTGTGGGTCTCTTTGGTGGGAGGCTGGAGGATCGTGCTGGGTGAGTGCACCTTTTTTCTTATTGTTATTGTTGTTTGCACCATGGAAGTGTGCGAGCAGGGGGAGGGGAATCAGTGGGATTTTGGCGCCATGGGTGGGGGCTGCCAGGCTAGCTGGGCAAGTTAGTTCATGGGAGCGCAGTGAGGGGCGGGGGGGGGGGGGTGGGGGGGGGGGGATGGAGCAGGTGTTAGAGTGCTAGAGGGGGTTGGGATTGTTGTTTTGCTTGGGGGTGGGTAGAGCTGTTGAGGTGCCATAAGAAAGGGGTTGGTGATGGTGGGCATCTGAGGGCGGGCCTGGAGGGTCGTGTGATGCGGGCCATGGGCTGGCCCAAGAGGGGCTATAGCTGATCAGGGGTGGGGAGGGGGGGAGGAGAGGGGCTGCCCCTGATCAGGCAGATCACATGGAATGTGAGTGGGCTGAATAGGCCAGTTGAACGGTCGAGCTTGTTCGCACACTTGAGGAGCTTAAAGGTAGATGTGGCATTTTTACAGGAAACACACTTGAAGATTGAGGATCATACCAGGCTAAGGAAAGGATGGGTAGGTCAGGTCTTCAACTCAGGATCAGAAATGAAGCCGCGGCTGCTGGCAGTGCTGATAAATAAGCGGGTAGCATTTTGAGGTGGGGAATATAGTAGCAGATTCGGGGGAAGGTTTATGATGGTGAACGGGAAATTGACGGGGATGCCAGCAGTGTTGGTGAACACTTATGCCCCAAATTGGGATGATGATGAATTCATGAGGCGGGTGCTGGGGACGGAATTCAATACGGTTATTGAGCTGAGATTGGACCAATAGAGTCCGCGGTCAAGAAGGGTGTTGGGGGTGGCGAGGGAGCTAAACGGGTTTATGGAGCACATGGGGGGAGTGGACCCATTGAGGTTTGGGAGGCTGAGGGCAAAGGAATTTTTGGACTTCCCCATGTGCACAGTGTGTACTCCTGGATCGATCACTTTGTGATACATAAGACTCTGCTGGCGTGGGTGGTTGGCTCGGAGTATTTTCCGAATGTGGACTTGGACCATGCGCTGCATTGGGTGGACTTGCAAGTGGACCCGGGGGGGGAACTCTGGAGTAAGTGAAGCTGAATGACACGGGTGAGATTTCAGCCACCACGTTATGGGAGGCGCTTAAACTCTCCCCTGACCACTGCTTTATATCAATATGGTCACATAAGACCATAAGACCATAAGACATAGGAGCGGAAGTAAGGCCATTCGGCCCATCGAGTCCACTCCACCATTCAATCATGGTTGATTTCAACTCCATTTACCCGCTCTCTCCCCATAGCCCTTAATTCCTCGAGAAATCAAGAATTTATCCATTTCTGTCTTAAAGACACTCAATGTCCCGGCCTCCACCGCCCTCTGTGGCAATGAATTCCACAGACCTACCACTCTCTGGCTGAAGAAATTTCTCCTCATCTCTGTTCTAAAGTGACTCCCTTTTATTCTAAGGCTGTGCCCCCGCGTCTTAGTCTCCCCTGCTAATGGAAACAACTTCCCTACGTCCATCCTATCCAAGCCATTCATTATCTTGTACGTTTCTATTAGATCTCCCCTCAACCTCCTAAACTCCAATGAATATAATCCCACGATCCTCAGACGTTCATCGTATGTTAGGCCTACCATTCCTGGGATCATCCGTGTGAATCTCCGCTGGACCCGCTCCAGTGCCAGTATGTCCTTCCTGAGGTATGGGGCCCAAAATTGCTCACAGTATTCTAAATGGGGCCTAACTAGTGCTTTATAAAGCCTCAGAAGTACATCCCTGCTTTTATATTCCAAGCCTCTTGAGATAAATGACAACATTACATTTGCTTTCTTAATTACGGACTCAACCTGCAAGTTTACCTTTAGAGAATCCTGGACTAGGACTCCCAAGTCCCTTTGCACTTTAGCATTATGAATTTTGTCACCGTTTAGAAAATAGTCCATGCCTCTATTCTTTTTTCCAAAGTGCAAGACCTCGCACTTGCCCACGTTGAATTTCATCAGCCACTTCTTGGACCATTCTCCTAAACTGTCTAAATCTTTCTGCAGCCTCCCCACCTCCTCAATACTACCTGCCCCTCCACCTATCTTTGTATCATCGGCAAACTTGGCCAGAATGCCCCCAGTCCCGTCATCTAGATCGTTAATATATAAAGAGAACAGCTGTGGCCCCAACACTGAACCCTGCGGGACACCACTTGTCACCGGTTGCCATTCCGAAAAAGAACCTTTTATCCCAACTCTCTGCCTTCTGTCTGACAGCCAATCGTCAATCCATGTTAGTACCTTGCCTCGAATACCATGGGCCCTTATTTTACTCAGCAGTCTCCCGTGAGGCACCTTGTCAAAGGCCTTTTGGAAGTCAAGATAGATAACATCCATTGGCTCTCCTTGGTCTAACCTATTTGTTATCTCTTCAAAGAACTCTAACAGGTTTGTCAGGCACGACCTCCCCTTACTAAATCCATGCTGACTTGTCCTAATCCGACCCTGCACTTCCAAGAATTTAGAAATCTCATCCTTAACGATGGATTCTAGAATTTTGCCAACAACCGAGGTTAGGCTAATTGGCCTATAATTTTCCATCTTTTTTCTTGTTCCCTTCTTGAACAGGGGGATTACAACAGCGATTTTCCAATCCTCTGGGACTTTCCCTGATTCCAGTGACTTTTGAAAGATCATAACTAACGCCTCCACTATTTCTTCAGCTATCTCCTTTAGAACTCTAGGATGTAGCCCATCTGGGCCCGGAGATTTATCAATTTTCAGACCTTTTAGTTTCTCTAGCACCTTCTCCTTTGTGATGGCAACCATATTCAACTCTGCCCCCTGACTTTCCTGAATTGTTGGGATATTACTCATGTCTTCTACTATGAAGACTGACGCAAAGTACTTATTAAGTTCCTCAGCTATTTCCTTGTCTCCCATCACTAGATTACCAGCGTCATTTTGGAGCGGCCCAATGTCTACTTTTGCCTCCCGTTTGTTTTTAATGTATTTAAAGAAACTTTTACTATCATTCCTAATGTTACTGGCTAGCCTACCTTCATATTTGATCCTCTCCTTCCTTATTTCTCTCTTTGTTATCCTCTGTTTGTTTTTGTAGCCTTCCCAATCTTCTGACTTCCCACTACTCTTTGCCACATTATAGGCTCTCTCTTTTGCCTTGATGCATTCCCTGACTTCCTTTGTCAGCCATGGCTGCCTAATCCTCCCTCTGATAACCTTTCTTTTCTTTGGGATGAACCTCTGCACTGTGTCCTCAATTACTCCCAGAAACTCCTGCCATTGCTGTTCTACTGTCTTTCCCACTAGGCTCTGCTTCCAGTCAATTTTCGTCAGTTCCTCCCTCATGCGCCTGTAATTACCTTTATTTAACTGTAAAACCTTTACATCTGATTTTACCTTCTTTCTTTCAAATTGCAGACTGAATTCTACCATATTATGATCACTGCTTCCTAAGTGTTCCCTTACTTTAAGGTCTTTTATCAATTCTGGCTCATTACATAACACTAAGTCCAGAATAGCCTGTTCCCTCGTGGGCTCCATCACAAGCTGTTCCAAAAAGCCATCCTGTAAACATTCAATGAATTCCCTTTCTTTGGGTCCACTGGCAACATTATTTACCCAGTCCACCTGCATATTGAAGTCCCCCATGATCACTGTGACCTTGCCTTTCTGACATGCCCTTTCTATTTTGTGGTGCATTTTGTGTCCCTGGTCCTGACCACTGTCAGGAGGCCTGTACATAACTCCCATTATGGTTTTTTTTGCCTTTGTGGTTCCTCAACTCTACCCACACAGACTCCACATCGTCTGACCCTATGTCGTTTAGTGCTATTGATTTAATTTCATTTCTAATTAACAAGGCAACCCCGCCCCCTCTACCCACCTCTCTGTCTTTTCGATAGGTTGTAAATCCCTGGATGTTTAACTGCCAGTCCTGAACCCCCTGCAACCACGTCTCTGTGATGCCTACCACATCATACCTGCCAGTCACAATCTGGGCCACAAGCTCATCTACCTTGTTCCGTACACTGCGGGCATTTAAATATAGCACCTTTAATTCCCTATTGACTGTCCCTTTTTGTTTTCTTAGTGTGGTGGACCTTGGTTTACTGAGCCTTTCCATACACTGTGTCATATTTTGTGAGATGGGGACTATCGTAACCTCTCCTGAGCTCTGTCTTTTCGTGATTTTTTGTAATCCTAAGCAGCTACGCTTCCCACTGATTCCTTCACCTCTTGGTTCCCTGACTTTCCCTTCCCCCCCAATCTCTAGTTTAAAGTCCTATTGACCACCCTATTTACTCTTTTCGCCAGAACACTGGTCCCAGCTCGGTTCAGGTGGAGACCATCCCAACGGTATGGGTCCCCCCTGTCCCAAAACTGATGCCAGGAATAATACAGAGTGGGCAGAGATGGCTAGGCTGGTGGATGAGATCCTGCAGGTGGATAGGAGATACTCGGAGGCCCCGGAGGCTGGGTTGTTGAAAGAGCAGCAGAAACTCCAAAAGGAGTTTGGGCTGGTGTCTATGGGTAAGGCGGTGGGGCAGTTACCGAGGGCCGGGGGGCAGTCTATGAGTATGGGGATAAGGCAAGCAGAATGTTGGCTCATCAACTGATGAAGCAGGAGATGGTGGGGGAGGTCGAGAAGTTGAAGTATGGGTGGGGAAGAGTGGTCTTAGACCCAGTGTGGGTGAATGGGGTTTTCGAGGATTTTTAATAATAATCTTTATTGTCACAGTAGGTTTACATTAACACTGCAATGAAGTTACTTGGAAAAGCCCCTAGTCACCACATTCCGGTGCCTGTTCGGGTACACAGAGGGAGAATTTAGAATGTCCAAATGACCTAACAGCACGTCTTTCGGGACTTGTGGGGGGAAACCGGAGCACCCGGAGGGAACCCACGCACACACGGGGAGAACGTGCAGACTCCCTACACTCCCTACAGTGACCCAAGCCGGGAATTGAACCTGGGACCCTGGAGCTGTGAAGCAACAGTGCTACCCACTATGCTACTGTGCGAAGAGGTTATATGAATCGGAGCCCCCGGCCGGGAGTGGGGGGAGAGAATGATGCGTTTTCTAGACGGGTTGCAGTTTCCCAAGGTGGAGGAGGACCTGTTTGAGGGGTTGGGAACACCCATTGGACTGGTGGAGATGATGGAGAGTTTGAGAGCGATGCAGGAAAGGAAGGACCCGAGCCCAGATGGTTTCCCGGTAGAATTTTATAAAAACTGTTTGGGAGACCTGGGGCCCTGCTGGTAAGGACAATTAATGATGCAAGGGAGAAGGGGGAGCTCCCCCTCAACCACCACATTATCGCAGGCCACAATATCTTTAATCTGAAGAAGGATAAGGACCCGAAGCAGTGTAGGTCCTCCTGTCCAATATCACTGCTGATTCTAGACGGCAAGTTATTGGCAAAGATCTTAGCCTTGTGAATTGAGGACTGTGTGCTGGGGGTGATAGACGAAGACCAGATGGGGTTTGTAAAGGGCACGCATCTGTGGACTAATGTTAAGCGTTTGTTGAACTTCATAATGATGCCCTCGGAGGGACGGAATGTGGAGGTGGCGGTTGCTATGGACGTGGACAAGGCCTTTGACCAGGTAGAATGGGAATATTTGTGGGAGGTATTGGGGCGGTTTGGTTTGAAAAGAGGTTTGTGGACTAGGTCCGGTTGTTGCATCAGGCGCCGGCAGAGAGTATAAGGACAAGCTGATTGAGTTCGATGTATTTCAGGCTGCATCGTGGGTCAAGGCAGGGCTGCCCACTCTCCCTGTTGCTCTTTGCCTTGGCGATAGAGCCACTGGCAATGCTGCTTAGAGCATCAAGGGGTTGGCAGGGGATAGTGCGGGGATGGGGGAATGGAGCACAGTATCTCGCTACATGTGGACTATCTGTTGCTTTACATATCGGACCTTTGGAAGGTATTGGGGGGACCATGGGCATTTTGCAGAGTTTTCGGTAGAGACAGAGTACAAGAAGGAGATAGCAAATCGGGTGAACTGGTGAGATGACAATAATCTCTCCCTCAGTGTCAACAAAATGAAGGAGATTGTCGTTGACTTCAGGAAGGGTAGTGGAGAACATGCCCCTGTCTACATCAATGGGAACAAAGTAGTAAGGGTCGACAGCTTCAGGTTTTTAGGTGCCCAGATCACCAACAACCTGTCCTGGTCCCCCCATGCCGACACTATAGTTAAGAAATCCCATCAACGACTCTACTTTCTCAGAAGACTAAGGAAATTTGGCATGTCAGCTACGACTCACACCAACGTTTATAGATGCACCATGGAAAGCATTCTTTCTGGTTGTATCACAGCTTGGTGGATCCTGCTCTGCTCAAGACTGCAAGAAATTATAAAAGGTCGTGAATGTAGCTCAATCCCTCAAGCAAACCAGCCTCCCATCCATTGACTTTGTCTACAATTCCCACTGCCTCGGAAAGGCAGCCAGCATAATTAAGGACTCCACGGACCCTGGACATAGTCTCTTCCACCTTCTTCCGTCGGGAAAAAGATACAAAAGTTTGATCTTACGTACCAACTGACTCAAGAACAGCTTCTTCCCTGCTGCCATCAGACATTTGAATGGAGCTACCTCGTATTAAGTCAATGTGGACATACTGAATTTCCTTAGTTTCCTAAGGAAGTATAGGCGTTGTTGTGCTTTCTTGGTCATAGCGATGACGTGGGTGGACCAGGACAGATTGTTGGTGATGTGCACACCTAGGAATTTGAAGCTGTCAGCCATCTCTAGCTCGGCACCATTGATGCAGACAGGGGTGTGTACGACACTTTGCTTCCTGAAGTTGATGACCAGCTCCTTAGTTTTGCTGACATTGAGGGAGAGATTATTGTCCTGACACCATGCCATTAGGTTCCCTATCTCCCTCCTGGGGGGGGGATGGAGCAGGTGTTAGAGTGCTAGAGGGGGTTGGGATTGTTGTTTTGCTTGGGGGTGGGTAGAGCTGTTGAGGTGCCATAAGAAAGGGGTTGGTGATGGTGGGCATCTGAGGGCGGGCCTGGAGGGTCGTGTGATGCGGGCCATGGGCTGGCCCAAGAGGGGCTATAGCTGATCAGGGGTGGGGAGGGGGGGAGGAGAGGGGCTGCCCCTGATCAGGCAGATCACATGGAATGTGAGTGGGCTGAATAGGCCAGTTGAACGGTCGAGCTTGTTCGCACACTTGAGGAGCTTAAAGGTAGATGTGGCATTTTTACAGGAAACACACTTGAAGATTGAGGATCAGACCAGGCTAAGGAAAGGATGGGTAGGTCAGGTCTTCAACTCAGGATCAGAAATGAAGCCGCGGCTGCTGGCAGTGCTGATAAATAAGCGGGTAGCATTTTGAGGTGGGGAATATAGTAGCAGATTCGGGGGAAGGTTTATGATGGTGAACGGGAAATTGACGGGGATGCCAGCAGTGTTGGTGAACACTTATGCCCCAAATTGGGATGATGATGAATTCATGAGGCGGGTGCTGGGGACGGAATTCAATACGGTTATTGAGCTGAGATTGGACCAATAGAGTCCGCGGTCAAGAAGGGTGTTGGGGGTGGCGAGGGAGCTAAACGGGTTTATGGAGCACATGGGGGGAGTGGACCCATTGAGGTTTGGGAGGCTGAGGGCAAAGGAATTTTTGGACTTCCCCATGTGCACAGTGTGTACTCCTGGATCGATCACTTTGTGATACATAAGACTCTGCTGGCGTGGGTGGTTGGCTCGGAGTATTTTCCGAATGTGGACTTGGACCATGCGCTGCATTGGGTGGACTTGCAAGTGGACCCGGGGGGGGAACTCTGGAGTAAGTGAAGCTGAATGACACGGGTGAGATTTCAGCCACCACGTTATGGGAGGCGCTTAAACTCTCCCCTGACCACTGCTTTATATCAATATGGTCACATAAGACCATAAGACCATAAGACATAGGAGCGGAAGTAAGGCCATTCGGCCCATCGAGTCCACTCCACCATTCAATCATGGTTGATTTCAACTCCATTTACCCGCTCTCTCCCCATAGCCCTTAATTCCTCGAGAAATCAAGAATTTATCCATTTCTGTCTTAAAGACACTCAATGTCCCGGCCTCCACCGCCCTCTGTGGCAATGAATTCCACAGACCTACCACTCTCTGGCTGAAGAAATTTCTCCTCATCTCTGTTCTAAAGTGACTCCCTTTTATTCTAAGGCTGTGCCCCCGCGTCTTAGTCTCCCCTGCTAATGGAAACAACTTCCCTACGTCCATCCTATCCAAGCCATTCATTATCTTGTACGTTTCTATTAGATCTCCCCTCAACCTCCTAAACTCCAATGAATATAATCCCACGATCCTCAGACGTTCATCGTATGTTAGGCCTACCATTCCTGGGATCATCCGTGTGAATCTCCGCTGGACCCGCTCCAGTGCCAGTATGTCCTTCCTGAGGTATGGGGCCCAAAATTGCTCACAGTATTCTAAATGGGGCCTAACTAGTGCTTTATAAAGCCTCAGAAGTACATCCCTGCTTTTATATTCCAAGCCTCTTGAGATAAATGACAACATTACATTTGCTTTCTTAATTACGGACTCAACCTGCAAGTTTACCTTTAGAGAATCCTGGACTAGGACTCCCAAGTCCCTTTGCACTTTAGCATTATGAATTTTGTCACCGTTTAGAAAATAGTCCATGCCTCTATTCTTTTTTCCAAAGTGCAAGACCTCGCACTTGCCCACGTTGAATTTCATCAGCCACTTCTTGGACCATTCTCCTAAACTGTCTAAATCTTTCTGCAGCCTCCCCACCTCCTCAATACTACCTGCCCCTCCACCTATCTTTGTATCATCGGCAAACTTGGCCAGAATGCCCCCAGTCCCGTCATCTAGATCGTTAATATATAAAGAGAACAGCTGTGGCCCCAACACTGAACCCTGCGGGACACCACTTGTCACCGGTTGCCATTCCGAAAAAGAACCTTTTATCCCAACTCTCTGCCTTCTGTCTGACAGCCAATCGTCAATCCATGTTAGTACCTTGCCTCGAATACCATGGGCCCTTATTTTACTCAGCAGTCTCCCGTGAGGCACCTTGTCAAAGGCCTTTTGGAAGTCAAGATAGATAACATCCATTGGCTCTCCTTGGTCTAACCTATTTGTTATCTCTTCAAAGAACTCTAACAGGTTTGTCAGGCACGACCTCCCCTTACTAAATCCATGCTGACTTGTCCTAATCCGACCCTGCACTTCCAAGAATTTAGAAATCTCATCCTTAACGATGGATTCTAGAATTTTGCCAACAACCGAGGTTAGGCTAATTGGCCTATAATTTTCCATCTTTTTTCTTGTTCCCTTCTTGAACAGGGGGATTACAACAGCGATTTTCCAATCCTCTGGGACTTTCCCTGATTCCAGTGACTTTTGAAAGATCATAACTAACGCCTCCACTATTTCTTCAGCTATCTCCTTTAGAACTCTAGGATGTAGCCCATCTGGGCCCGGAGATTTATCAATTTTCAGACCTTTTAGTTTCTCTAGCACCTTCTCCTTTGTGATGGCAACCATATTCAACTCTGCCCCCTGACTTTCCTGAATTGTTGGGATATTACTCATGTCTTCTACTATGAAGACTGACGCAAAGTACTTATTAAGTTCCTCAGCTATTTCCTTGTCTCCCATCACTAGATTACCAGCGTCATTTTGGAGCGGCCCAATGTCTACTTTTGCTTCCCGTTTGTTTTTAATGTATTTAAAGAAACTTTTACTATCATTCCTAATGTTACTGGCTAGCCTACCTTCATATTTGATCCTCTCCTTCCTTATTTCTCTCTTTGTTATCCTCTGTTTGTTTTTGTAGCCTTCCCAATCTTCTGACTTCCCACTACTCTTTGCCACATTATAGGCTCTCTCTTTTGCCTTGATGCATTCCCTGACTTCCTTTGTCAGCCATGGCTGCCTAATCCTCCCTCTGATAACCTTTCTTTTCTTTGGGATGAACCTCTGCACTGTGTCCTCAATTACTCCCAGAAACTCCTGCCATTGCTGTTCTACTGTCTTTCCCACTAGGCTCTGCTTCCAGTCAATTTTCGTCAGTTCCTCCCTCATGCGCCTGTAATTACCTTTATTTAACTGTAAAACCTTTACATCTGATTTTACCTTCTTTCTTTCAAATTGCAGACTGAATTCTACCATATTATGATCACTGCTTCCTAAGTGTTCCCTTACTTTAAGGTCTTTTATCAATTCTGGCTCATTACATAACACTAAGTCCAGAATAGCCTGTTCCCTCGTGGGCTCCATCACAAGCTGTTCCAAAAAGCCATCCTGTAAACATTCAATGAATTCCCTTTCTTTGGGTCCACTGGCAACATTATTTACCCAGTCCACCTGCATATTGAAGTCCCCCATGATCACTGTGACCTTGCCTTTCTGACATGCCCTTTCTATTTTGTGGTGCATTTTGTGTCCCTGGTCCTGACCACTGTCAGGAGGCCTGTACATAACTCCCATTATGGTTTTTTTTGCCTTTGTGGTTCCTCAACTCTACCCACACAGACTCCACATCGTCTGACCCTATGTCGTTTAGTGCTATTGATTTAATTTCATTTCTAATTAACAAGGCAACCCCGCCCCCTCTACCCACCTCTCTGTCTTTTCGATAGGTTGTAAATCCCTGGATGTTTAACTGCCAGTCCTGAACCCCCTGCAACCACGTCTCTGTGATGCCTACCACATCATACCTGCCAGTCACAATCTGGGCCACAAGCTCATCTACCTTGTTCCGTACACTGCGGGCATTTAAATATAGCACCTTTAATTCCCTATTGACTGTCCCTTTTTGTTTTCTTAGTGTGGTGGACCTTGGTTTACTGAGCCTTTCCATACACTGTGTCATATTTTGTGAGATGGGGACTATCGTAACCTCTCCTGAGCTCTGTCTTTTCGTGATTTTTTGTAATCCTAAGCAGCTACGCTTCCCACTGATTCCTTCACCTCTTGGTTCCCTGACTTTCCCTTCCCCCCCAATCTCTAGTTTAAAGTCCTATTGACCACCCTATTTACTCTTTTCGCCAGAACACTGGTCCCAGCTCGGTTCAGGTGGAGACCATCCCAACGGTATGGGTCCCCCCTGTCCCAAAACTGATGCCAGGAATAATACAGAGTGGGCAGAGATGGCTAGGCTGGTGGATGAGATCCTGCAGGTGGATAGGAGATACTCGGAGGCCCCGGAGGCTGGGTTGTTGAAAGAGCAGCAGAAACTCCAAAAGGAGTTTGGGCTGGTGTCTATGGGTAAGGCGGTGGGGCAGTTACCGAGGGCCGGGGGGCAGTCTATGAGTATGGGGATAAGGCAAGCAGAATGTTGGCTCATCAACTGATGAAGCAGGAGATGGTGGGGGAGGTCGAGAAGTTGAAGTATGGGTGGGGAAGAGTGGTCTTAGACCCAGTGTGGGTGAATGGGGTTTTCGAGGATTTTTAATAATAATCTTTATTGTCACAGTAGGTTTACATTAACACTGCAATGAAGTTACTTGGAAAAGCCCCTAGTCACCACATTCCGGTGCCTGTTCGGGTACACAGAGGGAGAATTTAGAATGTCCAAATGACCTAACAGCACGTCTTTCGGGACTTGTGGGGGGAAACCGGAGCACCCGGAGGAAACCCACGCACACACGGGGAGAACGTGCAGACTCCCTACACTCCCTACAGTGACCCAAGCCGGGAATTGAACCTGGGACCCTGGAGCTGTGAAGCAACAGTGCTACCCACTATGCTACTGTGCGAAGAGGTTATATGAATCGGAGCCCCCGGCCGGGAGTGGGGGGAGAGAATGATGCGTTTTCTAGACGGGTTGCAGTTTCCCAAGGTGGAGGAGGACCTGTTTGAGGGGTTGGGAACACCCATTGGACTGGTGGAGATGATGGAGAGTTTGAGAGCGATGCAGGAAAGGAAGGACCCGAGCCCAGATGGTTTCCCGGTAGAATTTTATAAAAACTGTTTGGGAGACCTGGGGCCCTGCTGGTAAGGACAATTAATGATGCAAGGGAGAAGGGGGAGCTCCCCCTCAACCACCACATTATCGCAGGCCACAATATCTTTAATCTGAAGAAGGATAAGGACCCGAAGCAGTGTAGGTCCTCCTGTCCAATATCACTGCTGATTCTAGACGGCAAGTTATTGGCAAAGATCTTAGCCTTGTGAATTGAGGACTGTGTGCTGGGGGTGATAGACGAAGACCAGATGGGGTTTGTAAAGGGCACGCATCTGTGGACTAATGTTAAGCGTTTGTTGAACTTCATAATGATGCCCTCGGAGGGACGGAATGTGGAGGTGGCGGTTGCTATGGACGTGGACAAGGCCTTTGACCAGGTAGAATGGGAATATTTGTGGGAGGTATTGGGGCGGTTTGGTTTGAAAAGAGGTTTGTGGACTAGGTCCGGTTGTTGCATCAGGCGCCGGCAGAGAGTATAAGGACAAGCTGATTGAGTTCGATGTATTTCAGGCTGCATCGTGGGTCAAGGCAGGGCTGCCCACTCTCCCTGTTGCTCTTTGCCTTGGCGATAGAGCCACTGGCAATGCTGCTTAGAGCATCAAGGGGTTGGCAGGGGATAGTGCGGGGATGGGGGAATGGAGCACAGTATCTCGCTACATGTGGACTATCTGTTGCTTTACATATCGGACCTTTGGAAGGTATTGGGGGGACCATGGGCATTTTGCAGAGTTTTCGGTAGAGACAGAGTACAAGAAGGAGATAGCAAATCGGGTGAACTGGTGAGATGACAATAATCTCTCCCTCAGTGTCAACAAAATGAAGGAGATTGTCGTTGACTTCAGGAAGGGTAGTGGAGAACATGCCCCTGTCTACATCAATGGGAACAAAGTAGTAAGGGTCGACAGCTTCAGGTTTTTAGGTGCCCAGATCACCAACAACCTGTCCTGGTCCCCCCATGCCGACACTATAGTTAAGAAATCCCATCAACGACTCTACTTTCTCAGAAGACTAAGGAAATTTGGCATGTCAGCTACGACTCACACCAACGTTTATAGATGCACCATGGAAAGCATTCTTTCTGGTTGTATCACAGCTTGGTGGATCCTGCTCTGCTCAAGACTGCAAGAAATTATAAAAGGTCGTGAATGTAGCTCAATCCCTCAAGCAAACCAGCCTCCCATCCATTGACTTTGTCTACAATTCCCACTGCCTCGGAAAGGCAGCCAGCATAATTAAGGACTCCACGGACCCTGGACATAGTCTCTTCCACCTTCTTCCGTCGGGAAAAAGATACAAAAGTTTGATCTTACGTACCAACTGACTCAAGAACAGCTTCTTCCCTGCTGCCATCAGACATTTGAATGGAGCTACCTCGTATTAAGTCAATGTGGACATACTGAATTTCCTTAGTTTCCTAAGGAAGTATAGGCGTTGTTGTGCTTTCTTGGTCATAGCGATGACGTGGGTGGACCAGGACAGATTGTTGGTGATGTGCACACCTAGGAATTTGAAGCTGTCAGCCATCTCTAGCTCGGCACCATTGATGCAGACAGGGGTGTGTACGACACTTTGCTTCCTGAAGTTGATGACCAGCTCCTTAGTTTTGCTGACATTGAGGGAGAGATTATTGTCCTGACACCATGCCATTAGGTTCCCTATCTCCCTCCTGGGGGGGGGATGGAGCAGGTGTTAGAGTGCTAGAGGGGGTTGGGATTGTTGTTTTGCTTGGGGGTGGGTAGAGCTGTTGAGGTGCCATAAGAAAGGGGTTGGTGATGGTGGGCATCTGAGGGCGGGCCTGGAGGGTCGTGTGATGCGGGCCATGGGCTGGCCCAAGAGGGGCTATAGCTGATCAGGGGTGGGGAGGGGGGGAGGAGAGGGGCTGCCCCTGATCAGGCAGATCACATGGAATGTGAGTGGGCTGAATAGGCCAGTTGAACGGTCGAGCTTGTTCGCACACTTGAGGAGCTTAAAGGTAGATGTGGCATTTTTACAGGAAACACACTTGAAGATTGAGGATCAGACCAGGCTAAGGAAAGGATGGGTAGGTCAGGTCTTCAACTCAGGATCAGAAATGAAGCCGCGGCTGCTGGCAGTGCTGATAAATAAGCGGGTAGCATTTTGAGGTGGGGAATATAGTAGCAGATTCGGGGGAAGGTTTATGATGGTGAACGGGAAATTGACGGGGATGCCAGCAGTGTTGGTGAACACTTATGCCCCAAATTGGGATGATGATGAATTCATGAGGCGGGTGCTGGGGACGGAATTCAATACGGTTATTGAGCTGAGATTGGACCAATAGAGTCCGCGGTCAAGAAGGGTGTTGGGGGTGGCGAGGGAGCTAAACGGGTTTATGGAGCACATGGGGGGAGTGGACCCATTGAGGTTTGGGAGGCTGAGGGCAAAGGAATTTTTGGACTTCCCCATGTGCACAGTGTGTACTCCTGGATCGATCACTTTGTGATACATAAGACTCTGCTGGCGTGGGTGGTTGGCTCGGAGTATTTTCCGAATGTGGACTTGGACCATGCGCTGCATTGGGTGGACTTGCAAGTGGACCCGGGGGGGGGAACTCTGGAGTAAGTGAAGCTGAATGACACGGGTGAGATTTCAGCCACCACGTTATGGGAGGCGCTTAAACTCTCCCCTGACCACTGCTTTATATCAATATGGTCACATAAGACCATAAGACCATAAGACATAGGAGCGGAAGTAAGGCCATTCGGCCCATCGAGTCCACTCCACCATTCAATCATGGTTGATTTCAACTCCATTTACCCGCTCTCTCCCCATAGCCCTTAATTCCTCGAGAAATCAAGAATTTATCCATTTCTGTCTTAAAGACACTCAATGTCCCGGCCTCCACCGCCCTCTGTGGCAATGAATTCCACAGACCTACCACTCTCTGGCTGAAGAAATTTCTCCTCATCTCTGTTCTAAAGTGACTCCCTTTTATTCTAAGGCTGTGCCCCCGCGTCTTAGTCTCCCCTGCTAATGGAAACAACTTCCCTACGTCCATCCTATCCAAGCCATTCATTATCTTGTACGTTTCTATTAGATCTCCCCTCAACCTCCTAAACTCCAATGAATATAATCCCACGATCCTCAGACGTTCATCGTATGTTAGGCCTACCATTCCTGGGATCATCCGTGTGAATCTCCGCTGGACCCGCTCCAGTGCCAGTATGTCCTTCCTGAGGTATGGGGCCCAAAATTGCTCACAGTATTCTAAATGGGGCCTAACTAGTGCTTTATAAAGCCTCAGAAGTACATCCCTGCTTTTATATTCCAAGCCTCTTGAGATAAATGACAACATTACATTTGCTTTCTTAATTACGGACTCAACCTGCAAGTTTACCTTTAGAGAATCCTGGACTAGGACTCCCAAGTCCCTTTGCACTTTAGCATTATGAATTTTGTCACCGTTTAGAAAATAGTCCATGCCTCTATTCTTTTTTCCAAAGTGCAAGACCTCGCACTTGCCCACGTTGAATTTCATCAGCCACTTCTTGGACCATTCTCCTAAACTGTCTAAATCTTTCTGCAGCCTCCCCACCTCCTCAATACTACCTGCCCCTCCACCTATCTTTGTATCATCGGCAAACTTGGCCAGAATGCCCCCAGTCCCGTCATCTAGATCGTTAATATATAAAGAGAACAGCTGTGGCCCCAACACTGAACCCTGCGGGACACCACTTGTCACCGGTTGCCATTCCGAAAAAGAACCTTTTATCCCAACTCTCTGCCTTCTGTCTGACAGCCAATCGTCAATCCATGTTAGTACCTTGCCTCGAATACCATGGGCCCTTATTTTACTCAGCAGTCTCCCGTGAGGCACCTTGTCAAAGGCCTTTTGGAAGTCAAGATAGATAACATCCATTGGCTCTCCTTGGTCTAACCTATTTGTTATCTCTTCAAAGAACTCTAACAGGTTTGTCAGGCACGACCTCCCCTTACTAAATCCATGCTGACTTGTCCTAATCCGACCCTGCACTTCCAAGAATTTAGAAATCTCATCCTTAACGATGGATTCTAGAATTTTGCCAACAACCGAGGTTAGGCTAATTGGCCTATAATTTTCCATCTTTTTTCTTGTTCCCTTCTTGAACAGGGGGATTACAACAGCGATTTTCCAATCCTCTGGGACTTTCCCTGATTCCAGTGACTTTTGAAAGATCATAACTAACGCCTCCACTATTTCTTCAGCTATCTCCTTTAGAACTCTAGGATGTAGCCCATCTGGGCCCGGAGATTTATCAATTTTCAGACCTTTTAGTTTCTCTAGCACCTTCTCCTTTGTGATGGCAACCATATTCAACTCTGCCCCCTGACTTTCCTGAATTGTTGGGATATTACTCATGTCTTCTACTATGAAGACTGACGCAAAGTACTTATTAAGTTCCTCAGCTATTTCCTTGTCTCCCATCACTAGATTACCAGCGTCATTTTGGAGCGGCCCAATGTCTACTTTTGCTTCCCGTTTGTTTTTAATGTATTTAAAGAAACTTTTACTATCATTCCTAATGTTACTGGCTAGCCTACCTTCATATTTGATCCTCTCCTTCCTTATTTCTCTCTTTGTTATCCTCTGTTTGTTTTTGTAGCCTTCCCAATCTTCTGACTTCCCACTACTCTTTGCCACATTATAGGCTCTCTCTTTTGCCTTGATGCATTCCCTGACTTCCTTTGTCAGCCATGGCTGCCTAATCCTCCCTCTGATAACCTTTCTTTTCTTTGGGATGAACCTCTGCACTGTGTCCTCAATTACTCCCAGAAACTCCTGCCATTGCTGTTCTACTGTCTTTCCCACTAGGCTCTGCTTCCAGTCAATTTTCGTCAGTTCCTCCCTCATGCGCCTGTAATTACCTTTATTTAACTGTAAAACCTTTACATCTGATTTTACCTTCTTTCTTTCAAATTGCAGACTGAATTCTACCATATTATGATCACTGCTTCCTAAGTGTTCCCTTACTTTAAGGTCTTTTATCAATTCTGGCTCATTACATAACACTAAGTCCAGAATAGCCTGTTCCCTCGTGGGCTCCATCACAAGCTGTTCCAAAAAGCCATCCTGTAAACATTCAATGAATTCCCTTTCTTTGGGTCCACTGGCAACATTATTTACCCAGTCCACCTGCATATTGAAGTCCCCCATGATCACTGTGACCTTGCCTTTCTGACATGCCCTTTCTATTTTGTGGTGCATTTTGTGTCCCTGGTCCTGACCACTGTCAGGAGGCCTGTACATAACTCCCATTATGGTTTTTTTGCCTTTGTGGTTCCTCAACTCTACCCACACAGACTCCACATCGTCTGACCCTATGTCGTTTAGTGCTATTGATTTAATTTCATTTCTAATTAACAAGGCAACCCCGCCCCCTCTACCCACCTCTCTGTCTTTTCGATAGGTTGTAAATCCCTGGATGTTTAACTGCCAGTCCTGAACCCCCTGCAACCACGTCTCTGTGATGCCTACCACATCATACCTGCCAGTCACAATCTGGGCCACAAGCTCATCTACCTTGTTCCGTACACTGCGGGCATTTAAATATAGCACCTTTAATTCCCTATTGACTGTCCCTTTTTGTTTTCTTAGTGTGGTGGACCTTGGTTTACTGAGCCTTTCCATACACTGTGTCATATTTTGTGAGATGGGGACTATCGTAACCTCTCCTGAGCTCTGTCTTTTCGTGATTTTTTGTAATCCTAAGCAGCTACGCTTCCCACTGATTCCTTCACCTCTTGGTTCCCTGACTTTCCCTTCCCCCCCAATCTCTAGTTTAAAGTCCTATTGACCACCCTATTTACTCTTTTCGCCAGAACACTGGTCCCAGCTCGGTTCAGGTGGAGACCATCCCAACGGTATGGGTCCCCCCTGTCCCAAAACTGATGCCAGGAATAATACAGAGTGGGCAGAGATGGCTAGGCTGGTGGATGAGATCCTGCAGGTGGATAGGAGATACTCGGAGGCCCCGGAGGCTGGGTTGTTGAAAGAGCAGCAGAAACTCCAAAAGGAGTTTGGGCTGGTGTCTATGGGTAAGGCGGTGGGGCAGTTACCGAGGGCCGGGGGGCAGTCTATGAGTATGGGGATAAGGCAAGCAGAATGTTGGCTCATCAACTGATGAAGCAGGAGATGGTGGGGGAGGTCGAGAAGTTGAAGTATGGGTGGGGAAGAGTGGTCTTAGACCCAGTGTGGGTGAATGGGGTTTTCGAGGATTTTTAATAATAATCTTTATTGTCACAGTAGGTTTACATTAACACTGCAATGAAGTTACTTGGAAAAGCCCCTAGTCACCACATTCCGGTGCCTGTTCGGGTACACAGAGGGAGAATTTAGAATGTCCAAATGACCTAACAGCACGTCTTTCGGGACTTGTGGGGGGAAACCGGAGCACCCGGAGGAAACCCACGCACACACGGGGAGAACGTGCAGACTCCCTACACTCCCTACAGTGACCCAAGCCGGGAATTGAACCTGGGACCCTGGAGCTGTGAAGCAACAGTGCTACCCACTATGCTACTGTGCGAAGAGGTTATATGAATCGGAGCCCCCGGCCGGGAGTGGGGGGAGAGAATGATGCGTTTTCTAGACGGGTTGCAGTTTCCCAAGGTGGAGGAGGACCTGTTTGAGGGGTTGGGAACACCCATTGGACTGGTGGAGATGATGGAGAGTTTGAGAGCGATGCAGGAAAGGAAGGACCCGAGCCCAGATGGTTTCCCGGTAGAATTTTATAAAAACTGTTTGGGAGACCTGGGGCCCTGCTGGTAAGGACAATTAATGATGCAAGGGAGAAGGGGGAGCTCCCCCTCAACCACCACATTATCGCAGGCCACAATATCTTTAATCTGAAGAAGGATAAGGACCCGAAGCAGTGTAGGTCCTCCTGTCCAATATCACTGCTGATTCTAGACGGCAAGTTATTGGCAAAGATCTTAGCCTTGTGAATTGAGGACTGTGTGCTGGGGGTGATAGACGAAGACCAGATGGGGTTTGTAAAGGGCACGCATCTGTGGACTAATGTTAAGCGTTTGTTGAACTTCATAATGATGCCCTCGGAGGGACGGAATGTGGAGGTGGCGGTTGCTATGGACGTGGACAAGGCCTTTGACCAGGTAGAATGGGAATATTTGTGGGAGGTATTGGGGCGGTTTGGTTTGAAAAGAGGTTTGTGGACTAGGTCCGGTTGTTGCATCAGGCGCCGGCAGAGAGTATAAGGACAAGCTGATTGAGTTCGATGTATTTCAGGCTGCATCGTGGGTCAAGGCAGGGCTGCCCACTCTCCCTGTTGCTCTTTGCCTTGGCGATAGAGCCACTGGCAATGCTGCTTAGAGCATCAAGGGGTTGGCAGGGGATAGTGCGGGGATGGGGGAATGGAGCACAGTATCTCGCTACATGTGGACTATCTGTTGCTTTACATATCGGACCTTTGGAAGGTATTGGGGGGACCATGGGCATTTTGCAGAGTTTTCGGTAGAGACAGAGTACAAGAAGGAGATAGCAAATCGGGTGAACTGGTGAGATGACAATAATCTCTCCCTCAGTGTCAACAAAATGAAGGAGATTGTCGTTGACTTCAGGAAGGGTAGTGGAGAACATGCCCCTGTCTACATCAATGGGAACAAAGTAGTAAGGGTCGACAGCTTCAGGTTTTTAGGTGCCCAGATCACCAACAACCTGTCCTGGTCCCCCCATGCCGACACTATAGTTAAGAAATCCCATCAACGACTCTACTTTCTCAGAAGACTAAGGAAATTTGGCATGTCAGCTACGACTCACACCAACGTTTATAGATGCACCATGGAAAGCATTCTTTCTGGTTGTATCACAGCTTGGTGGATCCTGCTCTGCTCAAGACTGCAAGAAATTATAAAAGGTCGTGAATGTAGCTCAATCCCTCAAGCAAACCAGCCTCCCATCCATTGACTTTGTCTACAATTCCCACTGCCTCGGAAAGGCAGCCAGCATAATTAAGGACTCCACGGACCCTGGACATAGTCTCTTCCACCTTCTTCCGTCGGGAAAAAGATACAAAAGTTTGATCTTACGTACCAACTGACTCAAGAACAGCTTCTTCCCTGCTGCCATCAGACATTTGAATGGAGCTACCTCGTATTAAGTCGATCTTTTCTCTGCATCCATTGATGCGACCATCAATTCAACCAGAGACACGAGTTGGAGTAAACTGTGGCTTTAATCGGCTTACAACTGAGCCTGCCTGCGACTATGCTGAACTGAAGGTGGACTCGTAGGACCGCAGCACTTATACTTCCTGAAGGGGGTGGAGCCGAGGGTGGAGCCCTGTACATTCTCCTTATCTCCCCCTGTGGGCAGAGCCGCGCAACGGCTCACAGATGGAGCCCACAGGGACACAGTAGTGTACAGTGTGAATTATAGTGGGTACACATTCATCACATTCACCCCTTGTTAAAAAATCAAGTCCGGCGGGAGTGACGGGTCTACAAGTTCAGTCGTTCCGGCGCCCGAATCGTGGTAGTGTGGGAGATACATCGGCGGTAGTGGTAGTAGAGCCCGCGGGTGCCAGGTCCCGGAGGGAAACGGTGTCCTGTCGGCCATCGGGGTGTTCAACAAACGCGTAGTGGGGGTTCGAGTGCAGGAGTTGGACCCTTTCTACCAGGGGGTCGGTCTTATGTGTCCAAACGTGTTTTCGGAGGAGGACAGGACACGGTGTCCTCAACCAGGGCGGAAGCGAGACCCCCGTAGTAGTTCCCCTAGGGAAGGCAAATAGGCGATCATGAGGAGTCTGATTCATGGCCGTACAAAGGAGGGACCTAATAGCATGGAGCGCATCGGTGAGGACCTCCTGCCAGTGGGATGTCGGGAGATTCCTGAACCGTAGGGTCAGTAGGACGGTCTTCCAGACCGTTGCGTTCTCCCTCTCCACCCGCCCGTTGCCCCTGGGTTATAGCTGGTAGTCCTGCTCGAGGCGATGCCCTTACTGAGCAGGTACTTACGCAGTTCGTCGCTCATGAAGGACGAACCCCTGTCGCAGTGGACATAGTTGGGGAAACCGAACAGGGTGAAGACACTATGCAGGGCTCTGATAACTGTAAGGGAGGTCATATCAGGGCATGGGATGGCAAACGGGAAACGGGAGAATTCATCTATAACGTTGAGGAAATAAATGTTGCGATTAGTTGAAGGGAGGGGCCCTTTGAAATCGATGCTCAGGCGATCAAAGGGCAGGGATGCCTTTACTAGGTTGGCCTTGTCTGGTTTATAGAAGTGCGGTTTACACTCCGCACAGATCGAGCAATTCCTGGTGATGGCTTTCACCTCCTCAGTGGAGGAGGGCAGGTTGTGGGCCTTGATGTAATGGGTGACCCAGGTGACCCCCGGATGGCAGAGGTCATTGTGGATCGCCTTAAGACGGTTGTCTTGCGCACTGGCGCATGTGCGCGGGACAGAGCATCTGGGGGCTCATTGAGCTTCCCAGGACGATATACAATATCGTAATTGTAGGTGGAGAGTTCAATCCTCCACCTCAAGATCTTGTCATTTTTGATCTTGCCCCGCTGTGAATTGTCAAACATGAATGCAGCCGATCTTTGGTCGGTGATGAGGGTAAACCTCCTACCTGCGAGGTAATGCCTCCAGTGCCACACGGCTTCCACAATGGCTTGGGCTTCTTTTTCGACTGAGGAGTGTCGAAGTTCGGAAGAGGAGAGGGTTCGGGAAAAGAACGCTACTGGCCTGGTTGCCTGGTTCAGAGTGGCAGCGAGAGCGACCTCTGAGGCATCGCTCTCCACCTGGAATGGGACAGACACGTCTATTGCACTCATGGCGGCCTTAGCGATGTCTGCCTTAATACAGTCGAAGGCCTGGTGAGCCTCGGCTGACAGTGGGAAGAGGGTGGCCTTAAATAGTGGGCGGGCTTTGTCCGCATTCTGGGGGACCCACTGGGCATAGTACGAAAAAAATCCGAGGCACCTCTTGAGGGCCTTGGGACAGTGAGGGAGAGGGAGTTGTAAGAGTACGGTCAGGGTCGGGTCCTAGGACTCCGTTTTCCACGACATAGCCGAGGATGGCTAGCCTGGTGGTGCAGAAAACGCATTTCTCCTTATTATAGGTGAGGTTGAGCTTTTGGGCGGTCTGTAGAAATCGGAGGAGATTGGCATCGTGGTCCTGCTGATCATGGCCGCAGATGGTGACATTATCCAAGTACGGGAAAGTGGCCCGCAGCCCGTACTGGTCCACCATTCGGTCCATTGCTCTTTGGAACACCGAAACCCCGTTTGTGATGCCAAAGGAACCCGGAGGAAATGGAAAAGGCGGTCGTCTGCCTCGAACGCCATGTCGTGGCGGTCCTCCGGGCGGATTGGGAGCTGATGGTATGCGGACTTCAGATCCACCATGGAGAATATGCGGTACTGGGCGATCTGATTTACCATGTCTGCGATTCAGGGGAGGGGGTAAGCATCAAGGTGCGTGAATCGGTTAATGGTCTGGCTGTAACCAACCACCATCCGGAGCGTTTCCCTGGTTTTGATGACCATCACCTGAGCTCTCCTGGGGTTGTTACCGGCCTCTATGACTCCTTCACGCAATAGGCGCCGGACTTCAGATCTGATGAACAACCTGTCCTGCAGACTATACCTCCTGTTATGAGTGGCCACTGGCTTGCAGTTGGCGGTGAGGTTAGCGAAGAGTGAGGGGGGCTCGACTTTCAGGGTTGCTAGGCTGCATATAGTGAGTGGGGGTATGGGCCCGCCGAAGCTGAGTGTGAGGCTCCTAAGGTTACACTGGAAATCCAGTCCTAGGAGGAGCAGGGCACAGAGGTCTGGGAACACGTACAATTTGAAATTTGTGTAATTGGCGCCTTGAGGTGTGCCCTTGTATTTGGACTGAGTGCGAGAGAGATTGTTTGCCGCATTGGAAATACCGGGAGCGAACAGCACCTTACCAGGTCTGGGTGAACGAAGCTCTCAGTGCTTCCGGAGTCGAAGAGGCACAGTGTCTCGTGGCCGTTGTTCCGGACGGCCATCATGGAGCTTTTGAGGTGCTTGGGCCGCGACTAGTCCAAGATGACAGCGCTGAGTTGAGGGCAGGCGGCGGCGTGGTCGGCGGTGCTGGAGTAGCCCCGCGATGACTGTTTGAGTTGGGTAGCGGGTGATGGGCAAGATGGCGGCCCCTGTTGATCGCAACAGGGTGGTGGACGGCGAGGAAGATGACGTCTAAGATGGCCACCCCCATGGATCGCCCGTGGCGGGCGGCGAGGAAGATGGTGTCCAAGATGGCCACCCCCATGGATCACACGTGGCAGGCGGCGAGGAAGATGGCATCCAAGATGGTGGCCGCCATGGATCGCATGTGGCCGGCCGCGTGGGGGAGGATGGCCAAGATGGCGG
This sequence comes from Scyliorhinus canicula, assembly GCF_902713615.1. Classification (NCBI taxonomy): domain Eukaryota; kingdom Metazoa; phylum Chordata; class Chondrichthyes; order Carcharhiniformes; family Scyliorhinidae; genus Scyliorhinus; species Scyliorhinus canicula. The sequence goes on from NC_052147.1 coordinate 218,097,479, forward strand.
CCCCGTGAGTCGCACATGTTGTGCGGAAGCGGAGTCGGCAGACACGCTGCCACGTTACGGGGTCTGCGAGCCTGAGAGTCGGAGGAGCGAGTGTTCGAGTTGAGGTTCGAGTTTTTGGATTTGGCCAGGCAGACCTCAGTGAAGTGCCCTTTTCACCTGCAGCTGCTGCAGGTCGTGTTGTGGGCCGGGCATTGCTGTTGGGGGTGTTGGAGCTGGCCGCAAAAATGGCACGATAGTCCTCCGTGGTGGGCGGGTGGCCGCGCGGCGCAGGCCTGAGGCAGCCTTTGGTCGGGGATCCACGATGGGGTCGCGTTATCGGCCGGGAACGCAGTTAGGCTTTGGAAAGCGACCTCTAACGAGGTCGCCGGTTTTACCGTGTCCTCCAGGTCCTGGGCCCCTTTCTCAAGAAGGCGCTGTCGCACATAATTTAATCGGACCCCCGCAACGTACATGTCTCGGACGGCAGGTTCCATGTGCTGAGAAGCTGTCACGGCCTGGAAGTTACAGTTGCGTGCTAGGGCTTTGAGGTCGCATAGGTAGTCATCTTGCGACTCTCCAGGGCGCTGGTGACGAGTCGTGAAGATGTGTCGCGTGTAGACTTCGTTGACGGGCCGCACGTACAGGCGGTCGAGCACCGCGAGAGCCTCAATATAAGAGTCAGCTTCATTAAGTTGAGTAGAAATACGATGGCTCACCCGTGCATGGAGGAGACTTTGTTTCTGTTCATCTGTAACAGAGGAGGTCGTCGACGCAGCCAGGTAGGCCTTGAAGCACCGAAGCCAATGCAAAAAAATTTCCTTTGCCTCTGCGGCAATGATAAATATGTTGGTTGCAAAATTGGAAGAGCCTGAAAACAAATGTAGGGATTGCAATGCAGGCATACGCTGCGACCATTGCTTCTTGTAAAAGCAGCATGAAAACTTTGTGCTGCTTGTTAATTTAAAAGATTGCAGCACATTTAGACAGTGTTCAGCATGCTACCGAGTGTTTATACATCTGAGTAGGGGCTGTAAAAACCTGAGATAGTTCTGTGACTTCAAACTAGCCTAAGGAGATGTACTGAGGCTGCAGCACGTGCTGGAAGTCATTCTGAAAGTGATTTTAACATGCAAACACTCAATAATGGCAAGACATGGCAGGGAGCAGGCTCAATAATTTTCCATAACTGCACTGGATGCTCTTTTAGAGCAGAGGGAGAGGAGGGGAGATGTAGGCCCTACGGTTTTCCCCTTGGTGACGGGAAGCAGGAACTGGTTCGGTTATTGTGTCAGAAACGGAACCCCAGTTGGGAACAAACTGAGGTCTACAAAAGTATGAGGGGAATAGACAGAGTGGATAGTTAGAGACTTTTTCCCAGGGTAGAGGGGTCAATTACTAGGGGGCATAGGTTTAAGGTGCGAGGGGCAAGGTTTAGAGGAGCTGTATGAGGTAAGTTTTTTACACAGAGGGTAGTGGGTGCCTGGAACTTGCTGCCAGAGGTGGTGGTGGTAGCAGGGACGATAGTGTCGTTTAAGGGGCATCTTGACAAATACATGAATAGGATAGAAATAGAGGGATACGGACCCCGGAAGTGTAGAAGATTTTAGTTTAGACGGGCAGCATGGTCGGCACAGGCTTGGAGGGCCGAAGGGCCTGTTCCTGTGCTGTACTTTCCTTTGATCTTTGTTCTTTTCAGTTTTCTGAGGGGTGAATATGAGCCCTTAATCGATAAAGAGATGGGTTTCCTGTCCAGTTAACGTTAGTTGGAGCTGGAATGGAGGCAGGTTTCAGATACCCATGACAGCCATCACTGAAGCTGTTGCTTGTCCTGAGGGTGGCAGGATGAGGCCACCTGTCTGTGCGGAGTCTGCACGTTCTCTCCGTGTGTGCGTGGGTTTCCTCTGGGTGCTCCGGTTTCCTCCCACAGTCCAAAGATGTGCAGGTTAAGTGGATTGGCCATGATCAATGTGCGGTATTACAGGGATAGGGTGGGGGAGTGGGCCTAAGTAGAGTGCTCTTTCACAGGGTCGGTGCAGAATCGATGGGCCAAATGGCCTCTTTCTGCACTGCAGGGATTCTATGGGATTCTATGAGAAGCTCTTTTGGAAGCAGTCCATGAAATGGGACAAGTCTCTTTCCAGAAGAAGAAAGAGGTCAGTAGTCACAACCATGAAGGCAGTCACTAGAGATAGCAGTAGTTGTGAGCAGCCAAAGATTCATTGCTAGAGCCTGGATTCATGCAGAAAGACATTCAATGGCCTGGTGCAGTCTGGAATTAACAATTGGCATCTGGAAACCCAACATAAACTGATAGGTGTCCATGAAGTCGGAGGCGAAGTGGATCCATGCATGGGGCAATATCAAGCACCAATGCTAGCAATGAAGTCTTCAGTCATCATGAACCACAGGCCCATGCTCAGGATTAGGTGAATGATGCACTGAGATGGCTGAATAGCCAGCTCAATGTATCATCCCAGTAACGTTCTGCTGCACATTTACATTGCCTCTCAGAGTAACACATTGGCACCATGTGACAGCACGGACATTTCCCTTGTTCAGGCTTGCAGAGGTATTCTCAGAATATCAGAGTGCACCAACACACTGAAGGTGGAGCAGATGTTATTACTGTCTTGACACCGATGGAGGAGAAGGCCATACAAATTGAATGGGTCGCTGCAGGGCAATATGTTGCTGAGGGTGAGGTGGGTACAGAAGATGTGAAGAGATCCTGAAGATTTGGATGTATAGAATGAGGCACTTCTGAGGCCCTTCACTGCCATTCAAAGCTTCCCACCAATGAGAGGCTGGAGGACCCAACTGAAGAACCACGTTTCACTTTAATATTTTCTCTCCACCACAACCAGCAGCAGATAAGTGAAAGATCACAGACACTGCCGTACTGAGAAAACCAGCATGTAGTTCTCCAGCTGCACAGCTGAGTTTTCTCTCAAGATTCTCTGGCACTTTGTGGACAGAAAATCTGGGCCATGGTTTTCAGTGACACGGTAGTGGGGCTGGGCCTGATAGGATTGGCAAAGCTCTTTTTAAAGAGTACCGGTTCTGCATTAAGAAAAGCTCCTCTACCAGATGGATATAGGGACCCGAACAAGCACAGGGGCAAAACACGTCGCGCTCCCAAATGCACCAGGGCAACTCCCCCAGGGATAAGGGGCAGCCCCCACACATAAGAGGGGCTCTCCCCCACCCCCCAGTGAACTTGCCCAGAGAACCCACTCCTTAGTGCCACCCTGGCAGTTCCACTCTGGCAGAACCAGAGGAAGGGGGCAATAAATCTCCCTCTCCCCCTGGGGGCTATGCTTAACTTTGTGCGCCTGGTGGGTTTCCCTTGGCTGCTTCACATTTTTAAATACCTGTTGTAAACCTCGCTGATGTGATGTCAGCGAGGGTGGAATTCCTTATCTGTGGGGAATATATGGTGGGGAAGCCCCTTAAGCTTATGCTAATTTATTAAATTGAATTGAAAGTATTGCAGCATGGTAGCACAGTGGTTAGCAGTGTTGTTTCATAGAGCCAGGGTCCCAGTTTGATTCCCGGCTTCGGTCACTGTCTGTGTGGAGTCTGCATGTTCTCCCTATGTCTGCGTGGGTTTCCTCCGGGTGCTCCAGTTTCCTCCCACAAGTCCCAAAAGACGTGTGTGAGGTAATTTGGACGTTTTGAACTCTCCCGCAGTGAACCCGAACAGGCGCCGGAGTGTGGCGACTAGAGGCTTTTCACAGTAACTTCATTGCAGTATTAATGTCAGCCGACATGTGACAATAAAGATTATTGTTATTAAATGAAGTTCCTGCTCTTTCTGGTCAGAAACCTTGTTATGTCACTAGTGAGGGCGTGAAAAACAGAGAACGCGATCTTGTCGCAGAGATTCTCTTTCCCCACGGTCTCGTGGGATTTTCCGCCAATGTTGCCATTTTTGCCCACAGCGAATGCCAACAGAAAATCTGCATCCCCCAATGTAACACTATTAAAATAATTCCGTCTCTTATCCTTCCTGCATACCATCCTTAAGCAAAGATATACACACATCAGTGAGCTTTGTTGCGTGTGTGTAGATTGATAGCACTCTCTAATGAGCACTTCATGAATGCAAAGGAGGAGGTAGCGGACAACAGCAGCCACTTCCCCTCCGGGGAGTGAGGAGAGACTCAGCAATGTTCAGCTCCAAGCAGAGGGCGAGCCTCCGGTGTCATCAGCAAAGCAACCGAAGTTAACATCAAATGTGTGAAAATCTGTTGGAGCTTCCAGAGTCAGTGAAGCCTCGTGCATAAATAATGGAGGGGTCCATCCATGACATGAGTGGCTCCATCTCTCTGGCATGTGAATGCATAGCATCCTTAATTGACAGAGTGTCACCCCTAATGGAGAGACACATGGAACATAGCTCTGACTGGAAGGATTGCCCTGGAGGTGTCCAGAATGTGACCTCATCCATGAGGTCACTGAGAGAGTGACAGTGCCTCCATGGGCACAAATCTGCTGCCTTCTCTCAGGATGGCAGCATTCAAACCACCGACCCCGGTCACTCTGCCAAAACCCTTGAAGGTGCCGGCCAGCTATCCAGCCCAACTGCCGCAAGCCATACCTCGATGGTGCATTCTGAAAGTAGAGCTTCTTCGACAAGGCCACTAGAAGTCAAAGAATCATAGAAATCATAGAAATGCTACAGTGCAGAAGGACGACATTTGGCCCATCGAGTCTGTACTGACCTGCTGAAAGAGCACCCTACCTATCCCCCTAACCCAGTAACGCCACCTAACCTTCTGGACTCTTACGGGGAATTTAGTATGGCCAATCCACCTAACCAGCGCATCTTTGGACTGTGGGAGATACCGGAGCACCCGGAGGAAACACACGCAGATACTGGGAGAACATGCAAACTGCACACACTCGCCCGAGGCCGGAATTAAACCTGGGTCCCTGCTGATGTGAGGCATCAGTGCTTACCACTGTGCCATCTTTCAAAGCCATCTGAAGTGTCTCCAAGTGAAAGTAAGCAGCCTTTGACCAATCATGCTTCAGCCATGGTGTAGCACTGTATAAGAACACTTGAATGGGCAAAGGCACATGGAAGATGGGCACTAAGGGAATGCACAAGGATGATTAGTTGATGTTTGTATGCAACAAGACATGCTTTAATTGATAAAGTAGGTGCTGAAATGTTGTCTTTGATTTTTCCATCAAGGCCAAATCGAGGGGCGGGAAGGGGTGAGACTGTTGCTGAATTGGAAATTGGGGTTGTGTCCATTCATAACAGAGCTGGGTGAGTTGTTCACAGGCAGCTGGGCCAGAAAGGTATTGTGTTGACTACCACTTCCTTTTTCTTCCTCTACCGCCTCCTCGTCGACTTCTTCTTCGTCTTTCTCCTGCTACTCGTCCTCCTGCTCCCCAGTTATATAGGCACCACATAGCTATTGGGAAGCTTTGTGCTCTCATTATGGGCCACCAATAATCTTGACACCTGATCTGCCTAGTATTGCAGATATCCTTCAGAGAAGCTCAGGCAGCAGAAGGGTTGTTTCAGCATGACAATGATCTGTTCTATGATACTCCAAGTAGCAGCACTTCTTTTGTTATGTGCATTTTAACCACATCTGCATGGGTTGCGCACCAGAGTCATGAGAAATGTTGTCAATTGCTGTCCCTTGTTGCCCAAAGCCACCCTTTGGCTTGACATGGTATCTGAAATGCAGAAGGAACAGAAGACTACATCAAAATACGGGCAAAGTGCAATTTATAAAAATCAGCTTTTCTCATTGGAAGATTCTCATTATTTTCAGACGTTATTTTCATCCTCACTCCCCGGAGGGGAAGTGGCTGCTGTTGTCCGCTACTTCCTCCTTTACATTCATGAAGTGCTCATTAGAGAATCATCCAGTTGATGATTCTTTAAATAGTACTGGTGAAGTAGCCATTTCTGATGCTGTACACATGTTCAGCCATGTAATATTAATAGAGAGCATAAGCTGGAGCACTGATCTCCAAAATATTGGTGACAAATCAGCATTACACACTGATTAATGTCATGACTTGTCCTCTGTGCATACTTCTGATTGATGCTCCCTGTGTGCGACTCGGACCAGATATTACTTTGGACCTCTAAGGCTACTTATAAAAATGGGTGCTGCACATCCAGATATTGCAGGGGTTCAAACTTGCATTTTAGCAGCTTACTTGTCACATGTAACATCTTCGGAAACAAACACTCAATGAACATACTAATTGCAACTCTAAGAAACTCTTCAGCTCATCCAAAATCATTTTTATCTCAAGGTCATGTGAAAATAATATCAACAACAACTTGCATTTATAAAGCACCTCTAATGTGGCAAAATATCCCAAGGTATATGTTAGGGTCATTATCAACCAATATTTGACACTGAGCAAATATTGCTGTGTGAAGGAACTGTGTGAACAGCTGACCAAAACCTTTGGCATAAAGGAAGGTTTTAAGGAATGTCTTAATGAAGGAGCGGGAGGTAAAGAGGGGGAGAGTTAAGCAAGGGAATTCCAGAGCCTGGGGCTGAGACAGCTGAAGGCACTGCAGCTAATGGACGGGGGTGTTGTGTTTGGTCCCTTGTACTTTAAGATGAATTCACCAAACACTTTGGCCTGTCCAACCAAGATCCTTCTATTGTGTCTTGCGCAGTAGGATGGCAACTTATGCAGAGCGCGTTATGATGGAGTCTTGCTACTCCTCTGGAACTTACACCTTCTGCTGAACTGTTACATATATGTCTATTATCCTCTACCTCATGTTCTTCTGGAGGTGGTTGGATGAGCCTCTCTTTACATGCAGGTCCCCAGGTCACATGAGCTTGGTCGAGAGACTGCATGGTGTGTCTTTACCGCCACCTGCTGATTGGAGGTCTCACACCATCCAACTATGATATGACCCATAGGCATATCACCACAGAGGGAAGTAAATTGAGATTGTACACAAGGTCAGAGTTAGTGGATTGCCAGATTTCCTAAAGATTGTAGTGGTGATTGCGATATGACGAGGGAAAAGGCCATGGAAGAATTTAAATATCAAGATAAATTGTTGAATTGGGAGCCAATGTAGTCAGTGAGCACAGTAATGAGGGTTAATGAAACTTGGTGCGTTTTGTAAGGGGCACAAAGAGTCCACACCGAGTTGGTCGAAAACAAAAACATAGAGCGGGTTTCTCCGACCCCATCCCAGTCGGAGAATTGACGGGGGGGCGGCGTGAATCCCGCCCTGCTGTTCTGACGCTGGCTGCCGAATTCTCCAGTGCCGGTTTTAGGGTGGGGGCAGGGGTCACACCGCGCCGGTCGGGGGCCATTGGCAGTGGGCCCACCCCCCCCCCCCCCCCCCCCGCCAATTCTCTGGGCCCCGATGGGCTGAGTGGCCATTCGCTTTTGACTAGTCCCGCCGGTGTTAAATAGACATGGTCCATCCCGGCGGGACCTGACTTGAAGGCCGGCTAGCGGAGTCCTCGGGGGAGCGCGGGGGGATCCGGGGCTCACCGATCTGCGGGCGGGCCTGTGCCATGGCCGGCGCAGAGAAGAAACCCCCTGCACCTGCGCAGGAAACACGGCGGCGGTTATGCACATGTGCCAGAACACGCCAGCGGTTCTGCGCATGCACCAACACGCGATGCTCCACGGTGGTCCTTCGGCGCCGGTTGGTGCGGTGCCAACCCCGCCGGCATTGGCCTAGCTCCCGGAAGTGCGGAGGATTCCGCAACTTCCGGGCGGCCTGACACGGAGTGGTTCCCGCCGCTCTTGGCACCGGCATCGGGCTGTCCCGCCAATTGCAGGAGAATCACGGCCATAATTTATTTTACACTTTACTATTATATACGGCTCCAGTAGTTCCCCACTGGGACTTCTCTAGTTGGTACCTTATTGGCCTACTCTATTTGTACAAAGCAAAGTTTGTTAAGGGACCCCTGCCCCCCTTATCGGGGAGCTCATATTCTGCAAGATCCACGGGGTAGTTAATCACCCCTACCTCGTATGACACGTGCGGGGTATAACAGTGCAAATTAAGATATGGGCAACAGGGCTTTTGATCAGCTCAAGTTTACTGAGTGTGGAAAGTGTGAGGCCAGCCAGGAAAATATTGGAATAGTATAGCCTGGAAGTAATAAAAGCAGAGATGTTGGTTTTAGCTGTAGATGGGCTAAAGAATGCCCAGAGGCAGAGGATGAAAATAACATCTGAAAATAATGAGAATCTTCCAATGAGAAAAGCTGATTTTTATAAACTGAAAGACGGCATAGTCTCCAAGGACCATAGGCTGCTCTTGCCTTTTGAGGGAGTGCTAACTGGTGGTGATTTAACCTGAGGGTCACCACACCTCAGGTGAGGGGCAAGGTTGAGTAAGCGGGGCCTTCATGGATAACCTCAGCTGGTACGGGAGCTGACCAGGAGCTGTTGGTGATGCTCTGGATTATGAACTAGCTGTCCAGCCAACCGCATAATCTCAGGTGGTACGGGAATTGAACCTGTGCTATTGGCAACGCTCCGCATCACCAACCAGCCATCCAGCCAGCTGAGCTGACACATTTGAACTACTGATGTTAATTTAAAACAGCTGATGGTTGGCATACATGAATCTTGCAAGGGGCTTCACACATTCTCAAAAGTCTCTAAGAGTTGATGCTCAGAAAGCAGAATTCCTGAACAGCACCAATGTTGAAGTGAAGGATCTGACTGTTGCCTCTAGCTTGTTTATTAGCTAACCCCTCTTGTTCAATCACTGTTCAATTTATCTGTACTTCCCATCTACCTCTGTATCTAACTCTGCTTTCTAGACCGGGAGCATCCTCAGGCTTCAAAGCATGTGCGGTTTTAATGTAAGTTAATGTAACTTTTCTTCTCTTTTCCTTTATATTCATTTATTTGCAGCTGTCCGAAAGACTGTTTTTTATTTAATTAATTCCTGAAAAGCTCACGCCATTGCTGAGTTTATTTAATTATTACCTCATTGCCAATTTCCTTAATCTCTTCCCTATGACTGGTTTTTATCTATTGGCTTCCTGAGTGGCCCTGTTTATTTAATTTATTCCACCCGATTCTCTCTAATACCTCTCTTAATTCATGATGCCTATATTTATGTAATTAATTTATTGTTAGAATTCACTTACGGCAAAAAGGCAACAAGCCTAATTTTATTTAATTAATTTATCATTCATATTCATTTAAAAGGCTGCTGCAGGACAAAAGCCTGAGTTTATATGTAATTAATTTCATCCAAAGTTCAGTAGATTCTGCTCATGACAAAAAAGGAAAAAGCTCAAGTTACATTAATTTCACACCAAGTTCAGTAAATATCACTGCCTCCAAAAATGTAACAAGCCTGAATATATGTAACCGATTGCTTCATTTCTTTCTTTTCTGAGGTTTGAGCCGTATTTCCTTATTTATTCATATTATTGTGGAGATGATTTCTGCTCCTCTTTTAATTTATTACTTTCCTACAAGCCCACATTTATTTAATCAGTTCATTTATTGACAGATTTCATTTCAGCGATTCATTGCTGTACAAATCCAATTCCTCAATTGAAGGGATAATGAAGAAATAAGCTTATCATGTTCCAAGAAGTCTGTAAACCCTCTGGCTGACAGTAAACAAAACCACCACAGGAGAACGACTTGTATTGTGTAAAATACAAACCTTTAAACTACCAGAGTCCTTACTAAAGACATTCATGTGAACTTTATTGTGGATAAAGTAACAGCAACTTACCAAGAGAGACATTCTAAAATTTAAAAAGTGATCCAATTAAACGTGTTTTTCATAAATGTTAAAACAGAAGTTTCCAATTATAAATGTTGACAGAAGCTTTGCTCAAAAATTATAACGTAGGAAATCCATGTGCAAAACTTTTAACTAATTATATAAGTGAATGTGACATTGTTGATCTTAAAAATTACTTTGTTCACCTATGTTGTTTGAGAGTGAATGCCAAGATAATCCGATGAACAATCACTTGTCTTTAATACATATAATTAGGTTATTGGAGGGGGAGAACAAAGGAATGAGTCATTTTGGTTCAATTCCCGTACCAGCCTCCCTGAATAGGCGCCGGAATGTGGCGACTAGGGGCTTTTCACAGTAACTTAATTTGAAGCCTACTCGTGACAATAAGCGATTTTCATTTCATTTCATTTAGGGACTGTGGGCTGTATACTATCGCCACAATTCAAATGGTGTTTTCAACTTCCAGCATTGAGTGATCTATCGCCCTCAGAGTTCATGTTGAGTTTCTATTTTCTTACCTTGTTACCCCAACCATGACTATAAAGGCTTGCAGAATAATTTACGACAAAGAAAGAGACCATTCAGCCTATTGAATTCATACTGGCCCTTGGCAGAGCAATCCAGCCAGTCCAATTTTCCCCTTTGATCAGCATAGTTCTGAAGGCTTATTTCCATCAAGTACCCATGCAATTTCCATTTGAAATAATTCATCTTCCCCACTGAGTCAGCACTTTCAAAAAGGGAGACATGCAGGTTCATAGGGCAGCACCGTAGCACAGTGGTTAGCACTATTGCTTCACCGCTCCAGGGTCCCAGGTTCGATTCTTGGCTTGGGTCACTGTCTGTGTGGAACCTGCATGTTCTCCCCATGTCTGCGGGTTTCCTCCGGGTGCTCCGGTTTCCTCCCACAAGTCCCGAAAGACGTGACTGTTAGGTGAATTGGACATTCTGAATTCTCCCTCGGTGTACCCGTACAGGCACTGGAACATGGCGACTAGGGGATTTTCACAGTAAGTTCATTGCAGTGTTAATGTAAGCCTATCTCTGACAATAAAGATTTTTTAAATAAAAATATTTAAATTATGTGGAAATAGGGATTAATGGGATGGCGAGCCGTAAATGAATGACAACATGGCTAGGTGACAGAAAGGGTAGGAAAGAGTGAAGAAGGGCCAATAGGTGCCAATGGAAAATGTGAGGGATAGATATATTGAGCGTTATAGGGAAAGATTTTGGGATGCTCCGTTGCAGAGGGATCTAGCATGCAGGTGCAGCAGATAAGGAAAGCGAATGGAATGCTGGCATTTATAGCTAAAGGAATAGAGTATAAAGGTAAGGAAGTGTTGTTGCAACTATATAGGCATTGATGAGACCACACCTGGAGTATTGTGTACAGTTTTGGTCCCCTTATTTGGGAAAAGATGTAGTGGCATTGGAGGCAGTCCAGAGAAGGCTCACTAGCTTGACTCCAGAGATGAGGGGTTTGTCGTATGAGAGATTGAGCAGTGACATATACAAGATGATAAGAGGTATGGATAAAGTAGATGTATAGCGGATGCTTCCTCTTGTGAGGCATTCTAAAATGAGAAGTCGTAGTCTTAGGATAAGGAGTAACAAATTTAAAACAGAGTTGAAGAGAAACTACTCCTCCCAAAGGGTTGTGAAATGGAATTTGCTACCCCAGAGTGCAGTGGATGCTGGGACAGTGAGTAAATTTAAGAAGGTGTTAGACAGATTTTTAATTGGTAATGGGTTGAAGGATTGTGGAGAAGGGGCAGGGCGGCGAAGTTAAGGCCAGGATGAGATGAGCCATGATCGAATGGTGGAGTAGACTCGATAGGCCAAATGGTCTAATTCTGCTTCTATATCTTTTATCTTATATCTTAGTCCAGAGCAGCAGCCAAAATGTGGATATGAATAAGCACAAAGGAAGTGAGGGTTAAATGTGCTTGTCAGAGATTAGATAAGATTGATCTGAATCCGGGACTAGAGTACATGGAGATGACAACATGAAAATCTAAAGGTAAAGTGTGAAGCCCTGTTGGGTGAGGTTAGCGAGGTATTAAGCCATTTTGGTCCAAACTCTCTGATCAGGGTCATGACCTCTGTGTCCAATCCTGTTTAGAAAGAAAACAAACCACTTACCCACATATATTGGAAGGATCCAACTTCTGATACACGATGCAGAACTCGCTCAGCACAGGAATTGACGCAGAGAGCAGTGAAGACAATCAGCTCAAAAGTTGCCCAATTTTGCTGAGAGATTAAAGGTATGTTAGTGAAACAGTACATAAGTAAGTCGATCAGCGAATGGGTGAGTGTGTAGATGGGTAAATGGGTAAAGTAAGTGGATAGGGTGGTAGGCAGGTGGGATGGCATGTGGTTCGGTTGGTAGGGTGCTGCTGGAGAGGATGTAGCTTGGTAGGGGTGTAGAGTAGCAGCTCAGTAGGGTGGTAGCTGGGTGAGGTGGGTGGGGGGGTGAGTGGGTAAGTGGGTCAGGGCACGGATCGGTTCAGGAGGGTTTGTCAGATCCAGGACTAATCAGGTCAACTTGGAGGAGGCAGGTAGTGGGGATAATCAGATCCAGTCGTGGGGAGTCGTGTGTAGGGCGAGTCAGATCGGGGTGGTGTGACGGGGAAGTTGGGGGTCGGTGGGGAGTTGGGGTGAGTTTGGGGTGCCAGTTATAAAGTTACCCAAGTATTGACAAGGGTTTTTCTGTTTTCTTGGATATCTATTCAGGTAAGTAATTCAGAACTGTCCAAAATCTCTGAATCTAACTCAGGGTCCTGGGGAGCAGGGGAGTTGCCCATCAGGTGTTCAAACTTCCCAACCAATTGTCATGGAATCTTTGCGTCAGGACTCCCAAGTGGTCCCAATCTTACAGGGTACATTCAATGATCAGCAGATCTGAAGAGCTAGGCCATTGTGCTAATTCCTTCCTTCTTGCGTCCTCTCCTGTGCCTGTTTCAATGGCTAAATATTCCTGTAACAGGTTTGCCAGCCCATTGACAGATTGTGTTAATTAGTATTTGTGAGTTATACTGTTCGAATTTTCCATTCTTAGAGTTTTTTGTTACCTGTAATGTTTTCAGTAGTGGTTACTGCATCTCCTTTCTCAAATTCTTTATTCATATTTAAAGATTGGGCACTTTGTGAATAGTATTCCCATTCCCATATGGTTTGCATCAGTGTTGTATTTTTTGATACATTCAATGGCTATACATTACGATATTATATAAAGTATAAACCATACAGAATAACTTAGCAGTTTAATATGTATATTATTTAAAGACGTCACATCACAAACATATTTTTACTTTTGACAGTGTCATAGATTTGCCCAGCAACAGGTAGAAATCTGCCCAACAAGAGCAGTAACACAAATGCAACAAGGCATGATGGAATGCAAACTGCGCAGCATCAGGTGTCGTGGGTCAACCCAGCAACAGGTAGAAATCTGCTTAGCGATAGCAATAGCCAGCATTCAAAAGGCATAATGAGATGTAATTTTAAAAGTAACAAGCTGCAGGTGTCTAGCCAAATGATATATAGTTGCCAGCACTCTCAGAAGCAGAGAGCTGTTTACACCTAACAGCCAGGGAGGCTAGTCTCTAATTTAACAGGCAGTAGCCTGGGCTAGTGCCATAGTTGTGCAGAATCATTTGGAAAAGTAATTTAAATATATTTACTGCACCAGGAAAATACTTGACTATCTACAATGTATAACCTGGATTTGACATATAGATTTACTTAATTTGGATGTTTTTTTTGGGAAAACGGAAGTCTTAAGGAATTCAGGGATCTTAGATTTTGGGTACGATTCTCCAGCTGCGTTACGCTCTCACTCAAGCAAAATGAGGCCGTGAATAGCGGGAGAGGCCAAAACCGAAAATCATACCATCTGCCAAACAGTTTGTGATGCAACTGGTCTGCTCCTATAGGCGAAATCGGGATCTTGCCGCAGCGAGTTGCGAAACCAATTGTCACCACCTAAGCTCAATATCCATACAATTAACAGGACCCACCCCATGTTCACCAGCCTCATGTCATTCAGCGGCCTCCCCAGCAAGTGCTCACACTGGCGCCAATAAGTACTCCCTCTGAAAAAGGTGAACCTGGTGGAAGGGCTTCTGTGGGGAGCCAAGGAGGTGAGTAGTCATCTATTGTCACAGGCAAAGAGCCTGGGGATGCTGGGCTCGACTCCCCAGTGCTCAGTGGGGGAGGGGGGGTGAGGGACCCTCCACAGGGGTAGGACTCCATAGGAGGGTGGGGAGGGTGCTGGGGGGGCAGCCGCTTGCGGCACCACTGTGCCAACTCCTGGATCGTTTACCCATTCGGGGGGGGGGGGGGGGGGTGGCAAGCCTTGCCCCTGCCTGCCTTCCCCAACAAGCACCCACAATCCCCACTGACTGTCGAGGCCTCTAGCAGTGTGGCTGAAGGAAATTGTTGATACGAATTGGCAATTGTGGTGGGCGGGCCATGTGACATGTGGGAGTCATTGCCTAGCATTTCAATCAAACCTTGATGCCTGGACAATGTGCTTGAACACTGCGGGAGGCAACACCACACACACAGCAGCCAACATCCGAACACCCAGGGGATGGGACACAGCTCCGGGGACATGTCCACGGCCGTAAGGTGGGTGGGTGCCACGGGGAGGGAGTGTGCCTGCAGAGATGAGCCAAGGGTTCATAGATCAACCCGTATTGCAGAAGAAAGTGACAAGAGGCATTGCAAAAGGGTGTTTAATGTGTTTTACAATTCCCCACTCTCCCGATGTGCTGCTCTCCTACCCCCCCCCCCCCCCCCCGCCCCCCCCCCCTACCTATCTCCTCAGCACCAGGCTGGGACCTAGCTGGGTCCTGGGATCCAGCAACACTCCGATTGGTTGGTTCCCGCATCCACCTGATGTACATCAGCAGCAGTGTGGTGCTCACCAGATTGTGCCCCAGAGGTCTGACCACTACATGTCCCACAGAGGTATGTGTATCTGCACTGCTGGAGGGTGGGGATGACAGCTCTGCCACGACTATAACGGTTTCGTCCTCGGAGCTCTCCCCCGAGGTGCTCTCCAGTCAGGAGAGAGTGCTGCCCGTAATGGGCCGGCTCCGTCAGCTGGAGGACCTGAGGGAGAATGGGATGGGTCAGTCAATAATGCAATAACAACTTATGTTTGACAGGTTCTCCGGGTGGACGCTGATGGTTCCCTACCTTTCCAGCTTTCACCAACCTCCACATGTCCTTTGCCACCCCAGTCACCTCCAGGGCCCGCTCCTCGAAGGAGGTGACGATTCTTAAGTCCGGCACCCCTCCGCTAGTCTGGGCCCTCTCCCGACGATTATGGGAGAGCTTTTCCTGAGAAGACACAGTGAGGTATCGTTATACACACGCGTGGTTCACAGTGGTGTGAGGGAGGTGTGAAGGGAGGGTTGGAGTGTGGGGGTTGAAGGGAGAGGGTGTGGAGGGAGGGTTGGGGATTGCATGGGAAGTTGGGGGGGTGTATGCTCCCTTGGCTTTGTTGTCTACTCACTTGTGCTGCCACCGGCGGTGTAGGTCGTTGGCCTTCTTACGCCACTGGAGGCCAGTCCTCTTGATCACACTTCCCAAGCTGACAGCTGCTGCCACCTCATCCCAGGCAGCACTGGCTGCCTTGTGGCTGACTCTTCTGGACCCTCAGGGAAACAGGACATCGCTCCTGGGTTCCATGGCATCTGGGAGCTTCCCCAGGTCAGTGTCACCAAATCTTGGGGCTGGTCTCCTCGGCGCCATTATTGAGAGCTGGTGAGCGCGGTCCTGGCGAATCAGCTGGCGAGCCTTCATTTGCGGCGAGAAGCGTCCATAGTTTGGAACAAGGGGTATGTTCTATATAAACTGTAGGTGCGTTTAGTGATTCATATACTTAATTGTCCTAGAGTATTGTCGTCCTGTTTGTGTATATTTGTCTTTTCTTTAATTTAATAAATAATCAACTGTGCCGGATATTCTCCCTGGGGCTTCACTTGAACCATCACACCATTCTAAAAAAAGCAAAACTATACACCCACAAACCGGTGTTCCAAGTTGGGATACCCTCGCAGGTAACATCAGGATGATTTGTGACAACAGTAGGTTGTAATCATAATGTAACTGACTATTATGTCAATAGTAAAGATAGAGAGTGGGCCCTAAAACCGCTCAGCTATTCTGATGTTATGGAAGAAGTCCATACGAACGGCTGGAATTTGGTTACTCCAGGTCCTGGCCTTCGGTCTGAGCTGTGGGATTGCCTTGTGGAACTGGGGCCGTGCACAACCTCAATGAGGCTAATAGTGTAATTGGGTTATGTTAGGGTGAGCACTTTCTAAATTAGAAGCTTCCTCAACTTGGCCTTTAGTTAGATCTTGGTGTAGCACCAGCAGATGTGCCTGGCCTCAAGAGTTATACTTTGTGCAAACTGATAGAAGTAGAGCCTGTCATGGGATCATCTTTTGGAAAAGGAGGGGAAATCTAACATCTCCCCAGTGCCAGCTACCTTCCATTAGTGGTTCTGGCATCTTTTGTAGGAGTGGCTCCAGATTTTCTCCTCCCACTTCCACAAGTCTGCTCCTAGAGACCTCTCCTGATGACCGACCGCACAAACATCAGCAGCATCAGTGGCAGAGTTCAGCAGTTGGACGTGACTGACACAATACTGCTTGCACAGATTTTGTGGGTCAAGTATCTTTTGAAAGAGGGCAGCACGGTGGCCTAGTGGTTAGCACAACCGCCTCACGGCGCTGAGGTCCCAGGTTCGATCCCAGCTCTGGATCACTGTCCGTGTGGAGTTTGCACATTCTCCCCGTGTCTGTGTGGGTTTCGCCCCCACAACCCAAAAATGTGCAGAGTAGGTGGATTGGCCACGCTAAATTGCCCCATAATTGGAAAAAATAATTGGGTAATCTAAATTTATAAAAAAATAAAATTTAAAAAAAAGTATCTTTTGAAATGGTTGCTGCAGTAATCCAAATTCTGCAATAAAAGTTCAAACATTTCAGAATTTGAATCAAAATCTAAATCAAATAAATATCAAGAACAAAATTAGTTACAGATCTGTGACCTCACAGATGGTAATGAAAACAGCTACAAAAGCAAAATGACACAACAACTGACTAAACATTCTCTCGACGTGGTGATTGTGACATCAAAGGATTCTCTTAGAATAACCAGAACCAATATTTACTGACTGGAATATTTGCGATTTTTTGTGTGTGTTGGTGTTCATTTCAATTATTTATCAGCTTTCCGCCTCACATACCATCATAAATGCATTTCCTGCTTTGGATCAGGTAAACAAAATCACTAAATTCAGACATAAATGGTCCTATGATGTGCCATTTCATAGTATGTTGAATTCAAATGCTATCATAGGTTATTTTTAATTTTCTGGACACTTATCCTTCTTCTCTTCTTGTGTTAACACTTTGGACAGAATTTTACCAGTTCATTGATGATGGGCTGGGTGGTAGAAGGCTGACAAAATGGTGTGGGAAGGCATCAGGGGTGTGCCTGGTGCCATCCTGTCATCATGTATTTTTTTATGTGGCGGGAAATCTGCCAGAACTGTCATAAACCCAGAGTGCAATTGAACCATGTAAATGGTTCTATTATTCTTCTATTTCCACAGGTATTTGGGCATTTTATCTCAACCAAGGTTGGACGTGGAGTGATGGTGACAGGGGGCTACTATCACGTGAGCGACTGTCTGATGAATCAAGGTAATCCAAGGCCCATGAAGGGGCTCCATGGCAACGGCACCACCCTGAATGTTGGGCCTGCCAGAACCCGGTAATGCAACCCCATTTGTCCGTTTCTTAAGGTACCTCAGCCATTGAACCATCCTTTACCAAGAGTTACCGCCCCAGAACAGGCCATCACTAGAGGTGGTGCTCCTAAGGTTGTTGGGCTCCTGGCCCTGTGATTGGGTCAACACATTGAATCGCAGCCCAATGCCAGCCACTTAATTGGCCAAACTTTCCACATCCACCCATTATCTAGTGCAGGAAGTGTACATATGGCTATAAAGTGTAGACAAGATTGTGTTTGGTTTGTTAACCCTGACCTCATTTGGATGAGATACCGAAGGACAATGGAATAATACCCCCCAAAAAAGGGCTGAATTTAATAGGGATGGCTGAATTTGCGCTGCTTTTGCTGAAAATCAGTCGCATGAAACCCTGGCAATATATTTCTTCGGGTTCCGCCACTGACTGGTGAAGTCCATCGCATCCTCGGGTTCCTCAAAGTAATGGTGCTATCCCTCGTGTGTGCCGGTTACAGCAGCCCAAACTTCACCTGCTTCTTAAACAGAATCTCTTTGACTTGTCTGTAGCCTGCCCTCCTTCTGGCCACCTCCACGCGCAGGTCCTGGTAGATGCGCAAGACACTGTTGTTCCAATGGCAGCTCCGTGTGCGCTTGGCCCACTGTAGCATCTGCTCCTTGCCCAGGAACCTATAGAACCTGAGCACCATCACTTGGGGGGTGGCCCCCGCTCGTGGCTGCCTCGCCAGGCCTCTGTGCGCTCTGTGCACCCTGTCCACCTCCATCTAGCAAGGGAAGACATCATCCCCCAACAGCTTCTGGAACATGTCTGCCACATACGCGGCGGCATCCTCTCCCTCAGCCCCTTCTGGGAGACCAACGATTCTCAAATCCTGCCAACGGGACCTATTTTCCAGGTCCTCCACCTTTTCCAGGAGCCTTTTTTGTTGATCCTTGAGCCTCTCCATCTCCACCTCCACATTTGGTGATCCTCCTGCTCCTCCATCTTCTGGATCGTCCGATCCTGGGCACCCAGCCTATGCTCCAGGTGCTCGATTGATTTCTGAATCGGGTCTAAACTGTCCCGTTTCAGCGCGGTGAAACCCTCTTCGATGACCTTCAGCAGATGCTCCGTTATTGGCTGGGCTGTCTGCACCCGTGTCCAGACATCAACCATATTGTCCTCAGCAGCAGCCCTTGTTTGCCCACGTCTTCAGCTGTTTGTAACTCTTTCTGCTTCTGAATTCCATACATCTATATCTGGAGTCAGTGCCTGAGTGCCTATGCCTTCAGGTCCAGCACTCAAAAGTACAAAAAAGTCAGGAAAAAAGGTCCAAAGGTCCGACTGGATCGAGAGCCACCAAATGTGCGACTTACCCCTCCATAGCTGCCACCGGAATTAAGATAGATAGATTGTTAAGGGAATCAACGGTGATGGAGAAAGGACAGGAAAGTGGACATGAGGAATGTCGGATCAGCCATGATCCAATTGAATGGTGCAGAATGTTTGAGGGGCTGAATGGCCTACTACTGTTCCTATTTCTTATGGTCTTATAGTCTTTGTCCTTGAAGCATCTTAATAAGTAGACTTACTTAAATTAGTGGTATTGCCAATCTGCACCAGAGACACCAATAATGTTGCTCTTTTTAATGATCCCACCAGCATTGCCAATAATGTTGCCAAGTCTGGGGTATCTACTTTAGTTATATATTAATCTGACTGTTCTTAATGAGGATATTGTTTTCAGAGTCGCCAGGTATCAAATTATACCACCACTAGGTTCAACCGTATATCGATCAAAGACCCAACAACCAGTCAGTTAGTTCAAGTTCAATAATAGTTTATTTACACAAGCAACATAAAAACATTCCAAGCTAAATTATACCCAACACTACAACAGCCTGTACTTAACTTCAGGCACCTGGCTTTGGCAGAGGAACAAGGCCTTTGTTTGGATCTGGAGTGGCTGAGTCTGGAGAAGCAACTTCGGTTCTGCTGGGCTCATTCGTTTGGTAGCGGTCGTTGATCTTGAACTTGCTTCTGGTCGTGGTGCTGCAGTTGGCTTCAGTATAGGCCGGGCCGAAGAGTGCCGGTGTGCCAGGGCCAAAAGAGATCGAACACATGGCAGTGTCTCTCTTTATCCTTTGGGTTTTTGCGCTCTTTTGGGCGGTCCTTAGTTTTGGACCCAATAATTCGGCAGGCTTCAATTACTGCCTTCAATTTGAGCCAATAAAGGGGCGGGTGCCTTGATGGCTGGGCGTGTCCTGAGCGGTCATTGACCTTGGCTGTTTGGGCTTCCTGGGTGAAGGGAGTGGCACCGATGTGTCTAGATCTGTATCTGATACCTGAGTACAAGTCTTTTCTCCTGCGGAAATGGGCCATTAGAATGTAAATCGGCTGGGGGTTTCGATAGTGTCTGGTTCTCAAGTGGCAAATATACACTTAAGCTCTGAGTTCGTCTGGATCCTGCATTGGCCATATTTCCCTTGATTCTTTGCAAGTGGCCATATTTCCCTTTGTGAGTGGCCATCCCAGATGGCTACATCGGTGAAAATTTTATTTTCGGAGGGAACCCTGGAACATTTCCAGCACCTCCCTGAAGTAGCTTGACTTCAACTAATATTAACGTATAATTTGCAATGAATAGCTTCTTACCTAAGGGGCAGGAGCCCTGATAAAGCTGTTGTTTGTGACAAATGTGTGAGAATGTGAATATGTTTGTATGGAAGGCTTTTATGTTTTAACTATATCAGACTTGTAATAACCACAAGTTGGCTGCAATGGTTATAAATATTTCAAGAGCACAATTTTGGGTGTCTACATTCTTTTTAAAAATTAATTTATGCAATGTGGATGTCACTGGCTGAGCCAGCATTTATTGCCCACCCCTAGTTTTCCTTGGGAAGCGGATGGTGAACTGACTTCTTGAACTGCTGCAGTCCTCGAGGTGTAGGCAGTGGCAGACTGGCCAGGGTGTCAGCTTGCCCGATGGCAAGTGGGCCCCTGATGAAGTGGGCCCCCTATATCAAATAAAAATGCGATAAGGAAACAAACACAGACAACTGTTTTAGTAATAAAAAGGAATAAGAAAAAAAAGAGAACAGGACACAAATAAGCAGTGCATGAAAAGGAACGAAGCTGGGGAGGTAGTGGAAGGATGTGGAATAGGGGGGCCCGGGTCGGGCATAATTAAGGAAATTCCATGTTTTCAGCAAGAGTGTGTGAATTTAAAGATAAAGTTACAATTCGTGATTTGAGATGGTTGGCAACTTCAAAGGATATCAAGCGGTAGTCTTGGTTCAGCCAGTACATCGGTCCGGGGCCCGGAGAGCCAAGAAGGGGCCCGTGAATCTCTGAAGGGCCCTTAAAAATTATAATTAATTAGATAAATAAATCTCCAACTTCTTTCCTGAGATTTGTATTCTAACTTAATAAAATATAATTGTTTTTAAAAAGAGCAATACCAAATAAAAATGCAATAAAGAAACAAACAAATAATCACTCAGTGTATGAAGGAACGAAGCAGTGTTAAACGGATGTGAAAAGGAGTGGAGGGAAGCGGTACCTTTGACCGTGAATCAGGAGGTCAACGATATTGAAGTAATAAGCCATGATTGGTAAACACAAAGGGTTGTGACTTGTAACACTACACTGGTATCAAACTGGACATGTTAACTTTGGTCGTGGGACCATTCTTAATGTCTTACTATAGTCGGACCAAACTTCTAAGTTTCAACAGTTGTCTCAGTTGCTTGCTGGTGTGAACACTGGACAGTGGATTGTCTCCTCTTCTGATGCTGCATAGGCCACAGTAGTATTGACTAATGAACATTGCCTATTGAAGTGTAAGTAAGTTATTTTATATTTTTTTATCAAGTAGGGGTTTATCTGGCGTTCCTTCAAGTTATTCTTGCAATCATCAATATTAATTTTTCCCAATGTGGGCTATTTTTAATTAAGTTTTTATTTCAGGAATATTACCCCTACCAGCATGGAAAAGAAAAAGCATAAATCTGGGTCACTAAAACGCAAAGAACAAAAAGAAGCAGAAAGGAAGGAATCAGCCAAGCGATGCAGGCCTATTACAGAGTTTATAATACCACAAGCACAATCCACATCAATATCCAGTTCTGCAACAAATAATCAAGAAGCAAGAAACAATGCTCATGGTGATGATGCAATGACATGCGAGTTACAAGAACAGAGAAGAGAGACAAATACAAGTGCATCCATTACTAATCAACCCAGGCCCAATATTTCTTCTGGTTTCCTTGTTCCGGTATCTGTACTGCCTGTAGTTGCAACATCTGAACACATAGCTTCAACTAGTGACAGGGAATCAGATATTTCTTCAAGCATAAATGACTTGGTTTCTGAAGCACATCCTGTAAATGAACCTATGCTAGAATCTTCCAATATCCATCACGAGCAAAGCTAAAACTGTTTTTTGCTGAACATCCACTTCAGCCACTTGATGATCTGCCATTTAATGCTCGTTTGTATGAGAGGAAAATTATGAATGACTCAGTCCCAAGAAAATGGCTAACATATAACAAAGAAAATAGATGCTTATATTGTTGATACTGCTTAGTCTTTGAGTTTCCCAACACTTGTAATCCATCACCCTTTGTACGTGGCTTTAGTGACTACAGGCGTATTAGCCAGAGCTTGACTTTACATGAATCGACAACAACACATGTCAGAAATGCTCAGCAATATATCAGTGTGGTTAATGATGGCACCTTCAATAAATTTTTTGCAGCATCACTAATTAAAAGGAAAGAAGAAGTATTGAAGCAGAGAAGTATTGTCATGAGGATTATAGACATCATAAAGATGTTAGGCAAGCAAGCACTTCCTTTTCGAGGTCACAGAAATGGATCGGCCTACACTCTAGATAATGAGGTTCTGAATCATGGCAATTTATAAGCTACAGTGCAGTTGATGGCAAAATATGACCCCATTATGGCAGCTCACGCTTCTGCAGTGCAAAACAAGTCTAAACAAAGAATCAAACGATTAGAGCAACAAGGAAAGGCTCAAAGTAAAGGCCGTGGTGAACTTGTTACATACCTGAGTAAAACAACTATAAACATGTTAATCAAAATTATGAAGAATATGATACAAGAAAGAATTAGTCATGAAGTTTCTCATTCAAAATATTATTCTATTCAGGTTGATTCAACACAAGATAATTCATCCATCGATCAGTTTAGCATTATTATTCGGTATGTGCTTAAAGGTATTATCTGTGAGTGACTACTTTCAGTTGTTCCAAGTAATGATGGTACAGGACAGGGACTTTTTGATCTATTGATTGAAACATTACAGCATCTTAAAATTGACCCCCAAAAATGTTTATCTGATAGCACAGATGACGCTGCAAGCTACCATGGCCAGTATAATGGTTTTCAAAGTAAAATTGCTGATGTGGCTGATCAACATGTTCATATATGGTGCTATGCCCATGTCTTGAATGTGGTGATAACTGAAACAACAAAATGTTGTGTGCCTGCAGTTTCTTTTTTCAATTTGCTCCAGAATATAGCAACTTTTGTGAATGCATCGTACAAGAGAATGGCTGTATGGATAGAAGTTGTTGGAAAACATCTAGGACAAGAAAAAATGAAACGATTAAAGCTAATTAGTGAGACCAGATGGTCAGGAAAATCCAATGCAGCAACAACTATATTTGGACGTTTTGATGATGCCGCTGCCAATACTTTCATAAATCTATTGGCATGCTTATCAATGATACAAGATTCAGAAAAGGTTGACGCAAAAACAAAACATGAAGCAAATGTTTTACTTCAAAGTCTTCTAAAGTTTGAAACCATATTGACAGCATTTACTTACTTGTATATATTTGAAACTACAACCACGCTTTGTACAACACAAACAGTTGTATAAAGATTTGTCCTGCTTGGACCCAGCAAAGTTTAAAACTATTGCAGAGAAGGGCCTTGAAAATGAAGCATTGGAAGGTATTATTAAGCTGTTTCCACAAATCAGCAAAGATCAAGTAATATTGGAATTGTTTTCTTTTGCTTCAAACTTTGATGTATTAAAGCTATTGCTTAATGATGGTGAGAATATGGATTCCAGTTGCAACAATTGTAAAATTTGCAGCACTTGCCCATCGTGTGTACTAAAAATTCTGGCATTCAACAGACTTCATGACAAGGCATATGATAACCTTTATGAACTTTATAAAGTCATCTGCACACTATCAGTTACTCAAGTCCAATGTGAGAGGACATTTTCAAAGCTAAAGATCATAAAGACAAGGTTAAGAAATACGCTGTCTGAGGGGAATTTGGAATCATACATGTTGCTATCCATTGAAAAGGAATTGTTAGATGAATTGGATGCAGAAGCAATTATTGGCAGACTCGCACAATCATCTAGCGAACACAAACGATTGCTCTTAATATAATGGACTGCATGCAATGCTCTATTGTGCTTTTGAACTATCTGTTAATGTGTAAATTGTGCAGTAAACTATTTAAAAATATCAACCAATTACTTAAAATTAAAAAAAATAAATAAAAAATTCAATTATAACATTCTGTATTTACATTTGGTATCTACCGCCAGTAATATGTACAGTACATGTATACTGTAATTACTAAGAAATACACATTTTTTCCACAAAAATTTTAATTGTACCCTTTTTTCCATATGTATTTTTTGAAAATTTTATTTATTCGTTATGAAAATTAAATGATAGCATTGTAGTTGTGGGTGGGCCCCCTTTGTCTCCTGGCAACCAATATTTTTAGACCCAGTCCGCCCCTGGGTGTGGGCACACCTTTTCCAGGGTTTTCACCTCGGGACAATGAAGGAATAGTGATATATTTCCAAGTCAGGATGGTGAGGAGAACCTCTAGGTGGTGATGTTCCTAAGTTGGTCGTGGTGATGGGTTTGAAAGATACTGCCTCAGGAGCTTGGTGAGTTCCTGCAGCGCATTTTGTCGATGGTGCACGCTGCTGTCACTGTTCGTCAGTAGTGGAGGGATTGAATATTTGCGGAAGAGGTACCAATCATATTATTTTAATATGTTTTGAGAATAGACCAGTGATGAATACTTCTATCCATTCAACCTATACAAGGAGCAGAGGCGGAATTTCAATGAAACACACAGAGCTGCAGCACGTGGCCCCACCGGGGGGGAGGTGGTGGTGGCATGCGGAGAGGTGACTTCTGTGGTGGGAGCACTGATCAGAGGATTGGTAACTCTAAATTTGCTGATCGGCTCATGTGTTCCTGGCTGGTATGGCGTTCTTCGTGTTGCTTATACGCAGGATGGATTTGTAGTGTAGAACATAGAACATAGAACAGTACAGCACAGAACAGGCCCTTCGGCCCTCAATGTTGTGCTGAGCCATGATCACCCTACTCAAACTCACGTATCCACCCTATACCCGTAACCCAACAACCGCCCCCCAGCTCCATTCCTTTCTATAGACCTTCTACCCAACGCCACCATGGCCGATTATGATATTCCATTAACCCTTTATGTACTAGACATTCTACATAATGTCACATCCCCCTTTCTTTGAACATGTTTGAAACATTTTCAAACATTTCATACATACATGTATTGGAATATGTATATGGCATTTACATTGTCACGTCAGTGAGCATAATATCACAATTACAGAGTAGCAGGTTACTTCTTTTTATCCTTGTGGACTTCCTTAATGTACACCGGGTATCATTAGAACTGTCCTTAGTCTGTTTATGTGACATGGTGAACAATGCTGTTGGACATTCAACATTACAAAACATTGAGTCCGGTTGTGTTGGAGGTAGGTCTGGCATTTGAACATGGTGCAATTTCACTCATAACCTTTGCAGTTTCTGACCTTCCACCATTTGTATTTCGTATACGAATGATATCTCTTTGTTTAAGTGGAGGTAGTGTTGTGGGCCATGGCTTAGAAACTCCAAAATGTATTATGAAGCTCACTTAGCCTATAACTTTTCTGTTGAATTTGGCTAGGATGAGCACAAGAGCCTTCACTTCAGGTGTGATTCATCAGACTTCTTTGGTGCTTTTGTCAAAACAAAGTTTATTATAAGAATGTAGTTAACGGCCGGGATTCTCCAATGCTGCGCCGGCTCGGAGAAAATCGCTGGGGGGGGGGGGGGGGGGGGGGGGGTGCACGAATCCTGCCACGCTGCTCCGACTCTGGGACTGCGTTGCTCCGACCCGGGAAAAATCCCACCCAACCGTCAACCAGTCGTGCTGGCTGACGCCGACATAGAAGGGGTAGGGGTCGGCGTGGGAGGGGCTGCCACATGTCGAGATGGCTGGGCCGTGGCTGGGGGGGGGGGTGCGTTTGGCGGGGGCGGAGGCAGCCCAGGGCCGGGGGTGCCGGGCGGTATCGAGGTTGGTGTCTGGGGAGGGTGGATGTGGGGTGGGGGGTGTCGGGGTTGGTGTCCGGGAAGGGTGGGTGTGGGGTGAGGGGTATCGGGGTTGGTGTCCGGGAAGGGTGGGTGTGGGGTGAGGGGTGTCGGGGTTGGTGTCCGGGAAGGGTGGGTGTGGGGTGTCGGGGTTGGTGTCCGGGAAGGGTGGGTGTGGGCTGAGGAGTGTCGGGGTTGGTGTCTGGGGAGGGTGGATGTGGGGTGGGGGGTTTCGGGGTTGGTGTCCGGGAAGGGTGGGTGTGGGGTGAGGGGTGTCGGGGTTGGTGTCCGGGAAGGGTGGGTGTGGGGTGAGGGGTGTCGGGGTTGGTGTCCGGGAAGGGTGGGTGTGGGCTGAGGAGTGTCGGGGTTGGTGTCTGTGGAGGGTGGATGTGGGGTGGGGGGTGTCGGGGTTGGTGTCCGGGAAGGGTGGGTGTGGGGTGAGGGGTGTCGGGGTTGGTGTCCGGGAAGGGTAGGTGTGGGCTGAGGAGTGTCGGGGTTAGTGTCTGGGGAGGGTGAGTGTGGGGTGGGGGGGTGTCGGGGTTAGTGTCCGGGAAGGGTGGGTGTGGGGTGAGGGGTGTCGGGGTTAGTGTCTGGGGAGGGTGAGTGTGGGGTGGGGGGGTGTCGGGGTTGGTGTCCGGGAAGGGTGGGTGTGGGCTGAGGGGTGTCGGGGTTGGTGTCCGGGAAGGGTGGGTGAGGGGTGTCGGGGTTGGTGTCTGGGGAGGGTTGGTGTGAAGTGAGGGGTGTCGTGGTTGGTGTCTGGGGAGGGTGGGTGTGGGGTGAAGGGTGTCGGGGTTGGTGTCTGGGGAGGGTGTGTGGGGTAGGGGTTGTCAGGGTTGGTGTCTGGGGAGGGTGAGTGTGGGGTGGGGGGTGTCGGGGTTGGTGTCTGGGTAGGGTGGGTGTCGGGTGGGGGTTGTCAGGGTGGTGTCTGGGGAGGGTGAGTGTGGGGGTAAGGGTTGTCAGGGTTGGTGTCTGGGGAGAGTGAGTGTGGGGTGGGGGAGTGTCGGGGTTGGTGTCTGGGGAGGGTGGGTGTCGGGTGGGGGGTGTTGGGGTTGGTGTCTGGGGAGGGTGGGTATGAGGTGGGGGGTGTCGGGGATGGTGCCTGGGGAGGGAGGGGTGGGGGGTGCCGGGGATGGGGGGACGTGGGTGTGGAATCAGGAGTGCCGGAGATGGGGGGGGGGGGGGGGGGGGGGTGGGGGTTTGCGAGCCAGGTGCCACCTGATTGGCACATGGCACCAGATTGCGGAGGTGGGTATGTGCAATGATGATATGTTGTCTACCACCTGCAGATCATCATGTTTGGCCATCACCCAGCGATGTTGGCTGCCGTGGCGAAGGTCGCTGCCCTGCATGTAGCCCTATGGGAATTGAGCAGGGGTATGCCAGGGAGGCGGCGGAAGATGCCACAGAGGAGTGTATTGCAGAGGGGCAGGTGGCAGCCACCCAGGCCGGATGGCCAGATGCCCGACAGAATGAGGAGGAGGAGGCAGTGCCACGCGACGGAGGAGCCCAATGAGGCCCTATGTGTACCGGCGCCATATGTCCTACCAGGACATCACGGACATGGCATGCAGGAGGAGACTCGGATGAGGCTGGAAACCGTCGCCCATATCTGCCACCTGATGGCACACCTGGGACCGTGTGGGACTGGTGGAGGACACCCTCACCCGGTGGCCGTCAAGGTGACGTTCGCCCTCAATGTTTATGCCACGGCATCATTCCAGTCGTCGAATGGGGACCTGTCCGGCATGTCCCAGACATCGGTGCACCAGTGCATCCGTGGAGTGACCGACGCCCTGTACGACATCGCGGACCGCTACATCCAGTTCCCTGTGTACGCGCCCACGGATGCCCAGGCAGCAGGGTTTGCCGTGGTTGCCAGGATTCCCATGGTACATGGGGCGATCGATGGGGTGCACATCACCATGCGGCCAGCAGAGGATAACAAGGCCATGTTCATGAATAGGAAGGGGACTTACTCCATGAACATTCAGGTGGTCTGTGACCACCGGTTGAGGATCCTGCATGTCTGCGCACTGCATGTCTGCACCCGTTGCCCGGGCAGTGTGCATGACTCATTCATATTGGCACAATCGTTCATCCCCGCTATGTTCGAGAGGCAATGCACGGGACATACGTGTTGGACAGGGACGGGCGGTTGCCCACCGATACCGGCTGGGCCAGCGGGCACGGGACTAGTTGATAGCCGCAAGGGTGACAGACTAGTTGGGGGGGGGAAATCGCTGAGCATGGGCACAGTACCGCACCACCCCACCACCCTCACCCCGCCCACCACCC
Organism: Scyliorhinus canicula; assembly: GCF_902713615.1. Classification (NCBI taxonomy): domain Eukaryota; kingdom Metazoa; phylum Chordata; class Chondrichthyes; order Carcharhiniformes; family Scyliorhinidae; genus Scyliorhinus; species Scyliorhinus canicula. Next base: position 218,125,689 of record NC_052147.1, read on the forward strand.
TCACCCCGCCCACCTCCAACCACCCACATGCACACCACCCCTCCATCACACATCCACCTGCGGTACAAGGGGAGGGTTCACACGGTCGCCAGTGGAAGCGGGTCTATAGCATGGCATGGAGGATGATGACGACCCGCTCTGCGATGAGCTCCAACCTCTACATCATTAGACAATGTCTGACTCATGGCCACAGTACCACCCTCCACCTGGGTAGTCTCTGCATGCAGCCTGGACACTGCAGCGCACAAACCTGTCGTCTGGCTGGGGGTGGGGTTGCCAGGGCGACCCGGGGATGGTGGGGGAGGCGCATGCCACACTCATCTGACCTTGACCCCTTATCACCTGTCACTCACACTGGCGCCCACTTCCCACCCCACCCCCGCACACATCAGACAGAGCACAGAGGCGGCTCCCGTAGGTGTAAAAGTGCATACACATGCCCGAGCCCCTATAACTAGTCTGTGCCCTGCAACCATGCAAACTTACTCAGTGTCTAATTTTCTGGCCTTACGGGCCCTATGACTACGTCTAGGTGCTTCCCCAGACGGTACAGCAGAACTGGAGGCGGACTCCTGTGATTCCTGCCCTGTGACTAGTGACTAGGGTCCTCTTTGGCATCTGTTTCCTGGGACGGCCCGGCCTGGATAGGCCAGTCTACACCTCGGGCGAGTGGGATGGCGTGCTGCCAGCCTGTTCTGCCCATTGCCCACCAGATGCACCTGGGACAGAAAGGGGGGGGGGAGTCCAAGGTGTTGCGGTCTTCCAGGACCTGCCCTGCAGGGGGACCCAGAACGGATCCCAGCACCTCCTTCTCCCTCGGGGTGCCCGATGGCCTCCGGCTCTCCATGGGATGGGGGTGCGAACGGATCCAGCATTCGAGGCACCCCCGGCACCTCGCACTGCCAGTCCTGGAGGCCTGCCCTGGTATCAAAGAGGGTCTGCAAGTTTGCAGCCATGGAGCTCAGGGAGTTGGCCATTCCTGTCTGTGTCTGGGCAATGCCGGTCAGCACCTGGCCAATGGCGCCGGTGCTCTCAACGATGGCCTGCTGAGACTGGGCCATGGCCTGCAGAGACTGGGCCATGGTCTGCTGAGACTGGGCCACAAAAGAGACTGGAGACTGAGACTGGAACAGCTTTAAAATGAAAACAGGGAAACAGTGTTATTTCCTTCTGCAGTCCAAAGCAACAAACCAAAACGGAAACCCAAAAATCTAAACCCCTGTCACCTGACAGCCACAGTCTAGCTCCACCAACAAATGACATTACTGAAGTCGTGCCAAACCTTTCTTAAAGGGCCACTCACATGACAGCAGTTGTCGTATGAATCTTGTTTATTCGTCTGTTGACGCATTTTATCCTGTACTATCTGTTCATCCAGATTCAGAATGGTTATCTCTGGCAACGGTGTACATAGCTTTCTACCCATCAACTGTTGGACGGGCGATAAGCCTGATACCAAAGCAATAGTCCTGTAACTGAACAGTGCGAAAGAAAATCCTGATGGTCATAATATGTCTTTTTAAATAGGTTCTTGACTATTCCAACACCTTCCTCGGCTTTCCCATTTGACTGTGGGTACAACGGACGGTGATGTGCTGGAAGTTGTAACATTTGGCAAACGATGACCACTCCCAACAACTAAACAGGGACCATTATCCATCATGACCTTCAAGAGTATGCAATGTTGTGCGAATAGAGATTTTGCAGCGCTGATGCCTGATTGAGCAATCAAGTCTGTTAGAGTCACTACTTCTGGATAGTTTGAATAGTAGTCAATTATTATCAAGTAGTCATTTCCTCAAAAATAAAATAAGTCCATTCCAACTTTAGACCATGGGCTAGTGATGAGTTCACTCGATACAAAATGGGACAATTGATACATCTGGCAGATACTACAATCTTGAACAAAATTGTCCACATCTTTATTTATGCCTGGCCAATAGACTGATTGCCTTGCACGTCTTTTGCATTTTTCCATGCCCTGATATCCTTCTTGAATACATGCTAGGATACGCCTTTGCATGCAGGATGGAATGACAATTCTGTCCCCTTTCAGCAGAAAATCCTTTACACTTCTAAAACTGTTGCAGCTGCCATTGGGCCATCCTTCCATCAAGTGTTTCATCACATGCTGAAAGATTGCATCTTTTGCTGTTTCATCGCGAATTAGGCTAAGTTGTGCATCGGACACTGGTAGCATGTCTGCTATGAACTTGGCTTGGGCTTCCACATTTAAGATTACCTCTGATGTTGTCACATCAGTGTAACTAGTGGCACGTAACAGACATGTTACCATGACAATATCTTTGCCTGGAGTATACAATAACCTAAAATCATATCTACGAAGCTTCATCATCATCCTTTGTAGTTTATGGTCGTTTAGGTCTTTTCTTAGTGTATTCACGAGAGGACGGTGATCCGTTTCAACTGTGAAATTCAGCAGGTCAAACACATCAGAAAGTAAACATAGACATTCTTTCTCTATTTGTGCATATCTCTGTTCCGTCATTTGCACGTGATTCATATGCAACAGGTTTCTAGAGATCATCCTCGGATTTCTGAAATAATACAGCTCCAATCCCATTCTGACTGGCATCAGTTCAGACCTTGGTTTCTTTAGTCGGATCAAAGAAGGTTAAAACAGGGGCTGTTGTTAATGATGACTTCATATCCTTTCATTCAGCTTCATGCTGTGACAGCCACACAAATGAAACATTCTCTCTTGATAAGATTTTGTAATGCTGTCATTCTGGTGGATAGATTGGGAATGAATTTGCCCATAAAATCGCCTTTTTATCTTTTGGAATTGGTATTTGACTAATTGCGTGCATTTTATCTTGATCCGGTTGCACACCTTCTTTCGATATTACATCACCTAGAAACTTCAATTTGTGTATGCCAAATTGGTATTTCTCTTTGCTTAATTTTAGGCCATTTGATTTAACTCCTGTCACGACTTTCATCAGTGTCAAACAATGTTCTTCAGGAGTACTTGACCATATAATCACGCCATCAACATAAATTCGAACACCAGGGGCGGGATTCTCCGGGAATTGGCGGAGAGGGCAGAAACGGCACAGTGGAGTGGCGGGGCCCACTCCGGCGTCGGCCCGCCCCAAAGGTGCAGAATCCTCTGCACCTTCAGGGGCGAGGCCGGCGCTGGAGTAGTTTGTGCCTTGCCAGCTGGCGTGGAAGGCCTCTGGTGGCCAGCGCGGGTCCCCCCCCCAGGACCCCGGAGCCTGCCCGCGCCGCAAGATCCCGCCGGTAAGGGACCTACTCCAATCTACGCCGGCGGGACCTGCATAGAACGGGTGGGACTTCGGCCCATCGTGGGCCGGAGAATTGCTGGGGGGGGGGGGGGCGCTGCAAGTGGCCGCCGACCGGCGTGGCGTGATTCCCGCCCCCGCCAAATCTCCGTCACTGGCGGGGGTGTCGGAGAATCCCGCCCCAGATATCCCTTCAGTTACTGTCTCCATCGCTCGTTGGAATATTTCTGAAGCTGATATTATGCCAAAAGGTAGCCTGTTAAAACAGTACGTTTCAAATGGAGTATTAAATTTGCACAGATTTCTACTTTTCTTATCTAACTGTAGCTGCCCAAATACTCTCGAGGCATCCAGGTTCGTTATGTATTTGGCATGAGCCAATTTTTCCGTGATTTCTTCTCTTTTCGGGATCGGATAGTGTTGCTGTTTGATATTGTTATTTAGATCAATGCATATGCGTACGTTACACACAATTAAGTTCACCCAGTCAGTTGGTTCAGTTATCTTTGATATGATTTTGCACTGCAACATCCTATCCAATTCATCCTTCAGACAGTTTCTTAAAGATGCTGGCACTTTGCAAGGTGGATGTATCACTAGCTAAGCATCGCTCTTTAGCTGAATGATATAAGTGAACGGTAATGTACCCATTCCACTGAATACATTCGGGAATGTGCTCAGGATCCCTTCTATTTCATCACTGAAGGATCCATTGAATGTGCTGACAGTATGGACTCTCTGCACCAAATTTAGTTGTATGCCTGTATCCACACCTATCAATGACGATTTGGTGGAGTCAACTATTTCAAACTCCAAGGGAATGCATAATTCACAGTTCTTTACAGTAAGGCAGCAGGGACCTCTTGTTTCAATTTTGTTTCCATTGCAGTCAGTCAGACGACATTTGGACGTTTCAATCTAGGGAGACTTCTTTATCAGTATCAGATCCGCTTCTGTAATTAAGTTGGCATGCGCACCTGTGTCACGCTTAAATAAAACATCTGAACCATTTACTTTCAGTGTAACAGTCCAGTCCTTTTTCAGATCTGTAATTTGAAGTATTTTATTTTTATCAGCGACCAATTTATTTACCGTTGTAATTGCATCAACCATGAGAGAGTTTGTCGAGTATACTTAGGTGATTCTAAATTTGAATGAAATTTTTATCTTTAACACCTTTGTTTGTAACACTCGGTACTTTCTCATAAACTTTGTACAATTTTTTTTAGTCTTTCACTGGTTTCGCTGATGTTGAATGACATTGGGAGGCAAAATGATTCGACTTACTGCATTGCGAGCATTTTCTTCCATGTGCAGGGCATTTGTTTTTAAATTGGGCATGTCCACAATGAGTACACATCAACTCGCTGCTTGCGCCACATTCACAATGGCCGCTATCTGTGGTGTGCTGACTTCTAAACTGCGTCACTGAGTTAATGGCGTAAGAATTAATGTGCAAAATTAAGGCATATTGGATTGGTGGTAATATATTGGCATGGATTGAAACTTTGTTCGCAGACAGGAAACAGAGAGTAGGAATAAATGGATCTTTTTTACACGGTGGGGTACCACAGTGATCCATGCTTGGCCCCCAGCTATTCACAATATACATCAGTAATTTGGATGAGGAAACCAAAAGTAATATTTCCAAGTTTGCTGATGACACGTAACTTGATGGGAATGTGAATGGTCAGGAGAATGTTGAGAAGCTTCAAGGGGCTTCAAGATGTTTTTGACAAGTTGAGTGAGTGGGCAAAAGATGCAGTATTATATGGATAAGCATGTAATAGTCCACTTCGGTAGAAAAACGAATGGCAGAGTATTATCTAAATGGTGATAGATTCAGAAATGTTGACGGACAAAGGGACCTGGGTGTCCTTGTACATCATTCGTTGAAAGAAAGTATGCTAGTGCAGCTAGCAGTTAAGAAGGCTGCAATTAAGAAATGGTATATTGTCCTTCATTGCAAGAGGACTTGAGTACAGAAGCAACAATGCCTTACTGCAACTGTACAGGGTCTTGGCAGGTTTTACGGCCAGGTCTTATAACAGCAGGCTGAACACTCGGCATCAACCTAGGCATCGTCGAGGACATAGGCAGACACTGCCCATTCAGCCCTGCAAAGTCGTCCTTATTAATAATTGGGGACTTGTGACAAAATTGGAAGAGCTGTCCCATTGGCTAGTCTAGCAACAGCCCGACATACTATATTCATCAAATCATACCTTGCAGCCATCATTATCCCTGGGTATATCCTGTTCACTGTCAGGATAAACACACCAGAAATGAAATGAATGAAATGAAAATCGCTTATTGTCACGAGTAGGCTTCAGTGAAGTTATTGTGAAAAGCCCCTAGTCGCCACATTCCGGTGCCTGTCCGGGGAGGCTTGTACGGGAATCGAACCGTGCTGCTGGCCTGCTTGGTCTGCTTTAAAAGCCAGCGATTTAGCCCAGTGAGCTAAACAGCCCCTCCTAGACTAAGTGGCGATATAGTGGTATACAGTCAAGTAGGAGAATCCTGGGAGTCCGATGGACCCCATGAAATTTCATGGCTTACAATCTACTGGACTCTCTCAATTATCAGAAACATAAGAATATAGGAGCACGAGGATATTTAACCCATCGAGTCTGCTCGGCCATTCAATATGATCATGGCTGATCATCCACTTCAATGTCTTTTTCCGGCACTATCCCCAGACCTCTTTATGTCATTGCTATTCAGAAGTCTGTAATAAATCAGTACTCATACATATTGAACACCACTTGGAATAAACATTGAGCGTTGCAAGAGCATAGAATGCACTCTGGCGAGGGAACTTCAATGTCCATTAGCAACAGTGGCTTAATAGCACCATTATTGACTGAACTAGCCTAGTTCTAAAGGACATCACTGACAAACTGTCCCTGCTTTGGGTGGTGAGACAACGATGAGGGCAAAAATCTTTTTGATCTCATCCTCATCAATCCACCCGACACAGATAATCTGTTCATGGCAATTTTGAACAGTGACCACAGCATGGTCATGTTGGAGATGAAGACATGTCTTCACACTGACAGTATCCAACATCATGTCGTGTGGCACTACCATCGTGCTAAATGTGATAGATTCAGAACAGAGCTCAAAGCTGGACATCCATGAGGCACCGTGAGCTTTAATCAGCAGCATAATGTCTGTAAGAACGACAACACTGAAGCGTTTTCAACCACCTTCAGCCAGAAGTGCTGAATGGATGATCTGTAGCAAATTCCTCCTAAGGTCCCTGACATCACAGATTCTGATCCTCTCCACATCCACCACTCAGGATCTTATGTTTCAATCAATTCACCTCTTACTGCTATAAACTACAGCAGATACAGCCTGTCTAATTTTTCCTCTTTAGCCAATTCACCCATCCCAAACATTAGTCTGGTAAACCTTCTCTGAACTGCTTCCAATGTATTTACATCCTTGATAAAATAAGGTGACCAATATTGTGCACAGCACTCAAAACATGGTCTCACTAATGCTCTGCATAACTGAAACATAACCTTCCAATATTTGTATTCAATTCCCCTCGCAATAAATGATAATATTCTGTACATTTTCCTGATTACTTACTGTACCTGCATCCAAGCCAGTTGTGATTCATGAACTAAGGCACCCAGATCACTGTATCTCAGAGCTCTGAATCTCTCACCATTTGTATAACATGCTTCTCCTTTATCTTTCCTGCTAAAATTGACAATTTCACACTTTCCCACATTGTACTGTAACATACATCAGATCTCTGCCCACTCACTTAATTCATCTATGTCTACTTGTAGTCTCCTTATGACCACTTCACAACTTACTTTCCTACCCATCTTTGTGTTATCAGCCAATTTGGCAAACATCCTGGGCGGGATTCTCCAATAATGGGGCTATGTCCCCACGCCGGTGTGAAATGCGGCGTTAACCACTCCGGTGACCGGTCCCCGATAAAGGGGAATGCTCCACTTCCTAGGGGGCAAGTTGCCGCCGGAGTGGTCCCCGGAGATCCAGCCAGCGTGGAACGACCGGCGTGACTTCGCACAAGCGCGGAACAGTCGGCATATTTCCACGCATGCGTGGAACAGCCGGCGTATTACCGCGCATGCGGGGGTTCCCTTCTCTGCACCGGCCCCCAGGAAATATGGCGGAGCCCTACAGAGACCCGCCGCAAAGTAAAATAGGCCCCCACCCACCGATCGGTAGGTCCCCCCCCCCCCCCCCCCCCCCCCCTTCCAGGACAGCCCCTGCAGACTCACCTTCTAGGTCGCGCCATATAGGACCTGAGTAACCCACGCCGGTGGGATGGGGACTCGGCACATCAGGTCTCGGAGAATCGCCGAGGGGGGGGCGCTGTTAACGGCCCCCGACCAGCATGGTGGGAATCCCGGAGTGCCCGAGAATCGGTGCCGGAGAATAAAGAAGCCGGTATCGGGGCGGCGGGTTGCCCGCCCCTGGGGGTTCTCCGACGCTGGGTCGTAGAATCCCAGCCCCTATCCATCCCTTCAAGTAAGTCATTTATATAAACTGTAAACAGATGAAGTCCCAGCACTGATTCCTGTGGCGCACCACTCATTACACCTTGTCAACCTAAAAAAGACCCATTTATGTCTACTCGCTGCTTCCTGTTAGCCAGCCAAAAACCAAAGTCCAAAAATGTGCGGGTTAGGTGGATTGGCCATGCTAAATTGCCCTTAGTGTCCTAAATAATAAGGTTAATGGGGGGGGGGGGGGGGTTACTGGTATAGGGTGGATACGTTGGCTTGAGTAGGGTGATCATTGCTCGGCACAACATCGAGGGCCGAAGGGCCTGTTCTGTGCTGTACTGTTCTATGTTCTATGTTCTACCCATGCCAATATGCTACCCTCATACCATGAGCTTTTTCTTAAGCAATAATCTTTGACGTAGCACTTCATCAAATACCTTCTGGAAATCTAAGTATAGTACATCCACCTCATTAGAATCATTGAATTTACAGTGCCATTTGACCCAACGAGTCTGCACCGACCCTTGAACAGAGCACCATACTTAAGCCTACACCACCACCCTATACCTGAAACACAGTGACTCCACCTAACCTTTTGGACACTGAGGGCAATTTAGCCTGGCCAACCCACCTAACCCGCACACCTTTGAACAGTGGGAGGAAATCCACGCAGACATGAGGAGAAAGTGCAAACTCCACACAGTCAGTAACCCGAGGCCAGAATTGAACCTGGGACCCTGGAGCTGTGAGGCAACAATGTTAACCACTGTGCCGCCATGCCACCCTAATAACCTGTTACCCTTTATCCACAGCACAGGTTATTTTTTCAAAGATCTCCAATAAGTTGGTTCAACAGGATTTCCCTTTCACCAAACCATATTGACTCTGCCTGATTACCTTCCACTTACCCAAGTGCGCTGATTTATCTTCTTTGATAATAGTTTCTGAGGTTTTCCCTAAAACAGATGTTATGCGAACTGGCCTGTAGATTCCTGATTCCTTCTTACTCCCTTTTTGAATAATGGAGTTACATTTCCTCTCTTCCAATCTAATTGGATCTTCCCAGAATCTAGGGAGTTTTGGAAAATTAAAACCAATGCAGCAACTGTTGTATCTTTAGATTAACAGTACAAAAGAAGCAAGTGCACGTAGTTTTAATGCAACATTAACCGTGGTTAATTAATTAGGTCTTCACTGTACAAAGGCTGGCAGTACACTAGTCATTTACGTATATACACAAGTGCAGGTATCAAATTATTACATTGTAATAACACAGTTAATAAGACAGATGATCAGGTGGGTGTGTATTTCTTGCAGGTTGCTTGCACATGTCTGTGACTTTATTCTTGACCTTAGGTGTATTTTCAGGTTCACGAGTTGATGTCTCTTTTTGCGGGAGAAGACTAGAAGTAGCAAGTACCTCAGGTACAAATTCTGCTTCTTTAGATGGACTAGAAGTCAAAAAGCCAAATGGAACAGAGATCATCACCTCTTGAGGTCGTTCTGGTACTGGCACACTGGTACTGGTGTGCTGAAAATAATTGATTCACGTGGCCTCTCCACATGAGTTTGTCTGTCGTTTGGAGCATGTAGGAGATTGGACTCATCTGAGCCAGTACCATCACAGGGACCCACTTCTCACTAGTGGTGTAGCTGCACGCTAACACTTGTTCTCCTGGTTCAAACAACTGTTTCCTTGGGCTACTGTCTCGTCTCAAGACCTGTGACTGTGACTCTACTATGTCAGATGTCTCCTCTGGTAAGAGTAAGTCAAAGAAAGTCATCAGCTTCCTTTTCATCATTAGCGAAGTTGGTGAACTTTGTTTCGTCACATGTGTCGTATTCCGATATGTTGCTAAAAACTTGTTCTCACGGCGATTAAGTGAATCTTCGTCCTTGGAGGCTTTCGGCGTATGCTTCAAGGACTGGGCAGACCTTCTTGTTAAACCATTCATGGATGGGTGGTGATATGTTGAATTTATATGTTGAACTCAACACACCTTTAAATAGACTTCCAACTCATTGTCGCTCACGATCGGCTTTGGTTTTCTGAATCTCGCAAAGATCTCATTGAGTTTCTGCAGTTGTTGAATACAGTTAGAGCACCTCAGGCTGCTTTGAGTTTGCATATATAATGAACAAGAACATATGCCCTTCAACTGGGCCAGCAAAGTCAATGTGCAGATATTTCCACAGCATTTTCGGCCACTCTCATGGAAGCAATGGGGGCAACGGCAATGCGTTCCTTACCCGCGCACATGACTGACACAGTCCTGCATTTTCTTCTATCTGGGCATCAATTCCTGGCCACCAAAAGTAGCTTTATGCTGGTTCGTTCATTCGAACCATACCTGGATGTCCTTCATGTAACTGCTCCAATACTCGTTGTTGTAAATTTGGAGGAATAATTACTCCCACCCCCTACAATAGACATCCGCCCCATGCGGTTCATTCAAGTCTCCAGGAAATGTATGGTTTCAATTCAGGGTGTTTGCCTGCCATCCTCTCCTTTAATACCATTTCCAGTTCTTTCTGCATCACAGCATCATTTCTGGTATCTCTTTGGACCTGAGCTGCAGTCACTGGAACATTCTTGATCAGTGCACAATAAAAAATATCCTGACCAGGTAGTATCTGACCAGCTGGTAAAGGCAGATGTAATAATGCATTTGCATTGGCATGATTTTCTGATTGATGGTATATGAGTTTGCAGGAATGCTCATACAGTATTAAAGACTATTGTTGGAGTCTATTTGCAGCCAACAAAAGGATAACTTTGTTTGGCCCAAAAATAGTTGTTAAGAGCCTGTGGTACATCAGGAATGTGAAGTGACGCCCATACAGGTATTGGTGACATTTCTGTACACCAAATATAATACTCAGTGCCTCCTTCTCCAACTGAGCATAATTAGATTCTGCACTTGTTAATGTGCGAGGTGCAAAAGTTATTGGCCTTTTTTCCCCTGAAGGTGGTATATGTGACACAATCGCACCAACTCAGTGTGGCAAAGCATCACAGGCAAACTGTAATGGTAACTTTGGGTTTAAATGTTTTAACACTTCTGACTTCTTCAGTGCTTCTTTTGCTGATTGATATGCTCTTTGGCATTTAAATGTCCATTGCCAAGCCTGTTTTGGCCACAACAAGGTATGTAACGGTTTCAATAGAGTTGCCAGATTCTGGACAAAGTTTCCATAGTAGTTGATTAAGTTGAGTGACATTCGTTGGTCAAGGAACCTACATAATAGCTTCCATTATTTTAGGTGCTTTGTGTGGACCCTTATAGTCAATTACATGTCCTAGATATTGTATGGATGTCTGAAAAATATAGCATTTATCTTTTTTAGAAATAAATTCAGAATATCCAATTATTTTTTTCCAATTAATGGGCAATTTAGCATGGCCAATCCACTTATCCTGCACATCTTTGGGCTGTGGGGGTGAAACCTATGCAGACACGGGGAGAATGTGCAAACTCCACATGGACAGTGAGCAGTGACCCAGGGCTGGGATCAAACCTGGGTCGTCAGCGGCATAGGCAGCAGCGCTAACCACTGCACCACTCTGCCGCCCAATATCACATTTATCTTTCCTACCATGAAACCCATGCACCCGAAGGCGTTTCAGCGTGGTTTCTAAGTACCCTAAGTGTTCCTGTTCATTGGTGCTGGTAATTAATATATCATCTAGATAACACTGTGCACCCTGTAAGACACTAAGAATCTGGTCCATTGTCTGTTGAAATAAAGCCGTGCTGACATTATTCCAAAAGGCATTTTCTTGTAGTGGAATAGGCCTTTGTGAGGGATGATGGCGAGCAGGTGTTGAGATTCAGTTGCCACATTCATTTGCAGGTAGGTCTACAATAGGTCAATCTTGCTGAACTTCTTTCCTCCTGCTAGGCCTGCAAACAAATCTTTAATCAATAGTAGTGGGTATTGATCCACACATAGAACTGGATTGATTGTGTCTTAAAATCTTCATGGATGCAAATTGTACCATCCTGCTTCATGACAGGTACAATACGAGTTTCCCAGTCACTAGTATTGACAGGTTCGAAGACTCCTGTTTCCACAAGTCTCAGTAGTTCAGATTCGACTTTTGGATGTATAGCATAGGGTACTGCTCTAGCCTTGAGATATTTTGGCTGGTTATTTTCCTTAATCTTCAAGGATACTTGTATCCCTTTAATGGACCCCAGTGTGTCTGCAACAACACTGCTCTATTTTTCCAGTTTGGTCTGCAAGCCCAACTTGGAATGAACTAAGCTATTCACAGTGCTCCAATTCAATTTGAGTTTAATCCTTTCCAGCTAAGAGCAGCCAAAGAGAGCTGAAAAACTTCTTCGGATCACATGGAGTGGTAGCTCTACAGTTTTCCCACTCTGCTTAACCTTGACTGTGATGTAACCTCTGAGAGGCACTATTTCCTCAGTTCGGTCTTCAAGATTGCATCTGCTGGCTTCATAGGCAGGTGATGAAGTTTCAGTTTGTAGATGGTCTCAGGAATTAGGGAGACGTCAGACACCATATGAACCTCCACTTTGATAGGTTGCCCGTTAAGTTTTGCGACTACCCAAAGATGATGTGAACCATCCTGGACTGAGAGTACATTCAGCTTCAGTTCTTCCTCAGAATGAAGTGCTGCAACTTCACTGTGGTTGTAGTTCTTTTCTTCCCCATTGTTTTCTCAGTTGAATTTGTTTTATTTCTTCCCTTAAATGAATTCTGCATCTTCCTTTTAGCATTCTTCCCTGAGAAGTTATTTACTCCAGCAAGCTCTTACTATGTGGCCAGTTCTGCCACAACTTTTACATTGGCTGTCCTTGTCCTGCAATTAGTCTGTGAATGGCCCATTTCTGCACATTGATGACACTCCTGTTGCTGGGTAGACTCTTTGCTGGCAGCCAGTTTATGGATCCTTGAGCCTCCTTAACCGTAAGCTCCACTGCATCAGCAATATCTAATGCTGTCTTCAGACTTAGATTTCATTCCATTAATAATCTTCTCTGAATTGCCTCATTTTCAAACCATACATCAAACAATATCTAATTGTATTGTCTGACAAGTCACCAAATTCGCAAAACTCTGCAAGTTCCTTGAGGGTTGCAACAAACTGCTCAATATTTTCCCCTTCTAACTGATTCCTTCAATGAAATCAAAACCTTTCCGCAACAATTAACAGCTTTGGTGCATAATCATCTTCTAATACTTTAACCAATTCTTGATGCGGCTTATCCCCAGGGCTCTTGGGCTTAACCAAGCTTTATAATAAATTTAAAATTTTGCTTCCAGTTATACTTGGGAATGCAGGGTCCTTAATATCTTCTGAAATCTTACCGGCTATAATATAGTCATGGAATCTTTCTGGATATGGCTTCCAGTTCTCTGAGTCTACATCAAATGAGCCTGTTGTGCCAAAATTTCCGAAATTTAATTGGCTAGAATATAATAATGGTATCGGAATGCTCTCCCAACTTACCTTAAATTAATGGTCTAGTTAAATAAAGTTGAATTACCAATCTGTAACAGCTTTAACTTGCTTTGCAAGCTGTGAAAACCTTTTGTTCTCTGCCCCGTTGTACCTCTGCGACTTACTGTACTGCACTTCATGAGCTCTGCAGCCTGAACTCCTCTGAGTGCAGGTTTAAAACTGGTACAGGCCTTTCCTTTGAATTTTTATCCCAAAACCCATACCAGTTCCAATGCGAGGGGCGATTTTTGGCCTTCTGTTAATCTGCTTGCTCGATTGATCTGTTGAAGCTGCTCAACTCTTCTACATTGACATCTACTTTGACGGTCAAGGTTTGGCTTTTCTCTTTCTTCTGGAAATAATTTTTTTCCTGATCCGAACCTTTATACTAACAGGACAAACAAAATAAATTACAGAGGCATGTTGGTTCAAAGCGACACTAACAGAACTTTATTAAATACGTCTTCACTGTACAAAGACTGTACTAAACTAGGGCAAAAAGCCTGCAAGGCAGCTGATGAGGTTGCACATGTCACGTGACTCGGTTCTTAAAGAAACATTGTACAGAACTACAATAACCCACAAACATAACGTCAGCTACACAACTACAATAACCCACAAACATAACATCAGCTATCTCACCAGCAACTTCTTTTAAGACCATAGGATGAAGTCCATGAGAACCCGAGCACTTGTCAGCCCACAGCTCCAACAATTTACTCAATACCACTTCTCTGATGATTGTAATTTTTACTGAGCTCCTCCTTCCTTTCCATTTTCTGCGTTATGCTGCTGCTGGGATGCTACTCTATAGCAGTGTTTTTCAAACTTTTGTTTCCTGGGATCCAGTTTTGCCAACTGGCCATCCTTTGACACTCATGACGGCCAACCTTCGCTACCCACGCCGGCCGACCTTTGCGACACAGGACACATTTTAATATGACAGGTGAGCCTGCTTGACTCTCACAATCTCACTCCAATCAGGTTCACAGGAGGAGAGGGCAATGCACAAATCAGGTGCACAGTTCAGCCGGTTCTTTTGTCTCGTCTTCATCTTTGTAAGAACAAAAAAAATCCAACTTTACACATTTAGGTAATCATGAAGGGTAACAGCAACAAAATGCTTGTTTTACTCAGAACTGTATTCTCCTCAGAGATGCTACTCCAGAATGCTGACAACTGTGTGGACATGTGGTGTGTTTTTAATGTGCGCAGGAGTTCAGTCTCCTCATTTGGAGCCAGCTGTAAATTGATAACTGACTCTGGGGTCTCAAACTCAAAAGGATATTTCACCCACCTCTTCTCTTTCGAAATCTGAAATGTTTCCACTGGAAAGTAGCAACAAAAATTGTTGATCAGCACAGCCAGATGCGACTGAATAAGGTTTACCAGCCTACTGAAAGTTCTCTGACTAATACACTGTTTTCTTTGATGTCGTAGCAATGTGGGGAATATGTAGTAGTTTCAGCTTTATGCTCACACTTGCTAAACTTCCAATAAGTTTTAGAAAGCATCTATTTCTTCACAGTGCTGAAAGAAATCATTGTCCTTCCCTTACAATTTGAGGTTCAGTCCATTTAGAATTGAAAAGATGTCTGCAAGGTAAGACATAATTAGCATCCAATTTTCATCACCAAAAGAATCAGCCAGAGGAGACAATTTCTCAAGAAGGAAAGCGTGGATTTCATGCCTCAGTTCATAAGCTCTGTCAAGCATCCGACCCCTTGTAAGCCAACATACCGCTGTGTGGAACAATAAATGTGCGTGCTCTGCCCCTATGTCGGAACAAAGAGGCTTGAAAAAGCTAGTATCGAGACGATACAATGAGATATTGTTTGATGTGTGGTTTGAAAATGAGGCAATTCAGAGAAGATTATTAGTATTGAGTGCGCTGTGTTTAATTAAATTTACAACTTTCACAATTCAGTTCAATGCCCCTTCAAGAACTGATGGAATTGCTTTCAATGCCAGTGCCCCTCGGTGAATAAAACAATGATTCCAAACAATGTCTTGACCAGCTGCCTCCTTAATCCTTATTAGAATTTTGCTGTTTATGCCAGACTTGTTGGCTGTCCCATCGCTTGTGATTCCACTGAAATTAACTCAGTCAAGCCGCACTTTCCAACCATGTAACTATTTAACGCGTCAAATATCTATGCACCAGTAGTGCTGGTTGGTAATGTCAGGCAGCACAGCAAATCCTCAAAAATTCATTGTGCCAAACTTACTTAATGTAAACTTGCAAGGTTGCACAATCTGAAACATCTATACTTGCATCAAGTTGTATTGAGACCTCCTTTGCTGACTTTAAATGAGATATAAGCTGGACTTCTAAATTCTCAGCAATATCACAAATTCAGCGAGCCACTGTGTTATCACTAAGTGGGATGCATTTCAGTTTTTCAGCTGACTTCTCATCTGGGACCATGCAAGCCATATCTAATGCTGCAGGGAGAATTCATCTCTCTGCTATAGTGTAGGGGCATTTTATCTTTAGTTTACAGTGAGCAACCATGTCAGAGGCTAATTTTGCTTTGCCATTCAATGTTACATTTCGGCTACGAATTTCAGCTGATGATTTAAGTTCTTGCATTTTTTGGAAGAAATCAAGAGGTTTGACCTCAAACTCGCCATGCTTAGTCGTCAAATGCCTTTGAAGTTTTGCGGGTTTTAAACCCTCATTCGCCAGTACTTCTCTGCATATAACACACATGGGCTTTGCAATCTGAGTTGCATTGGCACAATTAACAAAACCATGGGTGCGATTCACCCAGCCCCAAGCCGGGCCTGAGAATCACCGCAAACTCGCCACGCCGCCCCAACACCGGCGCGTGATTCTCCGAGGTGCAGAGAATTGCCACCATTTGCGTTGGCGCATTTGGCGTGGCGCCGGTCGCGGGCCGCTGTCTGTGGCCAGGCCGCCGATTCTCCGGCCCAGATGGGCGGAGCAGCCACGTGGAAACGGCATTGTCCCGCCGCCTCCGTTCACCCCTTGTCACTGCCAGTGGGAACTCTGTGCGAAGGGTCGGGGGGACGGCCTGTGGGGGGGTGGTGGGAGGGGGGCTCCGTCCGCGGGGGGGGGGCCTCCGATGGGGTCTGGCCTGGAATCAGGGCCCGACGATTGGCGGGCTGGTCTCTCCCCCCGGGCCTACTTTGTTGCGTGGCCGGACCCTGAACCCCCATGCCATGTTGCGTTGGGGCCAGCGTGCTGAAGAAGTCCCCCGTGCATGCGCGGGTTGGCGCGGCTCCCATTTGGAGCCAGGAAGGGAGGCTGGAGCGGCATGAACTGCCCCAGCATCGTGTTGTCCCCCTGTGGGAGCCAGAATTGGTTGTCCCCGCACCTGTTTTGTGCCGTTGTGAAACGCGGCTCCGTTCACTACGGCGCGAACATTTAGTCTCCATTTCGGAGAATCGTGCTCCATATCTCAAGAAATCATCTTTATGCTGCTTTGTACCTGATTTAAGATTTTCTTTCTAGGGAATGTAGGCTGTTTACTCTGCAACTCTTTACAGATCTAACACTCGCTCTGCTCCGCCCTGCTGTGCTCTCTCCTGAGCAGATCTCTCCAGCAGATTCTGAGATCCTGGCCAGTAGATACACTGCCTATTTGTGTCCCTGGCCGTCTCTTACTTGTAACAAAACAATCCACCTTCACAGTCCTCTTGCCATGCTTACTAGCAGCAAAGAATAGAAGCTCTCCTCTGTGATTTTGCGGCAAAAGCACGTATGTACAGAGCGCTTTTCCTGTATGTATGTGCAGGGTACATGACTGATTTAATTTGATTTATTATTGTCACATATATTAGTATACAGTGGAAAGTATGGTTTCTTGCATGCTGTACAAACAATGCATACTGTACATAGGGAAGGAAGGAGAGACTGCAAAATATAATGTTACAGTTATAGGAAGGTGTAGAGAAAAGTACAACTTAATACGGGGTAGGTCCATTCAAAAGTCTGATGGCAGTAGGGAAGAAGCTGTTCTTGAGTCAGTTGGTACGTGACCTCAAACTTTGGTATCTTTTTCCTGACGGAAGAAGGTGGAAGAGAGTATGCCCACGGTGCGTGGGGTCCTTAATTATGCTAGCTGCCTTTCTGAGGCAGCAGGAATTGTAGACAGAGTCAATGGATGGGAGGCTGGTTTGCTTGATGGATTGAGCTACATTCACAACCTTCTGTAGTTCCTGCGGTCTTGGGCAAAGCAGGATCCATACCAAGCTGTGATACAAGCAAAATGCTTTCTGTGGTGCAACTGTAGAAGTTGCTGAGAGTCGTAGGTGACATGCCAAATTTCCTTAGTCTTCTGAGAAAGCAGAGTCGTTCACTGACCTGCTAAGTAGATCTGCTCACTGCTACCATTTATGGCCAGAAGACTACATGCAGCCTCATTCCGTTCTCAATTTGAAAGCTGGTAGTGGCCATTGGGCACTTCTCCCAGGATCAAGACCACCTCGGGAATGCCGCGACTGATTATTCTGCGACTCTTCTGACACCTGCCCCTGACCCATCTGTGGGTCACGGCCTTCACTTTGAAAAACCCTGCTCCATAGTGAAATACTTGTTCAATTAGTCTGCCATCTCCTTATTTTCAATGATTAATTCTGCAGACTCACTTTCTACAGGACCAGTGCTCACTTGCTTCTTTTAAAAATATCTTCAGAAAATGCATCTTTATCTTATGTAGCAGCCTTTTGGGCGGCACCTTGTCGAATGCCTTCTGGAAATCCAGATAAACCACATCCACCCGTTCACCATTGTCCACCGCGCTCAAAATATCCTCAAAGAATTTTACTAAATTAGTCATTCATGTCCTGCCTTTCATGAACCCATGCTGCATCTGCCCAATGGTGCCCATGGCGCCTGTTCAGGTACACAGAGGGAGAATTCAGAATGTCCAATTCACCTAAAAAGCTCATCTTTTGGGACTTGTGGGAAGAAACCGGAGCACCCGGAGGAAACCCACGCAGACACGGGACTACAGACTCCTTACAGGCAGTGACTCAAGTCGGAAATCGAACCCAGGTCCCTGGTGCTGTGACGCAACCGTGATAACCACTGTGCTACCATGTCTCCTATGAACTTAGGTCAGCCCTCTCTATTGTTTAATACCATCATTAACTAACAGAGCCAACCCCCACCTTTTCCTCACTTCCTGACTTTCCTAAATGTCTTGCAACCTATTATTATTCAGGTCCCAATCCAAGTCCTTTTGTAGCTATGTCTCTGTAATAGCTATCAAATTGTACTTACTTATTTGTGCGACCTCAGTTCATCTACTTTTTCTGAATGCTTTGTGCATTCAGATCGAACCTTTAGTTTTATCTGTTTTATTATTTTTATAACCTCTAGTCTCATCTGTTGTTTTACTGTTAGATTTGTATTCTCTATTCCTTCCTGTCACAGTCTGTTTTTCATTTGCCTTTCTCTTTCGCCTTATCTCTACTCTTTGATTAACTACATCTTCCCAAATTTAATCCCTCAACTCCACTACTTAGTTCAAAACCCTCTCTACTTCCCTAGTTATGCGGCTTATGAGAACACCGGTTCAGGTGTAGACCGCCCCAATGGTCCAAATCCCACTTTCCCCAGTACTGATGCCAGTGCTCCACCAACCAGAACCCACCTCTCCCACACCAATCCGCGCATTCATCTCTCAAATTGGATTTGTCTTCTGACATTTTGTACATGGTTCAGGTAATAATTCAGAGATCAAGACCTTTGAGGTTCTGCCTTTTAATTTGGTGCCAAGCTCCACATACCGACTATGCAGAAACTCCTTCTTTGTCCTGCCGATGTCATTGGTACCTACAAGGACCATGTCAACTGGGCCTCCCCTCTCCCACTGCAATCCCCTCCCTCATGCACTGTGGTCTCTGCAAGTTGACTTCCAGTTCAATAACTCAGAGCTGAAGTTCCTGCAGCCACAATCACTTACTGAGATGTGTTTGTCATGGATCACACTGATATCCAGAAGCTCCCTCATCTTGCAATCGCTGCCTATCATCTACATTGCCATCTCCAATATGTGCTAATAAATCAATAACTAATTAATTTATTTATAATTAATAAAGCCTACATCTCCCAATAGGTTTTGGCACTGCCAGTAAACGTTATAGTACTGATAAAACAATACAGTACAACACTGATAAAACAACACTGATAAAACTTACAGTTTCTGATAATACCAGTTATTGATTTACCTGCTCCTTCTGCTGCACCAACATGGAAATCAAATACTGGAGGCTGAAAAAGAGTAGACGAAAAATAGTATGTCTGAGAATGAGCAAGTTTTTTTGGGTAGAAGACAGTTGTGTGAGGTGCAAGGGCAGCCCTGCAAATCATGTCCACATGTTTTGGGTATGCCCGGAGCTTAGAGAGTTCTGGTAAGGGTTCGCGAGGGCAATGTCCAAGGTGCTTAACACACGGGTGGTGCCGAGTCCAGAGATAGCGATCTACGGAGTGTCAGAAGACCTGGGAGTTCAGGGGGCAAAAGAGGCCGACGACTTGGCCTTTGCCTCCCTAGTAGCCCAGAGACAGATTTTATTAATGTGGAGGGACTCAAAGTCCCCGAGTGTAGAGACTTGGATTAATGACATGGCTGGGTTTCTCAGCCTAAAGTTTGCCTTAAGAGGGTCTACGCTAGGGTTCTCTCGGAGGTGGTAGCCGTTCGTCGACTTTCTCGGGGAAAATTAGAATGTCAGCAGCAGCAGCAATCCGTAGGGGGAGGAGGGGGTGGGGGGGGGGGGGGTGAGTGCTTCATTGGGATGGTGTGGGAAGACTGGGTCGTGTGGGGTAATGTCTATTTAATTGTTATTGTATATTCTCTTTTTACACTATGTTAATGTTCACTCTAGTTTGTTTTGTTATTATTGTTACTACTGTTTTATTATGAAAACTTCTGCAAAACCTGAATAAAAATACTTTAAAATAAAGAAAAATAGACATAGAATATTACAGCGCAGTACAGGCCCTTTGGCCCTCGATGTTGCGCCGACCGTGAAACCCCTCTTAAGCCCATCTACACTATTCCCTTATCGTCCATATAAATAGTACCTCCTACCAGGCCTTCACCAAATGACTCACTCATTGTACGTTACAACTTGCAGTAAACCTTAACTAAAGTACCTATTTCCCACTATGCACCAAATTCTCATTTTGAAACAAATTCCCAACTGATCTTGGTATCTACCTAACTCAGGCCCTCTCACTGAGCAACAGGCTCCTCTCACTGACCGCGCACCTCTTACTCAACATCCAATATCCTCAGTATGGAGGCATTGGTTATGGTTAATGAGCTATGTTGGGTGGCCACAACGTGTATCTGCCTGACACAAGACTTCCAAAACATGCTCTCTACCCAAGCTTCATCATGGCAAGCTCTTACCAGGAGGGAAGAGGACATGCTTCAGGGATGTCCTCAAAGCTTCCTTGAAAAATGCAACATCCCCACCGATTTGTTGGAATCTCTTGCTCGAGGCAACCCAAACTGGAAAAGAAGCATCTGTGAAGCTGCCAAACATTTTGAACATCTCAGACAGGCCCAGGTTGAGAACAAGCGCAAACAGTGGAAGGAGCGTACCAGGTTCCGAACATGCCACCCACCCACCTCATTAAAAACTGCTTGCACCATCTGTGGCAGAGTTGTGGATCCAGTGTTGCACTTTTTAGTCACCACAGAACGCACAATCCAGAGTAGGCCCCAAGAGACTGCCTAAGAAAAGAAGTACCAACGATGATCCTGGTCTGAACCGGGATCTTGCCCTGTTGATGATTTTGAACCAGTTTGGCTCATTGATAAAATATAAAGGAAAACATCCAGAGATTTATTCCTCCATTAGGCTTAAAGTAAAAGTGTGGATTTTCCAGTTGAACAAGCAACAGGAGGCATATACCAATACCATTATAAGATGCATGATTTTAACTGACTGAAGACTCTTCGTGATATGGCGGGCACCAGGATGGAAAGAGATAGGGGGCTGGAGGGCTCTAGGTTTCTTACGTTAGGTTTTAGTAAGAAGTCTTACAACTCCAGGTTGAAGTCCAACAGATTTGTTTTGAATCACTATCTTTCGGAGCGCAGCTCCTTCCTCAGGTGAATCCATTCACCTGACGAAAGAGCTGCGCTCTGAAAGCGAGTGATTCTAAACAAACCTGTTGGACTTTAACCTGTTGTAAGACTATGTACAGTGCCCCTCCCCAGTCCAACGCATCTCCACATCATGGTTTGGTTTTAGGTTAGCTATCTTGGCCCCAATGCCATTTTTGGCAGAGCACCCAATATTAAGACAGGAGAAACTGTAATTGCATAGATCTTTCAGTAATTTGATTTGGAGGGTCTTACATATGGCAATGGGTTTCCATGTGTGGCAGGGCTATACTGAAGAACCAAAACCCAACATTCTGATGATTGCACCCCTTAATGACAAGACATGCAGTGTAATTAGGGGCATTAGCTTTCATAAAGGGATCAATGCAACGATTGTGCTGTGACCGGCAGCAACCCCTTTTCTGCCTCGAAGCGAGAAATAAGATGCAATTAAAGAAAACTCCTTCCCTGGCTCTGGTTGGTGCAGTCAGTGCGAAAGGCCGCCTCTATTGAGTGCGGCGCCGCAGTCCTGTTGGGCTATCCGAGCTGTCAATCTCTCAGTCGGGCTGTGATCACATAAACTGCTGGAAGCAAAGCCCAGCCCAGCCGAGCCTGTGTTTATTGGGGTGGAGATCGGACAATGTTCAGGAAATGCTGAAGGATAGCGACAGTGGGAATTGGTGAGTGCGCTGAATTGTTAACGAATGACAGTTAAGGCGGGGGCAGGGAGGTGTCAGTAAATCCCCAGTCTCACATCCTGCTTCCCAGAGCGGTGTTGGGTATCTTTGCACAGGTAAGGCCGGTGAAGTGCAGGGATGTTATCAGCACACCGAGTGTGCAACATGCTCCTTGTGCAATGCTGCCCATCTGGGACCCGCAGTTATTTGGGATTTTTCTTCATTTCTGCGTTAATCCAGAAGTTAGATAAAGGCCGCCCTCCGATTGTTGTTTTCCGACTTCTGCTCCCACCCCCCGCCCTTCCGCTGTTGGACGGAGTGTAAATCCCGCCTGTTTCCCGCTGCCCCTGACAGGGGCCCTGGTGCCCCGAGCTTTGAATGGCTGAAAGCGGTGTCAGTCTGGGCTGACAACACCATCTCCTCCCAGAAACCGAGCAAGTGGTTTGCAGCTTCTGAACGAGTCCCAGCGAAGTGTGGACCCCGGGTCAAGTATTATTTGGGGGGGGGGGGGGGGGGAGCGTGCGTTTGTTAATTCGCTGTGACAGATTCATCCCGGCTCTTTTTGCCTCCTGTGCTATTTCCGACTTGCAAATCCTCCCCCCTCTTCTTTTGTCCCCCAAAAATTCTCCATGGTTTCACCCCTCTCTGTAATCTCACCCAGTCCCACAGCTCTCTTCAGGTACCTGTGTTTATCTCATTCTGACCACTTCAGCATCCCTGATTTTACCAGCTCCATCATTAGTGGCAGCACTTGCAATTGCTTAGGCCTTACTCAGGAATTCCTTCCCTAAATCTCTGCCTCTTGACCTAACTGCCCGCCTTGCAACTGCTCCTTGAAGACTGCCTGTTTGGCCAAGCTTTGGTTGTCTAATATATTATCTGCCTATGTGGCTCAGTGTCATGTTTAATAATGCTGCTGTGAAGCACATTGGGAAGTTGCATTACATTAACAGTGCTTTATAAACATAAGTTGTTACTGGTGTATGTGGGTGAATTTGCCAAGGTTTCCTCCACGTTTGCACCAAAAAAGATGCGCACAACCTGGATGTAAACAAATTAAGTGGCTTAAAATATTGAGGAAACTTTAGAGTAAATGAATTATATACATTTTTCATTCTTCCATAGGATCTGGGTATCATTGGCTGGGCTAGTGTTTGTTGCCCATGCCTGGTTAACTTTAAGGAGGTGGTGGTGAGCCACCTTTAATTGCTGCTGCCCTTGTGTTGGGCATGGAGTATCTGGCTCCAATGCCCTCATGGTCTGCTACAGGGTATCCCATTGAGCTGACAGCCTCTGTAGGCAGCAGAGCGCTGATCCACTTGAAAGCCAGTGAAGCTGCAAAATCTTTCCCTAAATGGGGCTTTAATCAGCAAGCAATCGGTGCTATTCCCATCCCTCCTCTTATGGGGTACCATCCTAAGCTGGCTCCCAATACTCCACATTTACCTGGAAAACCTGTCTCCAAGCCCGTCATCATGGGGCTTGGAAAATTCCGCTTAACGTTTCAGATCAATAACCTTCCATCACCCTGAAATGTTAACTCTTGTCTCTGACTCTGCACAGATGTTGCCAGTCAGCCGAGCATTTCCAGCAGTTTCTGTTTTTTTTTTTTAGTTTTAGTATAGTTAGGGCATCATGAGCAACCCAGGCTTGGAGGGCCGAAGAGTCCTCAGGGGGACTCTGACGAGGACTGTTCCTGTGCTGTAATTTTCTTTGTTCTTATTTACTTTGACAGTTGAGAAGGTGGTGGTGAGCTGCCCTCTTGAACCACTGCAGTCCATGTAGTGTAGGTACACAGAGCTGTTGGGATGGGAGTTTCAGGATGTTGATCCAGTGACCGTGAAGGAACAGTGATAGTGGGCAGGATTCTCCGCGAACCAGCGGGGTGGGCCACTCCACCGAGGAATGGCATGAATCACTCCGGCATCGGGCTGCCCCGAATGTGCGGAATCCTCCGCAACTTCAGGGGCTAGGCCGGTACCGGAGTGTTTGGCGCCAGGCCAGCTGGCATGGAAGGGCTTGATGCCACTCCAACCGGCGCGGAAGGGCTTTTGCCGGCCGGCACGAGTTGTCGCATGCGCGGGAGTGCCAGCGTGTGCTGGCGTCATCCCAGCGCATGTGCATGGGGGTTCGTCTCCGCACTGGCCATGACGGAGGTTGATAGCGGCTGGCATGGAGGGAAAGAGTGCCCCACGGCACAGGCCCGCCCGCGGATCGGTGGGTACCAATCACGGACCAGGCCACCGTGGGGGCATCCCCTGGGGCCAGATCCCTCCCCATGCCCCCCTGAGGACTCTTAAGGCTGCTCCTGGAGGCAGATGCCGCCGGTAAGGACCTGTTGTGATTTACGTCGGCGGGACCCGTTGAAAACGGGCGGCCACTCAGACACCACGATCACTGACAGGGTATAGTTTAGGTAGATAGTTTTTTTGAAGAATAAAGGGATTAAGGGTGATGGTGTTCGGGTCGGAAAGGGGAGCTGAGTCCACAAAAGATCAGCCATGATCTAATTGAATGGCGGAGCAGGCTCGAGGGGCCAGATGGCCTACTCCTGTTCCTAGTTCTTATGTTCTTATACCCAGCATAGGTGGCAACACCGTGGTATAAATCAGGAGGAAGTCCTCAACATTGACTCTGGACCCCATGAGGTTTTATGGCATCAGGTCAAACATGGGCAAGGAAACCTGCTGACTACATTACTTTGAGGAAGCACTGAGGATGGCAAAGGCACAAAATGTACTCTGGATGGAGACTTCAATGTCCATCACCATGAGTGGCTCAGTAACACCACTTCTGAATGAGTCCGAAAGGATATAGCTGATAGACTAGGGGCTGGATTGCCCGGTTCAGGGACTATGTCTCCACGCCGTCGTGAAAACTGGCATCAGGAGGCCACAGATTCACTGCCTTGTAGGGTGCGAGCAGGCAGCTGTCGTGGAGCTAGCAGCTGATACGGCCCCCCACAGTTCGGGATCAGAGGCTGCGTATGGTGGCAGCCTCCAGCAGCCATGCTCCATGGCGGACTTGGACTGCGAACCTGGACCGCGGAAATAGTGCCCCCAATCTGCTACGTGCCTGACCTGGACCGCCCGCTCAAAAATACCCCAGTCCTGAATGAGGCCCCTATGCCCTCCAGCTCGTCCCCTGACTGGCGGCTGTCGGGAATTTGGCCTGTCGGGGGCGTGGGTGGGGAATACCGGGGCAGGCATCTGGCACCGGCCTCAGGTGGTGGATACTCAGTGGGGAGTACGCTGCTTTTTATGGGCGGAGAATCGCCAAACCGGCACCTGTCCCGTTTTCATGTGGGAACTGGATTCTCCGTCCCATCACCCAACGTGATTTCGCCGTCGGGATGCGGAGAATCCAGCCCTAGGTCTTTGGCAGGTGGTGAGGAAAGCAACAAGAAGGAAAAAAAGCGTACCCGCACAGCTCTTGTTGAGACCAAGTCCTGTCTTCCAGCACACTCTTGTGCCTTGTAGATGGTAGACAGGCTTGGTGGAGCCAGAAGGTGAGCTATTCTCCACAAAAGTCTGAGCCTCTGATCTCTTTTATTCATATGGCTGGTCCAGGTCAGTTTCTGGTCAATGGTAAACCCAAAATGTTGATTGTGAGGGATTCAACAATGCTGATGTCGTTGAATGGCAAGGGGAGTTGATTACGTTCAGGCTTGTTGAGATGGCTGTTACTTAGCAGTTATGTGGTGCAAATGTTACTTGCCACTTCTGAGCTAAAGCCTGAAAGCTGCTCAGGCCTTACTGCATTTGGGCATAGACTGCTTCAGTATCCTAGGAGTCGTGAATGGTGCTGAACATTGTGCGTTCATCAGTAAAGATCCCCTCTTCTGACTCGGATGGAGGGTTGGTCGAATGAAGCAGTTGAAGACTGAACCATCATCATCTTCCTTTCTGCTAGGTATGATTCTAATAAATGGAGGGTTTTTCTATCTCTAGTTTTGCTTGGGCTCCTTGATGTTACACTAGGTCAACTGCTGCTTTGACATTCAGGGCTGTCTTTCTTTCCGCCCCTCTGGAGTTCAGCTCTTTGTCCATGTTTGAACCAAGGCTGTAATGAGGTCAGGAGCTGAATGACCCTGGTGGAACCCAAACTGAGCGTTCGAGCAGGTTATTGTTGTGTAGGTGTCACTTGATAGCACTGTCGATAACACCTTCCATCACTCTGCTGACGGCTGAAAGCAGACTGATTGGGGGGGTTAATTGACTCAGTCAATTGCTCCTGTATTTTTTGGACAGGGTAGATCCGAGTAATTTTCCAGTTGCTGGGTAGATGCCAGTGTTGTAGCTGTACTGGAAAGCTTGGCTAGGGGTGCAGATCATCAGTCCTACCACTGGAATATTAGGTCTGATTCCTTTGCAGTAGGCAGTACATTCAGCCATGGCTGAAGGTGATTACTGTACAGTTAAGTCTTTTCAATATTTTACAGACAAACATACTAATTAGGAGCAGGAATAGCCCACTTGGCCCCTCGAGCCTACTCCGCCATTCAATAAGATCATGGCTGATTTGATTATGATCTCTACCCCTGATGACCTTTCACCTCCTTTCATCAAAAGTCTACCTCGCTCTGTGTTTAAAAATATTTAGACTGCTTCCGCTGTTTGAGGAAGAGAGACACTCGTGATCCTCAGAAAAAAAATCTTCTAATCTCTGTCTTAAATGAGCATCTCCTTATTTTTAAGCAGTGAGCACATTCTAGATTTCCCCCACAATAGGAAACATCCTCTCCACATCCACTCTGCCAATGTCCTTCAGGATCTTGTGTTTCAATCAAGTCACCTCTTACTTTTCTAACATCCAGTGGTTACAAGCTTAGCCTGTCTAACCTTTCCTTATAAGACAACCTGCCCATTCCAGGCATTTGCTTAGTAAACCTTCTCTGAATTGCTTCCAAGGCACTTAAATCTTTCCTTAAATAAGTTACTTAACTTACACAGTACTCCTGATGTGGTCTCACTAATACTGTGTACAACTGATGCTTATCCTCCCTGCTTTTGTAATCCATTCCCCTCTTTATATATGGTATTAGCTCTCCTAATTACTTCCAGTACCTGCATACTGGCCTTTTGTGATTCATGCACGCGGACACTCGGATCTCTCAAAAACTCTGCAGTCTCTCACCATTTAGATAATGTGCTTCTATGCCAAAATGGGCAAGTTCACATTTTCTCACATTATATTCCATCTGCCCATTCTTTTCCCACTCACTTATCTATGTCCTCTTCAAGCATCTGTCTGTTCGCTTCACAACTTATTTTTCTACCTATCTTTGTGTCATAGCAACCATACCTTTGGTTGTTTCTTCCATATCATTTATATAAATTGTAGAAAGTTGAGGCCCCAGCACTGATCCCTGAGGCACACCACTCGTTACATCCTGCTAATCAGAAAAATATCCCCAATGTTCTATCCATGCCAATAAGTTGCCTCCACCATGATCTCCTATCTTCAGCAATGACCTTTGGTGTGGCGCCTTTGACAATAAACTTTGATGTGGCACCTTATCAATTGTCTTCTGGACAGTTCGCCTTTATCCACTGCACATGTGACTCCTTTATAAAGATGATTTCCCTTTCACAAAACACTGCTCACTCTGCCTGATTGCTTTGAATTTTTCAAAGTGGTCTGCTATAACATCTTTAGTAATAGTTTCTAATGTCTTCCTTGCATCTATCCAGCAAACTCTCTTTGCTTTGCCGAATCTCAACCTATCTCACCCTTGACTCTCAAATAAGTATTCCCAGTTATGCTTGTTCTCATGGTTTTACCACATTGGAACCAGATTATCAGGATTCATTCTTTTGTTTTGCTTTTTTTTTTGCAAAATGTTGGGGTTTTCAATGAATTTATAAAGCATAAATGTATATGTCATGTTGAAACTTGAATTTTGACACATTTGGAAGAAATGTGCAGTGTAGATCAGTGCGTTCTTTCGGACTTCCTTGTTATTAGGATTTCTGATTGACATCCATGAGGTTGGAAGGACACTGGACATCAACAAGTTGAGTGTGACTGGTGTACAACTTTCACAATGCACTCACGGAGAATAGTCCAGGCTTAGATATGCAATGCACCTATGTTAGTTTAGAGTTTTTGGTGATATTCCATTACAATAAATGCTTATGCCAGCATGGTCATGCAGGATCTTGCTAATACTAGTCTGACTTATAAAAAAAAAACACCTTTTAGTAAATAGAAATTTCAGCAGAAGAAATAACTTGCACATATATGTACTTCAGATGTCTCCGAGTAGTTTCATTAATATGTAAGTGCATATGCTCGTCATTTGCCACATAAAGTCCCACAAAAGGCAAACGGGTGAAGTAACAACTCTGTTTTGGTGGTGTTCGTTGAATGAGAAATGTTGGAACTCACACACCAAACTCTGAATAGTAGCATGGCATATTTAATGTTGGGGAATCAATCTAACATCTCATCTGGAAAAACTGCACCTTCCACTGTATAATAACCTTTTGGTTATTGCAGTGACAAAGTACCAAGTTGACTATTTGCTGAACTCCTCAGGTGGAACATGAGCCCACAGCTGTTCCTATGTCTGGATGTGCGGGTCTTCAGACTTCTGTATTGGCATTTTCCAATTTGAACAGTTTAACATGTAAAGCACATAATATTTACAAGATATGATGCTTTTTTTACGTACAATTTTACACCCGCCCCTTCTGTCGGCCCTCCCCCGTTGGTAGTCGGGCTCCTTCCTGGCACCCCCTTTTTTGCCCTGGGTGTGCTGTATCGGTGTATTTCGCTCTTATGCAGTTCCTGTTGTTGTCTTTGTGGGTTGGGTGGGTGGGAGGGGCTCCCTGACCCCATCCCCCCCCCCCCCTCCTCCCTCATTTTCCCATGTCTCTCTCTGCTACTCACCTGGGTTCTGTCTTGTTATGCTCTTGACGTAGCATAAGCGGCTTCCTTGATGTGCACTCTGACAAAGGAAGGTTCAGACGTGGAGATAACTTCAACACGTTTATTGAACTATTTACAATTCTCCTACTCTGGTTCGCCACTACTGTTAATCCTTCTATAGCTACTCAGACTGACAAACCAGTCTGCTACAATCCACGTGGTGGGTGTGATATTGAATCAACCCTGTGTCTCCGCGCACTGAATGTCTCCACTGGAAAGAGGAAGATCATGTGTGCTGTGTCCTTTATATATGGGTTGGTGTAATGCCCCCCTGTGGTAGTGTCACCTCTGTGTGTATCGTGAATGCCCATTGGTCGTCCTCCTACTCCTCTGCATTGTGTGCTCTTGTCTACCCTCATCAGTTCCCCCACCCCCCTCTTCCTAATCCCTATTGACTTCAAACAGGCTGATGAATAACCCCCACACTTTGTGCAAGCTCTCGTCCGATCTTCGGATGGTGTACTTGATCTTCTCCAGGTGGAGAAATTCCGACAAGTCTGCCAGCCAGTCTGCAGCTATGGGTGGTGATGCTGATCGCCAGCCGAGCACGATTCTCCAGCGTGTGATTAAAGAAGCAAAAGCCACGGCATCGGCCCTCTTCCCATATGTAGTTCTGGCTGGTCCAACACCCTGTAGACTGCCACTCTTGGCATGGCTCCACCCTCACCCCTCCAACCTTGGACATCAACTCAAAAGAACGCTGTCCAGAACCCAACAAGTCTGGGTCAGGCTAAGAACATGCGAGCGTGGTAGGCCGAGCCTCCCTGGTACTGTTCACATTTATCCTCCACCTCTGGAAAGTACATGTTCATTCGGGTTCTAGTTAGGTGAGCTTTGTGCACCATTTAAACTGCATTAGGCTTAACCTCGCACAGGAGGAGGTGGAGTTGGCTCTACTTCGATCCAGAGTCTCCAGCCCACTTCTGTCCCGTGTTCGTCCTCCCATTTCTGCCTAGCTCTGTTCAATGGTGTCCTTGCTTTTTCCAGCAGTCATCCATAGAGGTTCCCCTTCTCCTTACTGTCCATGTTTAGTAGTTCCTCCAGTAAAGTGTCTCTCGGGACCCTAGGGTACCTCGTCATCTCCTTGTGGCGAAAGTTTTCGATTAGTAGGTGCCAGAGCTCCTGTCCTTTCGGTAGCTCCAGTTCTTCCATTAGTTCATCGAGGGCCAACGTCTGTCCCCCATGTAAAAGTCACGAGCATCTCCTGCTAGCATCCCCTGCCCTGTCTCTACTTTTGGCATCAAGCGTGGCTCGCAGGAATTTGTGGTTACCACAGATGGGGGCCATAGAGAACATCTCTGTTAAACCACAATGTTGCCTCATTTGGTTCCATGTCCTGAATGTGGCTACCCGCACTGGGTAGGATGTGTATTTTGCCAGGGGTGGGAGTGGGGGGAGGGGTGCGGATGGGAGTGCTGCCGTGGCAAGGGTTCAGAGGGTTGTTCCCTTGCAGGAGCACTCCTCCAGCCTCACCGATTCCATGTTCGGCTCTCGTATACATCCCCTCACTCCCTCGGCTGCGGCTGCCACTGGTAGTATTGTAGGTTCAGAAGGGCCATAGGAATTATGGTATTTAGTAACCAAGGTTGCTGCTGGTGCTAATCTGGTGGTAATTCTTGGACTCGTATAGGTAGGAGTCCCTCAAGTCCAACTATCTGAAAACATATCTGGCCAATTCGGTTATGTACTGCATTGCTATGGTGTGGCTCTCGACTACTTACCAGCTTTCCCGCCTTGTGTGCTGTTCTGACCTGTGCTACAGATGACCATTGACTCCACCTGATCTGAATTGTCCAACCTGAAATCTGGAAATATCCCAAATCCAGGAAGACCTTGGTCCCGAGGGTGCCAGATTTGAGGTACTGCACCTGCGTTGAGTAACTATTCATCTTGATGGCCGTTTTTGCCCACGCACTTTAACCAGTGTTTTAAAATTGGAACAATATTAGCTTAAATTCTGAGTAATAATCTTTATCAGTGTCATAAGTAGGCTTACATTAACACTGCAATGAAGCCACCGTGAAAATCCCCTAGTCGCCATGTTCCAGTGCCTGTTCGGGTACACCGAGGGAGAATTCAGAATGTCCAATTCACCTAACAGTCACGTCTTTCGGGACTTGTGGGAGGAAACCGGAGCACCCGGAGCAAACCCGCAGACACGGGGAGAACATGCAGACTCCACACAGACAGTGACCCAAGTCGGGAATTGAACCCGGGTCCCTGGCGCTGTGAAGCAACAGTGCTAACCACTGTGCTACTATGCCGTCCATACATTAGCAAATTAAATTATAGACCAGGTTAATTAACAGAGGTTAAATATTGTCAAACAACTAGAATGCAGTGCAACAAGTGTCAAGTAAGCCAAGCCAATTTGTAAGACTCACAAATAAAATTTTGAAATCCAGAAAGCTGAGTTGTAAGCCGGAGGCCTGGGAGTAAAATGTGGGCGGCCATGATTTGAGGTTAGAAATAGTTTGAGTAAAATGTAATTGCAGAAACAAATACATAGTTCATGAAAGGAATGGCATGGCACATGGTTACTGTATGATTGAGGAAAGAAGTAGAATTACGTTAAAGCAGAATTAGTTTTGTCTGTTTATTCAGTTGTAGCCTGTGAAACACTGACGGAAGACTGCCTCTTTGTATAAGTTTTTAAAAAACAATTTTTATTAGGATTTTAACAATTTATTCAAAATATACAAAGAAAAACAAGTATCAACACCCTCAATAAATCCGAATTGACCAAAAACAAACCCCCACCTCCCCAATAGAATCATGACCACCCCACTAACAGCTAACAGTGACCAGATCCTTAAAATGCAATAGAACCCCATAATATTTCATCTCACCGTGAAGTTAACCTTCTCGAGATGCAAGAACTCCATTAAATCACCCAGCCACGCTGTTGCACTGGGCGGTGCCACCTATCTCCAACTCAGCAGAATCTGTCGAGTCAGCAATGACGCAAAAGACAACGTGTCTGCCGTTACCCCCGTTCTCCATCCGTTCCGGCTGGCCTGACACCCCAAATATCGCTACTAATGGGCAGGCCTCCAAATCTACATTTAAAATTGCCAATATGGTGTTTAAAGAAAGGCTCCCAAGAACCCACCAACAGAGTTATTCTGTGGGCCCCCCCACATGAAGGAGTTGTTGGTGGAAATAAATTGTTGCAGGGTCTGTTTGGCTAGGTTCAAGTGGTTGCCATGCTGGGTCAGCTACAGCGGGTGAGGGAGGGTACAGTACGAGTATGGGGAGACGCCGAGTGGTCTACTAGCTGAGGCGACGGGTAGCGTCAAGGGAAATCCTGCAGGTTAGAGGGGAGGGGGGGGGGGGGGGGGGGGGGGGGGGGGGGAAATGTGGTGTCTAATCCGGAGAAGAGTAATGAGGTGCTCAAGGCCTTTTATGAGGGACGATATTGGGGCAGGAAGGCTGATATGGGTCAGTGTTTGGATGGGCTGGACTTCCAGGAGCTGGAGGAGGGGAACAGGCAGGCGCTGGAGGTGCCATTGGGGCTAAAGGAGGTGATGAAATGAAAAATGAATGAAAATGAAAATCGCTTATTGTCACGAGTAGGCTTCAATGAAGTTACTGTGAAAAGCCCCTAGTCGCCACATTCCCGCGCCTGTCCGGGGAGGCTGGTACGGGAATCGAACCGTGCTGCGGGCCTGCTTGGTCTGCTTTAAAAGCCAGCGATTTAGCCGAGTGAGCTAAACCAGCCCCTGAGCTAAACCAGCCCCAGGTGATGGAGTGTATTGAAATAATGCAGTCAGGGAAGGCGCCAGGGCCAGATGGCTTTCTGGCGGAATTTTATGAGCTGCTCGCTATGAAGTTGCCCCCCACCCCTCCCCGAACCTTTTGGATATATTTAGTGAAGAGGTG
Source organism: Scyliorhinus canicula (assembly GCF_902713615.1). Classification (NCBI taxonomy): domain Eukaryota; kingdom Metazoa; phylum Chordata; class Chondrichthyes; order Carcharhiniformes; family Scyliorhinidae; genus Scyliorhinus; species Scyliorhinus canicula. The sequence continues at coordinate 218,158,503 of NC_052147.1, forward strand.
GAAAAGGAGAGTTGCTGGCTCTGTAGTTCATGCGTCAATTTCACTGATCCCCCCCCCCCCCCCCCCAAAATGGGAAGGATCCATTGGGGTGCGGGTTTTATAGGTCCATCTGCTGCTCAAGACTGACGTGAAAATCCTGGCGATGGTTGGAGGGGTATGTGCCGGAGGTGATTTCGGAGGTCCAAACGGACTTTGTGAAGGGGAGGCAGCTCTTTAGTAATATTAGGAGGTTGCTGACCCCGTCAGTGGGGCAAATACCAGAGGTGATAGTGTCCATAGACGTGGAGAAGGCCTGTGATCAGTTAGAGTGGAGGTTTCTGTCTGAGATTCTGGGAAGGTTTGGGTTTGGGATGAGGTTTGTGGCGTGAGTCTGGTTGTTGCATGCGAGCTCTCTGGCAATTTTGCGAATGAATGAGATCAATTCTTGTAGAAGATACTGAGGGATAGGATCTATTCACTTTTGGAAGAAAATAGACTTATCAGTGATAAGCAGCATGGTTTTGTGCAGGGAAGGTCATGTCTTACAAACCTAATAGAATTCTTTGAGGAAGTGACAAAGTTAATCGATGAGGGAAGGGCTGTAGATGTCATATACATGGACTTCAGTAAGGCGTTTGATAAAGTTTCTCATGGCAGGTTGATGGAAAAAGTGAAGTCGTATGGGGTTCAGGGTGTGCTAGCTAGATGGATAAAGAACTGGCTGGGCAACAGGAGACAGAGAGTAGTGGTGGAAGGGAGTGTCTCAAAATGGAGAAAGGTGACTAGTGGATCCGTGCTCGGACCACTGTTGTTTGTGATACACTTAAATGATCTGGACGAAGGTATAAGTGGTCTGATGAGCAAGTTTGCAGATGATACTAAGATTGGTGGAGTTGCAGATAGTGAGGAGGACTGTCAGAGAATACAGCAAAATATAGATAGATTGGAGAGTTGGGCAGAGAAATGGCAGATGGAGTTCAATCCAGGCAAATGCGAGGTGATGCATTTTGGAAGATCTAACTCAAGAGCAGACTATATGGTCAATGGAAGAGTCCTGGAGAAAATTGATGTACAGAGAGATCTGGGAGTTCAGGTCCATTGTACCCTGAAGGTGGCAACGCAGGTCGATAGAGTGGTCAAGAAGGCATACAGCATGCTTGCCTTCATCGGACGGGGTATTGAGTGCAAGAGTCGGCAGGTCATGTTACAGTTGTATACGACTTTGGTTAGGCCACATTTGGAATACTGCGTGCAGTTCTGGTCGCCACATTACCAGAAGGATGTGGATGCTTTGGAGAGGGTGCAGAGGAGGTTCACCAGGATGTTGCCTGGTATGGAGGGTGCTAGCTATGAAGAAAGGTTGAGTAGATTAGGATTGTTTTTGTTGGAAAGACGGAGGTTGAGGGGGACCTGATTGAGGTCTACAAAATTGAGAGGTATGGACAAGGTGGATAGCAACAAGCTTTTTCCAAGAGTGAGGGTGTCAATTACAAGGGGTCACGATTTCAAGGTGAGAGGGGGAAAGTTTAAGGGAGATGTGCGTGGAAAGTTTTTTACACAGAGGGTGGTGGGTGCCTGGAACGCTTTGCCAGTGGAGGTGGTAGAGGTGGGCACGATAGCATCATTTAAGATGCATCAGGACAAATATATGAACGTGCGGGGAACAGAGAGAAGTAGATCCTTGGAAAATAGGCAACAGGTTTAGATAAAGGATCTGGATCGGCGCAGGCTGGGAGGGCCGAAGGGCCTGTTCCTGTGCTGTAATTTTCTTTGTTCTTTGTTCTTCTTTGTATTTTGGGTTGTATTGGGGGACCAGGTAGAGGTGCCCGCTTTCGCCGCTGTTATTTGCGTTGGCAATTGAGCCCTTATGACGGCACTTCGGGCTTTGGTTAAGTGGCGGGAGATTGTGAGGGGGAGTCTTGGAGCACCGAGTGATGTACTCCGATGACCTATTGTTCGTGTCGGACCCGTTGGAAAACATGGGCAGAATCACGGGCTTACTGGAGAGGTTTGGGGCTTTTTCGGGTTACAAATTGAATAGAAAGAAAAGTGAGATGTTTCTGGTGAATGCTGTGGGGCGGGGGGTGAACCTGTGGGATCTGCCATTTAAGGTGTCAAGGGAGTGATTTCAGGAGGTGGCACCTGACTGTGTTGATGGAGGAGATCAAGGAGGGGCACTTGACATTGGTGGTGAGGGTGCAGGTGGTGATGATGAAAATGCTGTCAAGATTCCTGTTTGTGTTTCAGTCCCTCCAATTTTTATCCCCAAGGCCTTTTTTCGGAGAATGGATACGCTAATCTCGGAATTTGTGTGGGTAGGGAAGGTGCCGAGGGTGCAGAGTGCTTTGTTGCAGAGGCGAGAAGGGGGGTTGGTGCTTCCGAACTTGTTGCATTATTATTATGCAGCGAACGTGGAGAAGCTGAGACGTTGGTGGGAGGGGGAGGATTCGGACTCGGTCAGGTTAGAGGAGGAGTCGTGTCAGGGTACGAGCCTGATTTTCTCTGGGACGGCCACGTTGCCGCTCGCTATGAGGAAGTATGTGGGCGGTCCGGTGGTGGACTCGTCTATAAAAATGTGGAACCAGCTTGGGAGACGCTTTAAACTGGTCACATGTTGGTGTTGATGCCATTGTGTGGGAACCTTGGGTTCATGCGAGGGGATTTGGAGGCAGGAGGGGCTGCAGTGGGTTCGGGCATGTTTTTTGGAGGGGAGGTTCACTGGGCTAGAGGAGCTGTGGGAGAGGTTTGAGTTACCAAGGGGGAGTGAGTTTGGGTACTGGCAGGCGTGGGATTGCGCGTAAGGAGCTGCCTGAAGTACAGGAATATATGCTTCTGGAAAAAATGAACTTTAAAATAAAATAATTTTAAAGGAGATATGCCATCTTTCTACTTGTCTTCTGCCATTGCCACTCTGGCTTCCTGCTGATGTTGCTTGATGAACCTCCAACCTTCCACACATACCGTTACCTAAGCTCCCTGTCACTGGACCTTCCCTCTTGCTGACAACCGTCTGGTTTGCGTCCTTTGCCACCCCCCGATCCCCTCTTTTGCCACTGACCAACTGGGCTCACAACCTCTGCCATTCCCGACCCTCTTTCTCACTGCTGACCCCCTCTTTTGTAGCCTCAGCCTATCCCTGACCTTCCGAGTCGCTGCAGACCCTTCCTCTTGCCACATTTCCTGTTCCCCACTTCTCTCTCTCCCGATCTCACTCCCTGAATGAGGGCTTTGGGATGAGCAGCGAGAGGCAGAAAGAGCAACTTCGACTTGCTGTAAGCAATGGAGGCGGTGGGAGAAGTATCAGCGAGCGGCAGAGGCCATATACTGGAGGGTTAGGGAGCAGCAGAGGTTGCAAACCAGAGGTTCAGCAGTGAAGGGGAGTGCCATTAAGGCAAAAGCTGCTTAAAAATGGCGCCAATTTGGTAATGCAGTCCCATGTCGGACCTGATGCAAAACAACTTTAAAATGAAACTTTTGGCACCTGATGTAAATATTGGCCCGCGAGAATGACTTAAAGTGGGGACTTATTGCTTCGTCTTGATGCTCCCTCAGTTGCTGCAAGGTTGTGTTAACTGGCAGATGAAGCAGGAACTGTGGGGACACTGCCAGGTTATTCTTGGTTGGGATACAATCAGGTGAGGAGAGTTGTTGCTCCCTCCTTGTTTGACTGCAACTACTTTTTTAAAGGATATACTTGCCAATTCAGACAGTTGCTCTTGAGTTTTTTAAACGGTGTATTGCATTTATTGTACCTAACCCAGTCTGAGTAAAATAATATTAAAAACACTGCAACTTTCACACTGTGCGCTCGCAGACACACACATGCTCACTAGATTGATGACTTGGACAGTTCCAGGCTGGCTTGATGGCCCCTCAGGATTTGAGCTTAAAGATGTTGGTGATCAATTATCTTACCTAATGGAGAGAGTAGTGGTTTGGTTGATTTCAGAGTGTCCATTGGTGAAGAAAAGTACAGATAGCCCTTTTAATTAAAAGTGGTTTAACCCAGCAGACATGCTTTCATATTAAACGGTATAAGTTGGTTTATTATAAAACTACTGCTGAAAGTTATCATAGCCTCATGGAATTTACAATGCAGAAGGAGGCCATTTGACCCATCGTATCTGTACTGGCCCTTGGAAAGAACGCCCGACCCAAGACCACGCCTCCACCATAATCCCCCGTAATGCAGTAACCCCACCTAATCTTTTGGGCACTAAGAGACAGTTTCCGATGGCCAATCCGCCTAACCTGCACATCTTTGGACTGTGGGAGGAAACCGGAGCACCCGGACCAAGCCCACGCAGACATGGAGAGAAAGCGCAAACTCCACACAATCACCTGAGGTCGGAATTGAAACCGGGTCCCTGGAGCTGTGAGGCAGCAGTGCTAACAACTGCTCTACTGTCCCACCTATACAAGTAACTGTATACTATTTACTATATAAGTAAATACTGTAGTGATAAAGTTGTTAACTTAAAAAAAATAGAAATGCAGAGAAAGGAAAAAGATACTTAAAAATGAGATTTCAAATAAATTGTTGCGAGCCAGTTGTTTGAATTTCTTCCTTCGTGGGGTGAAGAAATGAAACCTGTAGTCCGAGCACTTGCAAGTCGCCTGGGCTTTTTAAACATTTGATTTGTAAAAACCTTCCTCTTTGTCCCCCCCCCCCCCTCCTTGGCCCTCCATCTCTGATGCTTTTTGTCAGAGTTGTTCTTGAGATAATTCAAAAACTTAATGGCTACTATGATGTGATCTGGACAAAATACCGAGTCATCTTTCAAATAAGGCGAGTGTTAATCCCACTTCGCAATCCAATGTCTCTTATCAGCGGCCGTGTTCAAAAAGGGGATATTCATTGTCTGTTTGAGGACTTGTATCTGCTTGTAACTCAGGCACTGCCTCACAGAAGTGTGACAACATTTTAAAAATTCATTTACACGATGTAGGTGTCGCTGACTAGGCCAGCATTTATTGCCCATCCTGAGCTGCCTTCTTGAACCATTGCAATCGCTGAGGTATAGGTATACCCACTTTGCTGTTAGGAAGGTAATTCAAGGATTTCGGCCCAGCGACAGTGAAGGAACGGCGATATATTTCCAAGTCAGGACGGTGAGTGACTTGGAGGGGAACCTCCAGGTGGTGTGTTCCCAGGTATCTGCTGCTCTTGTCTTTCTAGATGGTAGTGGTCGTGGGTTTGGAAGGAACCTTGGTGAGTTCCTGCAGTGCATCTTGTCGATGGTGCACCAGCTGCCTCTGTTAGACAGTGGTGGAGAGATTGAATGTTTGTTGGAGCTGCACTCATCCAGGAAGGTGGGGAGTATTCTATCATATTCCTGACATGTGCCTTGTAGATGGTGGACAGGCTTTAGGGAGTTGGGAGATGAATTACTTGCTGCAGGATTCCTCACCTTTGACCTGCTCTGGTAGCCATAGTATTTATGGATGGCTAGTCCAGTTCAGTTCTGATCATTGGTAACACCCAAGATACTATTGGTGAGGGATTCAGCATTGGTAACGCCATTGAATGTCAAGGGGCAATAGTTAGATATCCGCCTAGGCCTGGAAATTGTCCAGTTCTTGCAACATTTTGGATGCTTCACTATCTGAGAGGTCACGAATGGTGCTAAATATTTGTGCAGTCATCTGCGGGCATCCCCACATCTGACGTTTATAATGGAAAAGGTCATTGATAAAGGTAATGATGGTTGGACATGGGACACTACCCTGAGGAACTCCTGCAGTGATGTGCTGGAGCTGAGATGATTGACTTCCAATCATGCACACATCTTTATTTGTGTTAAATATGACTCTAACCAGTGGAGGGTTTTCCTGTAATTCCCATTGACTCCAGTTTTGCTGGGGCTCCTTGATGCTATACTTGGTCAAATGCTGCTCTTTTGTCCATGCTTGAACCAAGGCTGTAAGAGGTCAGAAGCTGAGTGACCCTGGCGGAACTCAAACTGAGCATCTGTGAGCAGGTTATTGTTGAGCCAAAAGCCGCCTGATCGTGGTATTGATGATCCCATCCATCACTTTACTGATCGAGAGTAGACTGATGGGATGGCAATTTGTCCTGTTTCTTGTGTTACAGGTGTTAATGTAGAAATTGTTATTATACTTTATATTCTGTTTCAGTAATGTTATTAAAAACCCTAGTTTACGGGGAGGATGTGTTGTAGTGGTATTGTCACTGGACTAGTAAACCAGAGATCAGAGTAAGGCACTGGAAACCCAGGTTCAAATCCCGCCACTGCAGATGGTGAAATTTGAATATCAATGAAAATCTGGAATTAAAAGTCTAATGATGACCATGAAACTGTTGCCGATTGTGGTTTAAAAAAAAAAATCTGGTTCACTAATGTCCTTTAAGGGAAGGAAATCTGCCATCCTTACCTGGTCTGGCCTAAATGTGACTCCAGGCCCACAGCAATGTGGTTGACTATTAACTGCCCCCTCAAGGCTGGCACAGCCTGCGACGCCCACGTCCCATAAATGAATAAAATAAACATAGTGGCAGTGTGCGCCTCTAGTAAAGCTGTAATTAAAGTGTCATAAAAGGTAAGGTAATCATTCATTCAAAGTTACTTTTTTTCCAGATAAAAGGTCAATGGGGTAGTGTTGTGGTTACTGGAGATCCCCTGGAGTGCGGATAATTTCTGAAGGATTGTATTTAGTCCCAAATAAGCAGGTCATGGAACTGAACTTAATGGGAGGAGCCAAATCTGCAGTTTTGCAGTGTGTTTTTAAGTTGAACAGTTTTGCCAAATGCTGTTAGGTTGAACAGAAGTGATCTGGATCTGCTCTTGAAAGAATCTCTCTCCAAAAATCCCTACACAGATAATCAAGTAGCCTGTTTTGTTCACTTTATTAATAAGTGGCATTTGAACTGTATTGGGTTGCTTAATTGGAATTAGTGACAGGTGTAGATAGTATGTTCAAGATAATTGTAAAGCTATTTCTTTGATGTTACTGTAGTTAATTCTGTGTTTAAAATGACAAAGAACAAAGAAAATTACAGCATAGGAACAGTCCCTTCAGCCCTCCCAGCCTGCGCCGATCCAGATCCTTTATCTAAACCTGTTGCCTATTTTCCAAGGTCTACTTCCCTCTGTTCCCCGCCCGTTCATATATCTGTCTAGATGCATCTTAAATGATGCTATCGTGCCCGCCTCTCCCACCTCCGCTGGCAAAGCGTTCCAGGCACCCACCACCCTCTGCGTAAAAAAACTTTCCACGCACATCTCCTTTAAACTTTCCCCCTCTCACCTTGAAATCGTGACCCCCTGTGATTGACACTCCCAATCTTGGAAAAAGCTTGTTGCTATCCACCCTCTCCATACCTCTCATACTTTTGTAGACCTCAATCAAGTCCCCCCTCAACCTCTGTCTTTCCAACGAAAACAATCCTAATCTACTCAACCTTTCTTCATAGCTAGCACCCTCCATACCAGGCAACATCCTGGTGAACCTCCTCTGCACCCTCTCTAAAGCATCCACATCCTTCTGGTAATGTGGCGACCAGAACTGCACGCAGTATTCCAAATGTGGCCTAACCAAAGTAGTATACAACTGTAACATGACCTGCCGACTCTTGTACTCAATACCCCGTCCGATGAAGGCAAGCATGCTGTATGCCTTCTTGACCACTCTTATCGACCTGCGTTGCCACCTTCATGGTACAATGGACCTGAACTCCCAGATCTCTCTGTACATCAGTTTTCCCCAGGACTCTTCCATTGACCAGATAGTCCGCTCTTGAATTTGATCTTCCAAAATGCATCACCTCGCCATCTGCCATTTCTCTGTCCAACTCTCCAATCTATCTATATTTTGCTGTATTCTCTGACAGTCCTCCTCGCTATCTGCAACTCCACCAATCTTAGTAACATCTGCAAACTTGCTAATCAGACCACCTATACCTTCCTCCAGGTCATTTATGTATATCACAAACAACAGTGGTCCGAGCACGGATCCCTGTGGAACACCACTAGTCACCCTTCTCCATTTTGAGACACTCCCTTCCACCACTACTCTCTGTCTCCTGTTGCCCAGCCAGTTCTTTAACCATCTAGCTAGTATACCCTGAACCCCATATGACTTCACTTTTTCCATCAAACTGCCATGGGAAACTTTATCAAACGCCTTACTAAAGTCCATGTATATGACATCTACAGCCCTTCCCTCATCAATTAACTTTGTCACTTCCTAGGTTCCTAAAATAAAAGGTTACTTCAACATAAAATATACTATTGGCCATCACTCTTGGGGTGAAGTATCCTTTTCTGAGTTTTGCAAATAAAAATAACTGTCTGGTGTTCTCGTCCAATATTCTAACAAAAGTTGGGGTCTGGTCTGGTATTTTAACAGAGGATATAGTTGATCAATGTTCCATGTTGCTGAGCCGATATGACTGTTGTAGCTGTACTGGAACATCTTGGCTAGGAGTGCAATAAGTTCTCTCCCTTTTTTCCCCTGGTGTTGACAACCGTTAGCACTGTTTTTAACTCTGGAGTCTCTCTGGATTTGCTCTTGTTAACTTTTTCATTTATATAGGTATACAAAGAACGTGCCTGAAAAAACTGAGGCTAATTCAATCTGGGTGTGTTTCAAATCCTCCCTTTTGAATGAGCAAATTAGCAATGGCCTCTTTCTGTGCCAGTAACATGTTTTTGGTCAGAATTCATTTTTGCTGATACAAGAATGTCATTACAGTGCTTGATATTCTTGTCTGGTTTGTTCTTTTGAACAGTTTAAAATCCCTTCCATTTTTCCTCCTTCTACTTGGATTGAATCTTATTTAATTCTCTTTGAGCTAGATCGATAGCTTCTGCATTTTCCCTTTTTTCTCTATGACCTTAGGTCTACCTTTTGCCTCGCATGCTGGTTTAGCTCAATTGGCAGACGGCTGATTTTGATGTAGAGTGAGGCCAATAGCGTGGGTTCAATTCCTGTACCAGCTGAGGTTATTCAAGAAGGCCCCCATCTTCTCAACTTTCCTCCTTGTCTGAGGCGTGGTGCTCCTCCGGTTAAATCACCACCAGTCAGCTCTCCCCCCTCAAAAGGAAAAGCAGCCAGTGGTCATCTGGGACTATGGCGACATTAGTTTATCAGAAACATGGTTTGAACTGAGTTCAAATGTCTTAGTTTCTCAGCTGTATTTTGTGGCTCCATCTTGATGGGTATGGCTACTCCTTGTGCTGCTTCAGCACAGGCAGATTTACTCCCTTCAGTGCTAACAGCCATCAACCCTTTAGGGTTACCCTAATCTCAATCCTTGGGTTTAATTTTGATTTGGGAATTCTGTAGATCCCTTGTCTGCCTCTTTCCACTCACTAGGCTTATCTTCAACCCTTGTCAAATACTAAATGACTTCCCTCAGACTCTTTGACTAAGAGAGCCATCTTCCCCACTCAGAGTCATCGGTCGGTGCTGCGTGTGTCCGATCACCATTACAGTAACAAGTTTACTAAGTGGATTTTCACCAACGGCAGAACCCTTGTGGATGAGTGACCATGATATGGTAGAATTCTTCATCAAGTTGAATAGTGAGGTAGTTGATTCTGAGACCAGGGTCCTGAACCTCATTAAAGGTAACTGTGATGGTATGAGGCATGAGCTGGTTATGATGGACTGCGAAACATTACTGAAAGGAATGGCATTCAAGGAACGAATAGGTGAACACCAGTTTATTTCTATTTGGTGTAAGAGTGGAAAGGGAATTGTGGCCAAACCATGGCTTACGAGGGAAATTGGAGATAGTATTAGAAAAGAGGCATACAGATTGGCAAGAAAAAGCAATAGACCTGAGGATTGGGAACAGTTTAAAATTTAGTAAATGCAGGTCAAGGGATTGATTTAAGAACTGGGAGCAGGAGTAGGCCACCTGGCGCTTCGAGCCTGCTCTGCCACTCAATGAGATCATGGCTGATCTTTTGTGGACTCAGTTCTGCTTTTCCACCTGAGCACCATAATCCTTTATTCCTTTATTCAAAAAACTATCTATCATCTTAATGAAGGAGCTCCGACTGTTACACTGGGCAGGGAATTCCATAGATTCACAACCCTTTTGGTGAAGAAGTTCCTCCTAAGCTCGGTCCTAAATCTACTTCCCCTTATTTTGAGGCTATGCTCCCTAGTTCTGCTTTCACCCGCCAGTGGATTAAGAAAGGGAAAATACAATTTGAAAGTAAACAAGGGGGGAACATAAAATCTGACTGACTGTAAAAGATTCTATAGGAATGTAAAGAGAAACATAGAATTTAGAATAATAGAACTAGTGCAGAAGGAGGCCATTCGGCCCATCGAGCCTGCACTGGCTCTTGGAAAGAGCACCCTATTTAAGCCCATGCCGCCACCCTATCCCAATAACCCAGTAACCCCACCTAACCTTTGGACACCTAAGGGGCAATTTAGTATGGCCAATCCACCTAACCTGCACATCTTTGGACTGAGAGGAAACTGGAGCACCCGGAGGAAATCCACGCAGACATGGGGAGAAATTGTAAATTCCACACACAGTCACCCAAGGCTGGAATTGAACCTAGGTCCCTGGAGCTGTGAGGCAGTAGTGCTAACCACCGTACCGCTGTTAATAAAAACTAATGCAGGTCCCTTATGTGAGAAACTGGGGAATTCATAACGGGGAACGAAGAAATAGCTGGCTGAGGTACTAAATTTGTACTTTGCTTCTGTCTTCACAAAGGAAGACATGAATAATATGCCGAGGGCAGCACGGTGGCGCAGTGGGTTAGCCCTGCTGCCTCACGGTGCCGAGGTCCCAGGTTCGATCCCGGCTCTGGGTCACTGTCTGTGTGGAGTTTGCACATTCTCCCCGTGTTTGTGTAGGTTTCGCCCCCACAACCTAAAAATGTGCAGGGTAGGTGGATTGGCCACGATAAATTGCTTCCTAATTGGAAAAAATGAATTGGGTACTCTAAATTTGTATGAAAAAAAAATGAATAGTATACTGGACGTTCTGAGAAGAACAAGTTTTAGTGAGAAGCTGAAGGAAATTAGCATTAGTAAAGATATGGGGCAGGATTCTTCCGCAATCGGCAGGGTGGGCCGTACCACCGCCAAAGAGTGGCGTGGACCACTCCGGTGTCGGGCTGCCCGGAAGCTGCGTAATCCTCCGCACTTCCGGGGGCTAGGCTGGTGCTGGGAGGGTTGGCGCTGTGCCAACTGGCACCGAAGGGCCTCCGCCGGCTGGCACGAGTTGGCGCATGCACAGAAGCACCAGCGTGTTCTGGCGGATGCGCAGAACCGCAGATGCGCAGGGGTTTCTTCTCCACGCTGGCCTGTGTAACGCTCTGCGATGGCCGGCGTGGAGGGAAAAAGTGTCCCCACGGCACAGGCCCACCTGCAGATCGGTGGGCCCCGATTGCGGGCCAGGCCACCGTGGGAGCCCCCCCTGGGGTCAGATCCCCATGCGCCTCCCCAAGGACTCCGCAAGCCGCCCTCAAAGCCAGGTCCCGCCGGTATGGACCTTGTCTAATCCACGCCGGCGGAACTGGCTGAAAACGGGTGGCCGCTCAGCCCATCGGGGTCCGGATAATCGCCGGGGGGGGGGGGGGGCCTGCCAACCGCTCCCGACCAGTGTGGCGCGATCCCCGCCCTCGCCCAAAACCCGGCGGAGGGTCGGAGAATCCTGCCCCTGGTTTGGGGGAAATTAATGGGATTGAAGGCGGACATATATCCAGGGCCTGATAATCTTCATCTCGGAGTTCTTAAGGAAGTGACCCTAGAAATACTAGATCCATTGGTGCTCATTTTCCAAAATTCTTTTTGATTCTGGAATAGTTCCTCCAGATTGGAGGGTAGCGAATGTAACCCCATTATTCAAAAAGGGAGGTAGAGAGAAAATGGGGAACTATAGACCAGTGAGCCTAATGTCGGTTATAGGGAAGTTGCTGAAGTCCACTATCCAGGATTGCATAGCACTGCATTTGGAAAGCAGTGGTGTAATCCTTTAAAGTCAGCATGGATTTACGAAAGAAAAATCATGCTTGACAAATCTACTAGAATTCTTTGAAGATGTAATTCGTAGAGTTGACCAGGAAGAACAGCTGGATGTAGTTTATTTAGACTTTCCGTATACTTTCGACAAGGTCTCACATAGCAGTATAATGTAAAAGTTAAAGTGCATGAGATTACGGGTAGTGTCTTGAGATGGATAGAAAGCTAATTAGCAGACAGGATGCAAAACGTTGGAATAAATGGGTCTTTTTCTGATTGGTAGGCAGTGACTAGTGGGGTACTGCAGGGATCTGTGCGAGGACCAGAACTGTTCACGTATGTTAATGTTTTGATGAGGGAACTAAATATATTATCTCCAAATTTGCAGATGATACAAAGAGGAGGGTGATCTGTGAGGAGGATGCAGAGATGCTTCAGCACGATTAGGACAGGCTGAGTGAGTGGGCACATGCATGGCAAATACAGTACAATGCGGATAAATGTGAGGTTATCCACTTTGGTAGCAAAAATAGGAAGGCAGATTATTATTTGAATGGATATAAATGGAGAGAGGTGGATATTCAGCGAGACTCGTGCATCAGTCGCTGAAAGTAAGCGGTAGATACAGCAGGCAGTAAAGAAGGTAAATATATGTTGACCTTCATGGCGAGAGGATTTGAGTATAGGAATAGAAATGTTTTATTGCAATGGTGTAGGATACTGGTGAGGCCACATCTGAAGTATTGTGTGCAGTTTTGGTGTGCTTATCCGAGGAAGGATGTTCTTGCTATGAAGGGAGTGCAACAAAGGTTCACCAGGCTGATTCCTGGGATGGCGGGACTGTCATATGAGGAAAGACTAAGTCGATTAGGATTATATTTATTGGAGTTTGGAAGAGTGAGAGGGGGTAACATGTTTAGGCAGGGTTGATTCAGAAAGAATGTTCCTGATGGTGGGGGAGTCCAGAACTAGATCATTGTTTAAGGATAAGGGACCTTTGGGACTGAGGGAAGGAAAAATTTCTTCACGCAAAGATTGGTGAATCTGTGGAATTCGCTACCACAGAAGGTAGTTGAGGTTAAAACGTTGTGTAATTTCAAGAACGAATTGTAGCGAAAATGATCAAGGGATTTTGGGGGTGGGGTGGGGGAAGGCGGCATCAGGAAATTAAACTTGATGATGAGCCATGATAAAGAATGGTGGAACAGCCTTGAAGGGGCAAATGGCCTCCTCCTGCTTCTATTTTCTATGATTCTAATACATTCTCTTAGTCCTTCAGCTATTATTTCGAAATCTGTCCTGTTCCTGCGAGGGAAATTTGAATTTCTCCACACTATCAGCGTCTGTAGAGAACCTGTACCCTGGAGAATGCCAATCTCTTTTCCTGATTCTTTGGAACCAAGAGACCATTTCCTCTTTACACATTATATCCTGACATTTCTGTGTGTTCCTTTGCATTGGCACAGAAGATTACGATTTTTGACACCAGGTACAGGCTGCGCTTGAATACTGCGTATGGCTTTCCTTGCATGCCAGCTGTGTTCTCTGATGTGGCCCAGTTTTCCACCATTTAAAACTGCCTTCTATATGCATCAGTGGTTCAGTGGTAGAATTCTTGCCTGCCAAACAGGAGGCCCGGGTTCGATTCCCGGCCGATGAAAAAATTTAACGGCAGCACAGTGGTTTGCATAGTTGCTTCATAGCTCCAGGGTCCCAGATTCGATTCCCGGCTTGGGTCACTGTCTGTGCGGTGTCTGCACATTCTCCCCATGTTGCTTGGGTTTTCTCCGGGTGCCCCGGTTTCCTCCCACAGTCCAAAGATTTGCAGGTTAGGTGGATTGGCCATGCTAAATTGACCTTAGTATCCAAGACGGTTAGGTGGGGTTACGGGGATAGGGTGGAAGCATGGGCATAAGTGGGGTCCTCTTTCCAAGGGGCGGTGCAGACTTGATGGGCTGAATGGCCTCCTGTACTGTGTATTCTATTCTATTTCTTCTTTTCAAGGTTGGGGTGGGTTTTCTCCCATTTTCTTTTCCCTTTTGAATCTATTTCCTTCTCCCTTGTTTCCCTCGGTGTTTCCTTGCTGAACAAACCATTTGACTTAGGCGTACTGTGATTTAGAAGCCTGAGAGTCACATCATATCCCCGCCCGCCATGGCAGCTGCCCTTGCTGAGGTAACCTTTTGTTCCTCTGAGTGCGTTTTTAAGATTGAAAGGGAGACAATTTCTGAACTGCTGTGACTTTTGGAAAAAGTATATATTTTATTCCAAACAGTACAAACGTTTCCAGCTGGAGTGGAATCGCTCCTCTGACCCTCTAAGGGCAAATTTAATTTTCTCCATTTGCAGAAACTCGGCACATCCCCCAATAACGCCGAAGCCCTCGGTGGCACCGCCAACCTCCATCCAAGTAGTATACGTTGCTTTGCAATCAGCAAGGCAAAGGCCACTACACCAGCCCCCTACCCTTCCAGCAGCTCCGATACGGCAAAACTTGCCAACAAGTGAAATGGCTCCAATCTCACCCCCACCATCAGATCTCAAACACTGATGTCCAGAACTCAAACCAGTTTCAGGCAGGACCAAAACATTTACACTTGAGTCGTCGGCCCCCTGAGCACCTCTTGCACCTATTCTCCACATCTGGGAAGAACCCACTCCTATGCGTTCTAGTTATGGCCCAGTGAACCACTTTAAATTGAATGAGGCTCATCCTGGCACAGGAGGAGGTTGAATTTACTCGGTACAGTATTTCATTTCTGACCCGTTCCCCCAATGTCACTCCCAGCTTCCCCTCCCACTTCCCCTTTATCTCTTCTAACGGAACCTTCCCCGTCTTCAGCAACCACCCATATATGTCAGAGATCTTCCCTTCCCTCAGCCCATTGCATGATAGCATTCTATCCATCAACTTGTGCCTCAGGAGCTAGTATTCCTCCAGCCCCGCGAACCTACCCTCCACAAACAACTCCCTAATTCTCTCGACCCCCCTCCCTCCTCAGCCCCTATAAATTGTGTCCTTCCTCGACGGTGCAAGATTTTCACAGATTGGCACCAGACGACATGCTCCCCAATTCAAAGTGGCACCTGAGCTGGAGCGGAGTCCAAATTTTAGGGGATGCAACTACCACCGGGCCCCCAGTATACCTAGCTGGGGAAAACTGGAGAGTGGCAGTGACCAATGCCTTTACGCACACCCAGACACAAGAAACCTCCTCCATTTTCCCCCACTCCCATCCCCTCTCCCCACCATTGCTGAACCTTTTCAGTACATTCAATACAAAACATTTTGCAGCGCAGCCCCCCTGAACGCCATCCCTTGTGCAGGAAGGCTCTCTGATCCGAGGTGTCTTGCCCACCCACTCAAATGGCAAAATTAACTTATCTGCTCTCTCAAAGAATGCTTTAGGGAGGAAAATTGGGAGAGACTGCAACACGAACAGGAACCATGGGAGAATGTTCACCTTTATGGTCTGTACTGTCCCTGTCAAGGAAGGCGGGAGAGCATTCACCTCTTCAGGACCCTTCTTACTCCCTCCACCAAGCTGGCCAAATTCAACTTGTGCACCATGGCCCACTCATGTGGTACCTGAATACTAAGATATCTGAATTTTGTTTTGGACAGATTGAATGGTGAGGTTCCCAAGTCTTTACCCCTATCCAGGGAATTCACCAGGAAGACCTCATTCTTGCACCCTGAGAATGATCCAAATTTTTTTAAACAACCCCCATACATGAGTGGGTCCAAAACATACAGTAACAAATTGTCTGCATAAAGGGACACTATGCTATCTACCCCACCTGTGACACCTAAGTGCAATGGCCAGGGGTTCAATAGCTGATGCAAATGACAACAAATGTCTCGTGCCCCTATGCAGCCGGAAGTATCAAGAGCTCAGCGCATTTGTCGTTGGATTTGCAGTGGGGGAAGTACATAACAATCTCACCCAGGGGATCAACATTGGCCTGAATCCAAACCTTCCAGGACCTCAAAAAGGTACCTCCGCTCTACCCGCTTGAAAGCCTGTGCCCATAGAAATGATTACTTTTGGCACCTTCCTCCTAGATGTGGTCATGAGCATATTCAAGAGTTGCCGAATGTTACTTGAACTGTTGCCCCTTTACAAAGCCGGTCTGACTCTTGGAGACCACCTCTAACACATCCCTCCAGAGGTCTCGCCAAGACCTTTGCTAGCACCTTCACATCCATGTAATAATAATAATCACTTCTTGTCACAAGTAGGCTTCAATGAAGTTACTGTGAAAAGCACCTAGTCGCCACATTCCGGTGTCTGTTCGGGGAGGACGGTATAGGAATGTTCAGCAAGGAGATGTGTCTATAAGATTTACAGAACCGATCGTTATCCCCCTACCTTGTCCCTAACCTGAGCTATATCTTGTGTAATCATCTGTCGTCTCAACTGGTGACCTAAATAAGTCTTCTCTTATTTATCGAATAAACCCCACGGGCGATGCAATTGTCTCACCGCCTTTCCAATCAATACCAGATCTAACTCCACCTCCAACTCTTTCTCCCGCTATCAGCGCTTTTGTCAGGGCCGCTGAATACCGTTGTTCCATTGCCAAGATAGCATCAACCAACCTCTGCCTTTTATCTTTCCAACCTTATCCCTGTGGGCCTTAAACGATGATATTACCTCCACTCTTTCCTCCGCATTCAGTGATTTCCAGAACGTTGAGGATGAAATCTTCCCATTCTGAGTAAACTTCACATAGTTGTCTACGGCCGAGGCTACCTCTCTCAAAACCCATTGTCTGCCAGGAGCACCAATTTTAACCTGCTGGGTTCAACCTGTTTTGAACATAATGTGGCATGTGGTCCGATATCACTATCACTGTCTATTCCACCCCCACAATCACCGGGAACATCGATTTTCCCCAGCAAAAAGAAAATCTGTTTGGGAACATACCCAATGTAGAGGAAAACTCCCTCTCTCCCGGATGCCTAAACCTCCGTGCTCCCTCCCCTCAACCACCACCATTCTGTTCCACAAATAACCCCAGTTCTTTAGCTATTCTCGACATTCCTAATGACTTGGTGTTCAATCCATCCCTCTTTGAAATCACCACTCTGGCTGGCTGGCTCAACTAGGGGCTGGTTTAGCTCACTCGGCTAAATCGCTGGCTTTCAAAGCAGACCAAGCAGGCCAGCAGCATGGTTCGATTCCTGTACCAGCCTCCCCGGATAGGCGCCGGAATGTGGCGACTAGGGGCTTTTCACAGTAACTTCATTTGAAGCCTACTCGTGACAATAAGCGTTTTTCATTTTAATTTCATGATCAATTGATGAGAATCAAGGCCCGGGATGGCCACCAGCATCAGGAATATGCTGGCCACGGTGAAAGCCAGCCTCTTACTGAACAGGATCGCAACCCCTCTTGACTGAGTCAAAACCTGAGCAGAATGCCTGTCCCATTCATCCCTTTAACCTTGTCTGATCCTTCACCCTTCAATGTGAATCCCACAGGAAGACACTGTCCACCTTCAAGCTCTGCAAAAGAGCAAACACCAACACGTGCAATCTTAACATCTCCATGCATTCAAATTGTAAAATCATTGAAACTATATGTTATCAACATTAGTACTCACCCAAACCATTTTTGCAAACAAAGTCATTGATTGGGGCTGGATTTTCTGGTCCGCCAGCCGCATTCCCCTGCACGGCACGCCCTTGCTGGCAGTGGGATCCTCCAATCCGGCAGCTGACCAGTGGGAATTCCCATGGTGGCCACCCCATGCTATTGGGAAACCGTGGGTGTGGGTGCGCTGCTGGCCGAGTGCAGGATCCCGCCGACGGATAATTCTGCTGATGTTCTTTGTTCTTGTGTTACCCATAGTTTTGCCAGATAAAGCATCCCAAACCAAATCTTACTCCTGAAGACCTCTTCCTTGGCGTTGTTGAAGCCCACGACGTTTGGCCAGGTCAGCCTCAATGTCCTGATAAATGCATATCAGATGGCTACGGTCTTGATTTCAAAATCATTGAATCACTATAGTGCAGAAGGAGGCCATTCGGCCCATCGAGTAAGCACTGACCCTCTGAACCAGCACCCAACTAGGCCACGCCTATCCCTGTACCACAGTAACCACCCCCCCCCCCCCCCCCAACCTTTTGGACAGTAAGGGACAATTTATCACGGCCAATCCACCTAACCTGCCCATCTTTAGATTGTGGGAGGAAACCGGACCACTGGAGGAAACCCACACAGATACCGGAAGAACGTACAAACTCCGTACAGTCACCAAAGGTTGGAATTGAGCCCGGGTCCCTAACGCTGTAAGGCAGCAGTGCCAGCCACTGTGACACGGTGCCGCCCTAAAATCTGTTCCTCTCCTGGTACTTGTGTACGCGGATGATCACCGTCCACGGCGGTTCTGCAGCTCTCGGCCTATGACTCAGCGATCGGTGGGACTGATCCACCTCCGGGGCTTTCTCTCAGACCCATTCCCCAACCAGCTTCCTGAACATTTTTGCCACGTTACCGGTGGTGCTTGTACCTTCGACCCCCTCTGACAGCCCAACTATTTTTGGGATTTGATGCCTGGATTGATTTCCCTGGTCATCCACTCTGGCCTTCAACACTTTGTAGTCTCCTCCAGCATTGCTACCTCTGCCTCCAGAGACATGATCTGGTTGCTGTGGACTAAGACTGCCAGTTCCCTCTCCTGAAAGTTCACGCCGTGTGACTTCATTCGCTTCTCCACCCTCTCCAAAGACCTATGTCTTGAAAATGAAATGAAATTAAATAAAAATCACTTATTGTCCCAAGTAGGCTTCAATGAAGTTACTGTGAAAAGCCCCTAGTTGCCACATTCCGGCGCCTGTTCAGTGAGGCTGGTGCGGGAATTGAACCGTGCTGCTGGCCTGCCTTGGTTTGCTTTAAAAGCCAGCGATTTAGTCCAGTTAGCTAAACCAGCCCCAGGGTGACTGTGATCTGTTTGCCGATTACAGATTGCAGATCAACTTGCGTAGGCATTTTACAGGAATTTAGTAAGTACTGACGATATGCCTCTGGTGTGAGTTCATAAGCATTCAGAATTGCATTCTTGGTCTGTTTGTCATCAGCAGTCATATCCATGGCCAGTATAGAACAGATCTCTTGGCCTTTTCCTGTCACCTGCCTTGGATCATTAACATCCACACTTCCTGGGGTAAATGTAGCTGATCTGCTACTTTTACGAAAGTAACACAGAAGGATTCCAATTCTCACTCTCTGGATGTGGGCAGGGGGATGAGGGATGGACCTGGTGGGGATGAATACGGGGGCGCCGGGGAAAAGGAGGGTGGCGGGGGGGGAAAAGGGGCGTGGGCATGGGATCGGCACCTGAGGGAGCCAGGTCCCGGAGCGAGACTGTGTCCTGGCGGCCGTCGGGGAACTCCACGTCGGCACACTGAGGGTTGGCGTGGAGAAGGCGTACTTTGTCCACCAGGGGTTCCGCCTTGTGGTGCCGGACATGCCTACGGATGAAGGACTGGGCCTGGAGTCGTGAGCCAAGTCGGGAGCGACACCCCGGATGTAGACTTCCTAGGGAAGGCAAAAACACGTTCATGGGGTGTACTGTTAGTTGCGGTGCACAGTAGTGACCGAATGGAATGGAGCGCGTCAGGGAGTACCTCTTGCCAGCGAGCGGCTGGGAGGTTCCTGGACCATAGAGCCAGCTGGACGGCCCTCCATACCGTCCCGTTCTCCCTCTCTACCTGCCCATTTCCCCGGGGGTTGTAGCTGGTCGTCCTGCTGGAGGCGATACCCCTGCTGAGCAGGAAATGACGCGCCTCATCACGCATGAACGAGGATCCCCTGTCACTGTGGATGTAGTCGGGGAAACCGAACATGGCAAAAATGGAATCCAGGGCCTTGATGACGGTGGCAGACGTTATATCCGGGTATGGGATGGCGAAGGGGAACCTAGAAAATTCATCGACCACACTAAGGATGTAGGTGTTGCAGTCGGTGGAGGGGAGGGACCCTTTGAAGTCCACACTGAGGCGTTCAAAGGGGCGGGACGCTTTCACCATTCGCCCGCGATCTGGCCGGTAGAAGTGCGGCTTGCACTCGGCACAGACCTGGCAGTCTCTGTTGACTGTCCGTACTTCCTCGACGGAGTAGGGCAGATTGCGGGCTTTGATTAGATGGTACAAGCGAGTGACCCCCGGATGGCAAAGGCTCTCGTGCAAGGCACGGAGCTGGTTCACTTGTGCGCTGGCACATATACCTTGGGAGAGGGCGTCTGGGGGCTCGCTGAGCTTGCCGGGGTGATAGAAGATCTCGTAGTTAAAGGTGGAGAGCTCGATTCTCCACCGCAAGATTTTGTCATTTTTGATCTTGCCCCGCTGTGTGTTGTTGAACATGAAGGCTACCGACCGTTGGTCAGTGAGGAGAGTGAATCTCCTGCCGGCCAGGTAATGCCTCCAGTGCTGCACCGCTTCAACGATTGCCTGGGCCTCCTTTTCAACAGAGGAATGCCGAATTTCGGAGGCGTGGAAGGTGTGTGAAAAGAATGCCACGGGTCTGCTTGCCTGGTTTAGAGTGGCGGCAAGTGCGACATCTGAAGCATCGCTCTCTACTTGAAAGGGCAGTGTTTCGTCTACTGCATGCATCCCGGCCTTGGCTATGTCTGCTCTAATACGGGCAAAGGCCTGTTGTTCCTCGGCCGTGAGGGGAAATTGAGTCGACTATCAGTGGGAGGGCCTTGTCCGCGTATTGTGGGACCCACTGGGCGTAATAAGAAAAAAACCCCAGGCAGCGTTTGAGGGCCTTGGGGGAGTGGGAGCTCCATGAGGGGGTGCTCGGGGTCGGGCCCCAATAGTCTGTTTTGGACTACGTAGCCGAGGATGGCTAAGTGGTCTGTGCGGAACACGCACTTCTCCTTGTTGTACGTGAGATTAAGGAGAGACGCGGTGTGGAGGAATTTAGAAAGGTTGGCGTCATGGTCCTGCTGGTCATGGCCGCAGATGGTGACGTTGTCGAGGTACGGGAAGGTGGCCTGCAGTCCGTACTGGTCAACCATTCGGTCCATTTCTTGTTGAAATACCGAGACTCGATTCGTCATGCCGAAGGGAACCCTAAGAAATTGGTACAGATGACCGTCTGCCTCGAAGGCAGTGTAGGGACGGTCCGATTTACGGATGGGGAGCTGGTGGTAGGTGGATTTCAGGTCAATAGTAGAGAAGACCCGGTACTGTGCAATCTGATTGACCATATTAGATATGCGGGGGAGAGGATACGCGTCGAGCTGCGTGTACCGGTTGATGGTCTGGCTGTAGTCCACGACCATCCTGTGCTTCTCCCCGGTCTTAACCACTACCACCTGGGCTCTTCAGGGACTGTTGCTGGCCTCGATGATACCCTCCCGAAGCAGCCGTTGGACTTCGGACCTGATGAAGGTCTTGTCCTGGGAGCTGTACAGTCTGCTCCTGCTGGCGACGGGCTTGCAATCTGCGGTCAGATTGGCAAAGAGGGAGGGAGGCTCGACCTTGAGGGTCGCGAGGCCGCAAACGGTGAGGGGAGGTAGGGGTCCGCTGAATTTGTGGGTAAGGCTCTGGAGATTGCATTGGAAATCCAGGCCTAGTAAGAGTGATGCACAGAGGTTGGGGAGAATGTACAGACGGAAACGGTCGAATTCCATGCCCTGTACAGTAAGTTTAACCAGGCAGAAACCCCGGATCGGGACAGAGTGGGAACCGGAGGCGAGAGAGATCTGCCGGTTGGCGGGATGGACCGCAACGGAATAGCGCCTTACTGTGTCCGGGTGGACGAAGCTCTCGGTGCTCCCGGAGTCAAGGAGGCAAGAGGCCACGTGGCCGTTGACCAGCACCGTTGTGGTAGAGGGTGCCAGGTTGTGAGGACGCGACTGGTTGAGCGTAACGGAGGCGAGTAGCGGGCGATCGGCAGTCGAGTCTGATGAGTCCGACGAGGAGTGGTAGCGACCCGTGGCCCCGTCCCGGGGGAAGGACAAAATGGTGGCGTCTGGAGTACCTGTGTGGGAGAAGATGGCGGCGCCCATGGAGCGCACGTTGTGGGGTCGGGACAAGATGGCGGCGCCCATGGAACGCACATGGCGGGGGCGGTGAAAGATGGCGGCGCCCACTGATCGCACGTGGGGTTGAGGGAAGCGGATGGCGGGGCCCATTGAGTGAGCGGCTGAGGCGAGGGGACCGGGGGCGCGATAGCGGCGACCGTCCGGGACTGACACACCGCTGCAAAGTGGCCTTTCTTGCCACAAGCTTTGCAGGTCGCGGTGCGGGCCAGGCAGTGTTGGCGGGGGTGCTTCTGCTGACCGCAGAAGTAACAGCGGGGACCCCCAGGGAGCGCGGTGCGGCGAGCAGCGCAGGCGTACCAGCCTCCCTGGACAGGCGCCGGAATTTGGCGACTAGGGGCTTTTCACAGTAACTTCATTGAAGCCCACTCATGATGATAATAAGCGATTTTCATAGTGCGCGGGGGCGGCTGCTGGGGAGAGGGGGGAGGGGGGGCGGTTGCGGGGTCCACGAGGGGTAGGGTGGGCCTGGGGGGCCGTTTGCGGGGTCCACGAGGGGTAGGACGGGTTGGCTGAGTGGCTAGTGGAGTAAGATTACGCACTGCGGGAGGCGGCCATCATGGAAAGTGCCAGAGTCTTTGTGGCCGCGAGGTCGAGGGCGGCCCCTTCCAGCAGTCGTTGCCGGATGGGGTCCGATGCAATGCCTGTAACAAAGGCATCACACATGAGTAAATCGGAGTGTTCCATGGCTGTGAGGGCCCGGCAGTCGCAGTCTTGTACCAGAGGTATAAGGGCCCTCCAGAAGTCCTCAATCGACTCACCCGGCTGCTGGACGCGAGTAGAGAGTTGATGCCTCGCAAACAGGGTGTTTGTCGACTGTGCATAGTTCTCCTTGAGCAGTTCCATAGCTCTGGTGTAGTCAGGCGTATCTCGAATTAGCGGAAAGACACTGGAGCTAAGTCTTGATTACAGGAGTTGTGTTTTTTTTTTCGAGCCTCCGTCAGGGGAGGAACCGCTGAAGAGATGTAGGCCTCGAAGACCGCAAGCCAGTGAACAAAGTTTTTCCTGGCGTGAGGCGACTGCGGATCCAGCTGCAGACGGTCAGGCTTGATCCTGATGTCCATGGTGTACGGAAAATCACACAGCAATAAGTTGTGGCGCTAACAATTGCACACAAAGACGAGAGACATGTACAATTGAGGCTTTATTGCTGTGTGATGCTATTCCTCCGGCTGCAACTGTAGAATAGGATCTGAGTGACTCACACGCATATTTATACACAAGCTCCCTGTGAGCGGAGCTAGTCGGCAGGGGCTTACCGGAGGAACCTGTATTACAGGTACAGCCATACATCCCCCTACTGCAAGTACGCATATCTACAGTGGTTATCACCACAGTCTTCTACCGTGAAGACTGATACAAAGTAACTATTCAGTTCCTCTGCCATTTCTTTGTTTCCTATTATTAATTCCCCATCCTAATTTTCCAGTGGTCCAAAGTGTATTCTTGCCTCTCTCTTACCTTTTTTATGTATTGGAAAAAGCTCTTGCAAACTTCTTTTATATTACCAGCTAGCTTGTATTTGCTTTTTATGGCTTCCCAATTCTCTAGCTTCCCACTAATCCGTGCCACCTTGTATACTTTTTCTTTTGCTTTAATGCTGTCCCTCACTTCCCTTGTCAGCCATGGATACCTCGTCCTCCCCTTAGCATGTTTCCTCCTCCTTGTGCTTCCCGAATATCCTCCCTGTGGTGAATGTATTCACCCAAGTATGAACTGTCTGTATAGTGCTGTGACCTAAGATCTGGAAATTATAATATGGTCTACTTCCAGATACTGTACTGGAACCCCGGTGGGCTCCACCTCTGGCTCTGCCCTCCCCGGGGCGATATATAGACCGGCCACCTGTGGGTGGCACTCATTTGTACAGCAGACACTGGCAGGCGAGTTCCTGGATAACAAAGCCGTATATTCACTCGTTCTCACAGTCTCGCAGTGAATTGATGGTATAACACTCCCAAAAACTCCTGCCATTGCTGTTCCACTGTCTTCCCTGCTGGGCTCCCCTTCCAATAAACTCTGGCCAGCTCCTCCCTTACGTTTTTGTAGTTAACTTTTATTCAATTGTAATACCGTTACATCTAATTCCAGCTTCTCTCTCTCAAACTGCAGGGTAAATTCTGTCATACTGTGGTCACTGCCCATTAAGGGTTCCTTCATCTTACGTTCCCTAATCCAGGGCTGGATTCTCCGATTCTGGGGCTATGTCCACATGCTGACGTGGGAATGGTGGGCATTTTATGCCAGAAGAAATGTTGCAAAATGGCCACGGATTCCCCGTTTTGCTGGGGGCTGGCATGCTGGCAGCGTAGAGCACCCGGTTCTAGCTGTCGATAGGTCCTGGAGAATTGCCGGGTCCGTGGTCGCGCATGCGCACGGCCTGCAGAGGCCGCGCCGTGAGACATGGCGGAGGCCGCTCGTGGACCCATTCCGCGAAATAGTGCCCCCCCTTTGGCCGGCCGGCCATCACACCCCGACCACCCACCTCAACAGTGCCCGCAGCCCCGAATAATGTCCACCCCCCTGCCTGAAGATCGGCCCTTCCCCAACTGTGGCGATGCTGGATTGAGTCCGCAGCTGCCATGCCGAGTTCCTGACGGATGAGACAACATGCGACCCACGCTGTCGGGGGCGGAGCATCGGGGACGTGCCTCAGGCAATGTCCTGAGGCCGTCGTACCGTGGCACGGCCTACTCCTACAGTACGCCGCTTTGGAGGGGGAGCTGAGCATCGCCAAAGCGGCGCCGCCCCCGATTTGGTTGGAATCTGGTATTCTCCGGCCGATTGCCGAACGCGATTTTGGAGTCGGCGACCGGAGAATCCGACCCCCGGTTTGCCTTATTACACATCACCAAATCCAGAATTGATTGTCCCCAGTGGGCTCTCCCACAAGCTGCTCCAAAAGGCCATCTCAAAGACGTGCCACAAATTATTTTTCTTGTGATCCTCTACCATCCTGATTTTCTCAGTCCACCTGCATATTGAAGTCCCCCATGATTGTTGTAATTATGCCTTTTCTATCTCCTGATTTATTTTTTGCTCCACATCCTGGCTGCTGCTCGGGGGCCTGTACATAACTCCCTTCAGGGTCTTACTTCCTTTGTGATTCCTCACGGTAGCATGGTGGTTAGCATCAATGCTTCACAGCTCCAGGGTCCCAGGTTCGATTCCCGGCTGGGTCACTGTCTGTGTGGAGTCTGCACGTCCTCCCCGTGTGTGCGTGGGTTTCCTCCGGGTGCTCCGGTTTCCTCCCACATTCCAAAGATGTGCGGGTTAGGTGGATTGGCCATGCTAAATTGCCCGTAGTGTAAGGTTAATGGGGCGATTGTTGGGTTACGGGTATACGGGTTACGTGGGTTTAAGTAGGGTGATCATTGCTCGGCACAACATCGAGGGCCGAAGGGCCTGTTCTGTGCTGTACTGTTCTATCTATCTATCAACTCTACCTATACAGAATCTATTTCTTGTGATCATATATTGCTTCTTGCTATCGATTTTAATTTCATTTGTTACTAACAATGCAACCCCGCCCCTTCTGTCCATCTGCCTGTCATTTCGATAGGACACATATCCTTGGCTATATAGATTCCAGCACTGACCCTCTTGCAGATCATGTCTCTGTGATGTCCACAACAATCGTACTGGCCAATTTCACTGTCCGCACCTTCTATACTCTCTATTCTATGACGTGATCTGGAAAATGTACTAACCCCTCCTGAGCCCACGATCCCTTTAACTAGTCCTTGTCATTAACCTGCAGTTCTACCTTCTCCTTTAACTTGGATTTTCTAATTCTCCATAAAACTGAACCTTTCCCCACTATTTAGTTTGAGTCTGGAACATTCTTCCTTTTTCCTTTTTATTTCGAAGCTTCTTATTTTTCCTCTTTTTCCTGAAATCTTTTCCTGGGTTTGTTTCTTCCCTTTCTTCCTTGCCATGTCTTCTCCATGTTGACTTGAGTGACCTGGTATGGTTTTGAATCGGGTTCTGCTGTCTGGATTGATTTCAAAATGACACGCCAGTATTTTCAGGAATCCCTCTCTCTGTATCTTACTGGGGATCTTAAATCCTCCTTCCCTAACTTGTGGTGGCTTGAGGCAATACCAGGGAGATACCAATAAGGGAGATCAAAGGACTAGATCCTCTGCTAGCAGGATTCTCCATTGTGTCGGCAGCGCACCCACACCTGAGGATTTCCCAACATTTATTGGCAACTAACAATATAAACAGGCACAGGTTTACTATTATAAATGTTCACATTCTGTCTCCTTGGTTTACTCTGACCAGAACTCGCTCTCCTGGCTCTGCGTTTTTTTCCCATTGGCTGGGATTCACGCGATCCTGCACGATAGACCATGAGGGCACGTCCCTTGAAGGGTCTGCTACCACACTAAAAGTGGGCCAGATTCTTTGGCTTCCTTGTGGACTGTTTCTCAGAAGTGGGAGGTGGCCCGGCATTGGCTGCCAGCGGTATCTTCTGGTTCGGCTTTTGCCAGTGGGATTTCCCATTCCATTCCATGGTGAAATCTGCGGCATGGGAGTGCCGTTGGTGGGACAGGAAGATCCCACTAACCTGAACAGTCAGAAGATATCGTCCAATGACGTTTAGCGGCTCCATGTCTCAGAATGCTAAATTCTACCAATTCAATCTCCCCTGACTGATATATTCATCAGGCTCCTGGGTTTACTCTGACCCGAGCATTGCTTTTTCTCATTGGTTGGGGTTCCTGAGCTCCGCACGATAGGCCCTGAACCAACACATGGACCGCAAAATTCAAAAATTTTCCATCTTAATGTATGGTTAGTACTTCTTATAAAGCAAAGCTGTAGACTCTGGTTTGGTTTCAAACAATTTGGATGCTGTTCCCTTTTACTTCCAATTTCTTTGCAGTTCAAAATTTGGCTCTTCACAGCGGATTAAATATCAGGGGCGATATTCTCTAACTGGCGGGGCGGGCCGTACCGCGCAGAGGAGTGGCGTGAACCACTCCGGAATCAGGCCGCCCGGCAGGTGCGCAATCCTCCTAACTGGCTAGGCTGCCGCCGGTGGGGTTGGCGCCGCGCCAACCGGTGCCGAAGGGCCTCTGCCGGCCGGCGCGAGTTGGCACATGCATGGGAGCGCCAGCGAGTGCCGGCGTCATCCCAGCGCATGCGCAGGGAGGTTCTTCTCCACGCCAACCATGGCGGACCGTTACACCGGCCGGCGCGGAGGGAAAGAGTACCTCCACGGCAGAGGCCCGCCCGCGGATCGGTGGGTCCCGATCGCGGGCAAGGCCACCGTGCGCGTCCCCCCCCCCCCCGGCGATTCTCCGGCCTGGCGGGGATTGGAGAATCCCGCCCCAGCTTTCAGTTCAAATTTAACTTTGCCTCATTTTGCAATGGGTAATATTGCAGACAAAAGGCCACAATTGTCAAGGCTTTGTGAAAGGTGTTTCCTTAAAGTAGTCCGTGAGCTAATACTTTGTGTATATGTGTAGCCCCCTTTTTGATTTATGAGTGGTTTAAATTTTAAAAACAACTCAGCCGATAAACGTTGGTCTTAAACAAGATAGGTTAGTTTTATTACAAATCTAATGTTGCAAACGAAAGGTGATAAAAGTTATTAACTTAAAAATATATACAAATAATAAATTGCAGTTAAAGGAAAAACATACTATTACGCCAGTCCCTGGTTAATGTCCCCAGTTTAGATTCTGAACAAGATACCCCAAAGTTGTTATGCTTCTGGATGAGGAGGGATGAACTGGCTCCTCCTTTTTTTTCAACCCCCTTGGTTGGTTGCAACAGGGTTCATTTAAAAAGGATCCCTTCATTTGTGGATCTTTTTCCCCCAACCAAATGTATTTGTTTTATAAGGAGCTAATTTAACCAGGCTTTCTTGAGTTAAAGAAAGAGTGAGTTTATTAGGTACTA
Organism: Scyliorhinus canicula; assembly: GCF_902713615.1. NCBI lineage: Eukaryota > Metazoa > Chordata > Chondrichthyes > Carcharhiniformes > Scyliorhinidae > Scyliorhinus > Scyliorhinus canicula. Next base: position 218,186,412 of record NC_052147.1, read on the forward strand.
AAACGTGAGGGGAACAAAAATAATAAAACACTATGCACACACACACAGATTAGAAATGAGAAGTAGAAGATATAAAAATCCGTCTTCAGCTTGTCCATGAGCAGTAGGTGGTGAACCATTGTGGCCGTTAGGTTGGGTGATTCCTAAAGCGCTGACTTTGGCAGTGGTTTTAGAGATTCTTGGTTTCGCAGGTTAGCTGAAAGGAGCTGTCCTATTTGCTTTGGTGATAATGGGGTTGCTGGCTTGTGACTTCTTCCAGCAACAATTGGGGGGAGAGAGAGGGAGACTTTTTTTTACCTGTAAGCGCAGGGATGTCCAGTGGATGTTCTGTAGTTGTGACCCTTACAGCACACACTAGCACAGCAGAACCAGAACACCAAACTAGCTCACACAGACCAGGGTTGCAGTCGGCTTTTAACCCCTTTCCCCAGAAACTGCTTTCCTTCAACTCTCACCTAGTCCACAATCTGGGATATGACTCCCAGGAGGTTTTTTGCTCACTCTTATGCAGACTCCTTATGTACTTTTCACAGCGTACTTTCCTACCGATTTGGGGAATTTGATGCCGCCATTCCCAGCCGCCTGCAAACCTGTCAGTGGGGAATATAAAATTCTGTCCATTATTTCAACTCGGCATGTTCATTCAAGGGAGGGCACCCCACCCAGGGTTATTTAATTAAAATATTTCCAGAGACTTGACGTTATTCTGAGCCTGTGCAGAAATTACAGAAGTCACCTGACTCTTGGCAACCTTCTTAACTTGCTTTTTTAGTCCTTTTATCACTTGGTGTCATTTTTAAAAATAAATTCTGTGCATCTTCGATCTATATTGATTTGTATATCTTCTACTTCTCATTTCTAATCGGTGTGTATGTGTGTTACATTTTATTACTTTTTCCCTCCAGTTTTAGTAACTAACAAACTTGGACAGTCATCCAGGCTCTAAATGTTAGCTCCCTTCTCTCTCCACAGATGCTGTCAGACCTGCTGAGATTGTCCAGTATTTTCTGTTTTTGTGTCAGATTCCAGCATCCACAGAAATTTGCTTATACCTTTAAAAATAAAGCATGGCTTTATAACAAAAACAAGCGGAGTGTGACAGCACTTTCCTTGTCATATGTGATTCAATAATGTGGAAGCATTCTAAAACAGGGTGAGAACAGAAGACAAACATGTTTTACTTGTATCTCTTTCTGGACGCGGATGGAAATTGGGTGTGAATGGTTCTGAATTTTTCAGGGAGGCGTGACATTTTGCTCAAGGCAGGAGAACAATGTAGGAGGAAATAGGAAACACACTTCTAACATTGCATTGTTTTAAGTTGTGACGCTTAGCTTGATGAACTCGGCTGCATATGGATTGTAGCTTCCCCAGATGTAAAAAAATGAGCCTAGGTTCTATAATGGTGAGTTGTGTCCCTTCAAATTTAGAAAAATTTTCAGATTTGAAGCAATTTCTCAGTTTCATGTTTTGTATGTTTACTTGTGCCTGTGACCACCCCTCACAATTTCAAGGGAGCAAGGCAGAATACACGGTGGGGGAAGTTATACTGGGCTGGTTTAGCTCACAAGGCTAAATCGCTGGCTTTTAAAGCAGACCAAGCAGGCCAGCAGCACGGTTCGATTCCCGTACCAGCCTCCCCGGACAGGCGCCGGAATGTGGCGACTAGGGGCTTTTCACAGTAACTTCATTGAAGCCTACTCGTGACAATAAGCGATTTTCATTTCATTCATTTTCATTTCATTCATGTTCTCTGCCTCCTTTGGTGATCATGATGTGGAGATGCTGGTTTTGTACTGGGGTGGGTACAGTAAGTCACCTGATGAATGAGCTGTGCTTCGAAAGCTGTTGATTCCAAATAAACCTGAAGATTCCAAATTCACCTGAAGAAGGAGCCGTGCTCCGAAAGCTCGTGTTTGAAACAAACCTGTTGGACTTTAACCTGGTGTTGTAAGACTTCTTACTGTGCTCACCCCAGTCCAACGCCGGCATCTCCACATCATGGCCAAATAAACCTGTTGGACTTTAACCTGGTGTTGTAAGACTTCTTACTGTGTCCTTTGTTGACGCAAGAAATAGACTTTTGATTAATAGAGCTGAATTTAAATTCAAATTGAAGATGGATTTCGCAGCCAAGCTTCCTCATGAAGATAATCTTGTGGCCTATCTTGATTATCTGGGTGAACGGAGGGGTAGAGGGGGAAATGGGTGGAAGAAACAATCTCATTCTGTACCATTATCTTGATCAGCTTTCCAGTTTATGCTATAGTCTGCTGAAATTATCATAGAATTTACAGTGCAGAAGGAGGCCATTCGGCCCATCGAGTCTGCAACGGCTCTTGGAAAGAGCACCATACCCAAGGTCAACACCTCCACCCTATCCCCATAACCCAGTAACCCCACCCAACGCTAAGGGCAATTTTGTACACTAAGGGCAATTTATCATGGCCAATCCACCTAACCTGCACATCTTTGGACTGTGCTGTTAGGTAATTTGGACATTCTAAATTCTCCTTCTGTGTACCCGAATAGGTGCCAGAATGTGGCGACTAGGGGCTTTTCACAGTAACTTCATTGCACTGTTAATGTAAGCCTACCTACTTGTGACAATAATTATTATACCATTTTGAAATCCTCCAATTTCTTGAAGGGAAACTTACATATTAAAAATTTTCAACCATTGATCACAGTTTATCATTGCCATCCTTATTGTGCCCAGACCAATCTCACAGTTGAAGTTGTTGGAGAAAAAGGTTCCTACAGCATAGCTGAAGAAATAAATAAAAGCTCCGAGGCTGACCACGTTAGCACGTTACTTTATTCAGTTAGGTCGATTGCAGACGCTATCGCCAGGCAAGCCTTAGATGATTTATCTGATGAGTTTGAAGATGTTCAAAAATTTTGACCTCTTTCAACCTGTGATCTTGGAACATGCCAAATTTAACCGGAGATTCCAGCAGCCTGGGGAGAACATTGATTCCTTGATCAATGACCTTTACCACATGGCAGAAGGATGCAAATACAGAGACCTGATCCCAACCCAATCCGAGACAGAATCATGGTGGGTGTCACTCTGTCCATCTTCATGCCAAGGAAGACCTCACTTTTGGAAAGGCTGTCCAGCCAGTCAGCCTGTTTGAGCTGCTATACCAACATTGGACCATTCTTAGAGGTGAAAGCACTTCATGGGACAGAAACCACACATTGGTCCACTATATCTAGAAGGGCAGAGATCCTATCTGCCAGGAAAAGTCAACACCCAACCACACAGCTGAATGATTGTGCCACTGTTGAGGGACAAATTGCACTCACAGGAAGGATTCTGCAGTGCTGCGAAATGCCTCCACTGTCACAAATGGGCACTAAAGCAGGCTATGCCAATCCTGTTCTATGCAGACAATCCGAGGGCCATCCATGAAGTCAAGGCCACCGACCCAGAAGATTTGTTTATTATTCATTCAAGGGATGTGGGCTTCATTTTCTTGGCCAGCGTTCATTGCCCTTCCATCAGATGATGCTCCTCCTTCTGGAACGCGGACATCTCAGTAAACAGCCATTTAACCAATTTCAAGTTAGATTCTGTTGCACAGAAGCATGGCTCCAAGGATGCTGGATCTGAACTTCATACCCCCCCCCCACTCTGCGGTGCAGGTGGAATCCAACTCCTGGTCAATGGAATGATTTGAGAGCCATTAACGTCCGTTGACAAGCTGATGCACTGTTTATCAATTACGACGAGACAAGAGTAGCGAGTAATCGAGGCTTTATTAAGCAGAGATGAGTACTCTCCTGCAGCTGCTGCCAAAATGGCTGCAGCTCGGTGAGCACACACATTTATACTCTACCTACTGGGCGGAGCCAGCAGGCAGGGATCTACCCCCGAACCTGTAGTACAGGAGCCTCACCTTATTACATCTCATGTATGTGATATATACAAACAGTGGTGGCTACCACATTCACCCCCTGTTAAAAAAAGTGTCCAGCGGGGGTGGTGGAAAAACTAGTTACATGTATGTGAGCATTTTAAAGTGTATATTTAGGGGCAAGTTCACAAATTCAGCTGGTCGGGCGCCTTGATACTCCGTTGTGAGAGCCGCAGTCCCGGTGGCGATGCAGGCGCTGGTTCGGTTGCCGGTGACTCTGGGAGCGTGTAGACCTCATCTGCATCCCCGGGTGGGACCAAGGGGAGGATGGATCATCCTGGTGCGGGGGGCTGTGGTGAGGTGCGCTGGGGGGAGGAAGGGTGCTGCCGGGGCAGATGGGGGGGGGGGGGGGGTTGGGGAACCAGCTGGAGCCAGGTGCCTGAGGGAGACTGTGTCCTGGCGACTGTCTGGGTACGCCATGTAGGCGTACTGCGGGTTGCATGGAGTAGGTGTACCCTCTCGATCAACGGGTCCGCCTTGTGGAGCTGCACGTGTTTGCGGAGGAGGATGGGTCCAGGAGCTGCCAGCCATGTTGGGAGCGAAACCCTGGAGGTAGACTTCCTGGGCAAGGCAAGGAGACGTTCATGGGGGGTTGTATTAGTCGCAGTGCAAAGTAGCGATTGGACGGAGTGAAGGGCGTCAGGGAGGACCTCCTGCCAGCGGGAGACTGGGAAATCTTTGGACCGTAGGGCCAGCTGGACGGCCTTCCAGACCGTCCCATTCTCCCTCTCCACCTGCCCGTTTCCCCGGGGGCTATAGCTGGTCGTCCTGCTCGAGGCAATGCCCTTGCTGAGCAGGTACTGACGCTGATCATCGCTCATAAAGGAGGATCCACGGTCGCTGTGGATGTAGGCAGGGAAACCGAACAGGGCGAAGATGGTGTTCAGTGCTTTGATGACTGTGGCAGACGTCATAGGCGAAGGGGAATCTGGAGTATTTGTCGATCACGTGAAGGAAGTATGTGTTTTGGTCGGTGGCGGTTTCAGGTCCACTGTCGAGAAGACCCGGTACTGTGCAATCTGATTGGCCATATCAGATATGCGAGGGAGGGGGTACGCATCGAGCATCATGTACTGATTGATGGTCTGACTGTAGTCAACAACCATCCTGTGTTTCTCTCCAGTTTTCACAACTACCACTTGAGCTCTCCAGGGGCTGTTACTGGCCTCGATGATGCCTTCCCGCAGCAGCCACTGGACCTCAGACCTGATGAAGGTCCTGTCCTGGGCACTGTACCGTCTGCTCCTGGTGGCGAAGGGTTTGCAATACGGGGTGAGGTTTGCAAACAGAGAAGGCAGGTCGACCTTAAGGGTTGTGAGGCCGCATACTGTAAGGAGTGGTAGGAGCCTGCCGAATTTCAGGGTTAGATTTTGGAGGTTGCACTGGAAGTCCAGGCTGAGTAGCAAGGCAGCGCAGAGGTTGGGGAGAACGTAGAGCCGGAAGTCGCTGAACTCTACGCCCTGGATGGGGAGGGAGGCGGTGCAGTACCCCCGGATCTCCACCGAGTTGGATCCGGAGGCCAGGGAGATTTGTTGTGTAATTGGGTGTACCGCGAGGGAGCAGCGCCTTACCGTATTGGGGTGGATGAAGCTCTCTGTGCTCCCGGAGTCAAGAAGGCAGGATGTCTCGTGCTCGTCAGCCTTTACCATTGTTGACACGGTTGCGAGGTTGTGCAGCCGGGACTGGTCGATCATGATGGAGGCGAGTGTAGCTGGTGTTGGAAGGCCCCGGGCTGGTCGGCGGCGGTTGCGGGCGATGAGCGGCCCGATGAGGTGCCTGACGAGCAGGAGTCCTGAGGCGGGGAAGATGGCGGCGCCCATGGGGCGCACGTGGCGGGCGGTAGTAAAGATGCCGGCGCCCACGGGCCGTACGAGACTTGTTGGGGGGAAGATGGCGGCGCCCATGGGCCGCATTTGCCCTGAGGCAAGGAAGATGGCGGCACCCATGGGCCGCTCGTGGGTTGCGGGGACGAAAATGGGTAAAAATATACATTACGGGAGGCAACCGTTGGGTCGCGAGTTTCTTGGTCGCCGCGAGGTCGAGGATAACCCCATCTCGGAGGCGCTGGCGGATGTACGCCGACCCTATGCCCGTAATGAAAGCGTCCCTGATTAGGAGTTCGGAATGTTTAACGGCCGAAACTGTCTGGCAATCGCAGTCCCTCGCCAGGGCATGCAGGGCACACCAGAAATCTTCCAAGGACTCGCCAGGGAGTTGATGCCGCGTGGACAGGAGGTGCCTGGCGTAGAGTTTGTTGGTCTGCTGGGTATAGTTCTCTTTCAGAAGCGCCATGGCCTCAGCGTAGGTGGGCGCGTCCCTGGGCAGCATGGTGGTTAGCATAAATGCTTCACAGCTCCAGGGTCCCAGGTTCGGTTCCCAGCTGGGTCACTGTCTGTGTGGAGTCTGGACATTCTCCCCGTGTGTGCGTGGGTTTCCTCCGGGTGTTCCGGTTTCCTCCCACAGTCCAAAGATGTGCGGGTTAGGTGGATTGGCCATGCTAAATTGCCCGTAGTGTCCTAAAAAGTAAGGTCCGGGGGGGGGGGGGGGGGGGGGGGGTGGTTGTTGGGTTACGGGTATAGGGTGGATACGTGGGTTTGAGTGGGGTGATCATTGCTCGGCACAACATCGAGGGCCGAAGGGCCTGTTCTGCGCTGTACTGTTCTATGTTCTATGATGAGGGGAAAGATATCGGAGCTCAGCCGTGTATACAGGATCTGGAGTTTCTGTGCTTCTGTGGGTTGTTCCGTCGCAGATCCCATGTAGGCTTCAAAGCAAGCTAGCCAGTGGATGAAGGCCGACGTGGCATTGTCTGTTTGAGGGTGCAGCTGCAGGCGATCTGGCTTGATGCAGAGGTCCATTGTTGTAAAATCTCTGCTTAATAAATTAATGCATTATCAATTACGACGAGACGAGAGTAATCGAGGCTTTATTAAGCAGAGATGTGTAGCCTCCCGCAGCTGCTGCCGAAATGGCTATAGCTCGGTGAGCACACACATTTATACTCCGCCCACTGGGCGGAGCCAGCAGTCAGGGATCTACCCCCATACCTGTAGTACAGGAGCCTTACCGTATTACATCTCATGTATGTGATATATACAAAGAGTGCTGACTACCACACAAACTGATCACAGAAGTCATATACGTCCTGCAAAATCAGCCCTTTTCGCACCACTCCTCAGTAGTGATGCCTGCATTGCTCTCGACCTGCTTCAACCAAAAATCTATCTAACTCTGCTGTAAAAATATCCAAAGGTTCTGCTTCTACCATCTTTCCAGGAAGAGGGTTCCAAAGAGTGACAACCCTCTGGGAGAAAACATTTTGCCTCATCTCTGTTTTAAATGGGAGACCCCTGCTGCGGAATCCTCCATTGGCGGGATCCTCCGCTTTGCTGGCTGCGCACCCACGCCCACTGGGTAAAGAGGTAAAGATGACCACAGTTACACTCCACAAGCAGCCAGAATCCCATCCTCCTGAAAGCCCAACTACAGAGCAGCAACCCAATGTTGACTTTGTTTATAACCTCTTTTCCCTGTTTGCCGAGCAGGTGTGTTCTTCACCTTTTCAGGTGCCTGAACTGAACCAAGAGCCAGACAAGCTCAAAGCACAGGAGGTTACCACAGCACCCAAAGTAGAGGTAACGCCAGAGCCAGAACAACTTGCTGCAGAGCCTACACCTCCACTAGCAATTGCAATGCAATTGGTTGAGATGATGACCTACACATGCCTTCAGCAATTATCAGCCAGTGTGTTGAAACCATGTTTGGAATCCAGTCACAGCCCGACACAAATACTACTCAACAAAGATCAGCTGCCTTCACATTCTTCCATCCACAGGATGGCTCCTCCTCAACCCCAGAAGGCTTCTAAACTAGAAAAAGGGGTAGCAGGGTCAGCATGGTAGCACAAGTGGATAGCACTGTGGCTTCACAGTGCCAGGGTCCCAGGTTCGATTCCCCGCTGGGTCACTGTCTGTGCAGAGTCCGCACGTTCTCCCCCAGTCTGCGTGGGTTTCTTCCGGGTTCTCCCGTTTCCTCCCACAGTCCAAAGACGTGCGGGTTAGGTGGATTGGCCATGATAAATTGCCCTTAGTGACCAAACAAAGTTAGGAAGGGGTTATTGGGTTACAGGGATAGGGTGGAAGTGAGGGTTTAAGTGGGTTGGTGCAGACTCGATGGGCCAAATGGCCTTCTGCACTGTGTGTTCTATGTACTATGTAAGAACTGACAGCCAGATTGATACCATGCCTATCCTCTCAAAGAAACAACTACCACTCACGGTACCAAACCACCTCTGCAGCAACCAGATTGACCAGGTGTGGCGCAACAATCGCCAATGAAAGAAGTGCATGATGGATCACGCCTGCCCCCGGCTCCAACCAACGGTCCACAATCAACAGCCCCTTGATCCGATCATAATCCTGACCAGCCGGCAAGTGAGATGTGATGGGTACAAGATGTTTCAAAGACTTAGGGTGAGATGAGATAGGCTGAACTCTGTTAATGCTTTATGTTAATTACAAAGTAGTTTATCGTTTGAGTAGTTTTAGTTGCAACACTGAAGTTAAGTACACAAATCTATGGCATCACAAGACTTGAATCAAACTGAAAGTGGTAACTATTGTCAGTCTATATATCCAACGGATAAAGACTTGAAGTAGGGGTGTGGGGGGTAGAAAGGTACGGTGCCTTAAAGGTTAACCTGGGATTGAGTACTGCCCACAGGTGATGTAAGAAGGCACCTGACCTGAAGCTTTGGCCACTACTCGGCAGCAGCATACAAGGACATGCCATGGAGACCTCCATTCCTTTACTCTCTACCCAATTCAGTAATGTTAACAAAGACTTCTTGGTAACTCCTACAAGACTGCTGAATGGTGACTAAGCAGTATGCAGTGTGGATAACGACAACCCAACAAAAAAATGGCTACAGATTAGAATTGTATGACCCATTGAACAAAAGGCATGAATAGAGGAAAGCAGTGTTGATCAAAGATTATATATGTTGATTATTTCACATTAGTAATTATTAATATTTGTAATGATAATCTAAAATCACACTTCTGTGAAAGAAAGTGGGACAATGAGTTGCAAAAGTGATGTTACAAGGTATGAATCTCGCAGGAAACACCTTGCTTGACCAAACTAGATGTTCTGTGGGGTAACACTGCACTACTTGTTGGAGTAATTCATTTTTTCCAATTAAGGGGTTGTTATTATTATTATTAAGCGTGGCCAATTACCCTGCACATTTTTGGATTGTGGAGCAAAACCCAAGCAAACGCGGGGAGAATATATGAACTCCACATGGACTGTGACCCAGAGCCAGGATCGAACCTGGGACCTCGGTGCGGTAAGGCAGCAATGCTAACCACTGTGCTGCCCCTTTTCTATATTGTATTGAAGTATTGTGATACCTGAGTGAAGTAATTTATTCTGTCTGTTTAGTGTGTTACCAGTCACTGTTAATAGTGATCAGTCAGATTTATGGATTAAACTCAGTTAGCCAAAACCCATTCATGATTAGCATACTTTTATTCCATTAGTTTACACTACAGCCATTGCTTCAATGTTAAGCAGCTTCAATCTGACATCAGTACAAAGCTGTGTGACTCCCTGGAGGAGTCTTAACTTCATTCACATGTCAGGTTAAATCTGATTTTTGCTTTGCACTTGATTCACACAGCATTCTTCAGTGTCAGTGGAAAACTGATATAGCTTCTCGCTTTCCCCTAAATTTGTGGAGTATGATTGTTTTGTGTGTGTTGGGAGGCGGGAAAAATAATTTCAGAAGGAAGAATGCAAATAATAGATTTTGCGTCAGTGCTGCTTGCAAGCACTTCAGTCAAATAGTGCTGAGTGCTGGCAATTATACATTTAAATTTAAGTTTCAACATTCTTTAACATTTTCCGACCTCTCTCTTTTTTTATCAGTATCAATGAAGTTGATCCATTCCATGGGGAAGCACCTTCGATGCTATGTTGGCGGTTTGAGTGGTACAAGAGCTCTTCACTGATTAGCTGTTTAAATTGCCACTTTGCTGCATGAACTGCCACCTTCAGATGTGATGGCCATTAAGCTGCTGGTATTACTCAGGGACTTACCCAGATTTTATCATTATAACTCTATTTCAGTACAGTACTCAGCAGGATAATTTCAATAAACCAGTGCTTCCAGCATTGGCAGCCAGTGCAAGCCAAGGAATTCAGCAGATCTGTATTTCACCACAATTTGTAACCTCATTGCCTGGTATATCCCTCACTTTACCCAGGTTCGGTTCCCGGCTGGGTCACTGTCTGTGTGGAGTCTGCACGTCCTCCCCGTGTGTGCGTGGGCTTCCTCCGGGTGCTCCGGTTTCCTCCCACAGTCCAAAGATGTGCGGGTTAGGTGGATTGGCCATGCTAAATTGCCCGTAGTGTCCTAAAAAAAGTAAGGTTAAGGGTGGGTTGTTGGGTTACGGGTATGGGGTGGATACGTGGGTTTGAGTAGGGTGATCATTGCTCGGCACAACATCGAGGGCCAAAGGGCCTGTTCTGTGCTGTACTGTTCTATGAATCCAAGATCCCGGTTGAGGCCGCACTCATGCGGAACTTAGCTATAAGTTTTTGCTCGGCAATTCTGCGTTGTCGCGTGTCCTGAAGACCGCCTTGGAGAACGCTTACCCGGAGATCAGAGGCTGAATGCCCTTGACTGCTGAAGTGTTCCCCGACTGGAAGGGAACATTCCTGCCTGGTGATTGTTGCACGATGCCCGTTCATTCGTTGTCGCAGTGTCTGCATGGTCTCGCCAATGTACCACGCTTCGGGGCATCCTTTCCTGCAGCGTAAGAGGTAGACTACATTGGTCGAGTCGCACGAATATGGTTTGTTTGATTCTTCAACACATCATCAATGAAGATGAACATCTTGCCAAGGTCATCCCCACACCCCCACTACTGGCCTTTAAACAACCGTGCAACCTCAAACAAACCATTGTTTGCAGCAAATTGCCCAGCCTTCAGAACAGCGACCACAACATCACACAACCCTGCCAGGGCAATCTCTGCAAGACATGCCAGATCATCGACTTGGATACCACCATTACACGTCGTAACACCACCCACCAGGTACGCGGCACATATTCGTGCGACTCCTCCAATACAGTTTTCCCTCCTCTCCGAGTATGGCCCTAATAATGTTTCATTTGGATCCATGAATGGACATCTTCATGTTCAGGCACCCTCGGTGTACCTGACCTGCCTTAGTAATGCCCACCTCTCCCGGTGGGGTTGCCAATGCACCAGAGACTAGAGTTGGGCCCTTTCTGGATTCTCAAAAGTTTGCAATGGTATCGCTACTGGAAAGTGCAGGTTTGAGATTCCATTTGGTCTGAACATTATCGTCCCAAAGCGTGCAGGAAAACCCAGTTCATTAACCCTGTTTCTCTCTCCATGGTGCTGTCAGATCTGCTGAGTACTTCCAGCATTTTCAGATTTTATTCCCATCCAGGGCAGTGTTTTTAAAAAATATTTTCCCGGGACCCACTTTTAGCAACTGGCTGACCTTTGTGACCCGCGCCTGCCGACCTTTGTGTCACAGCATTTTTGCTTCCCTTTAATGCGACAGGTGATCCTGCTTGGCCCTCCTGATCCCACTTGCTTTGCCATTCAATGTTACATTTCTGCTAAGGACAGCTGATTCTTGCTGCATCCTTTGAAAAAATCAAGAGGTTTGGGCTCGAGCCCACCATGCTTAGTCTTAATAATTTTTATTGTCACAAGTAAGCTTACATTGCAATGCTGTAAAAATCCCCAAGTCGCCACATTCCGGCGCCTGTTCGGGTACACAGAGGAAGAATTCAGAATGTCATATTCACTTCACAGCATGTCTTTCGGGACTTGTGGGAGGAAACTGGAGCACCCGGAGGAAACCCATGCAGACACGGGGAGAACGTGCAGACCGCACACGGAGCGATCCAAGCTGGGAATCGAACCTGGGACTCTGGGTCTGTAAAGCAACAGTGCTTGCTACTGTGCTCAAATGCCTTTGAAGTTTTGAGGGTTTTACATTTGCCAGTCGGTCTCTGCATGTAACACATTTGGGCTTTGCATCCTGATTTGCATTGGCAAAATGAACAAAGCCAAACCTCAATAAATCACCTTTGTTCCCAATTTCAATTTCTTCTTAGTAGGCTGTTGACAAGGGCCCTGGAGCTCGGTGTACAGTTCGCACTAGCACTTGTCCTGCTGTGGATTATCCTGTGCAGCACTCCCCAGCAGATTCTGTTGTGATTACCTGGCCTACTTCTGTCTCTAGCCCTCTCGTTCTTTATGATAAAACAGTCCATCTTCAGTTCTTCGCAGTCCTGTGGCCTAGCTTGTCGGCAGCTAGAAAATGGAGGAAACTCTCCTCCGCGTATTGCACCAAAAACACAGACGGGCCGGGCACATCACCCGCTCTCTGTCGCCACTTCTGGTGGGAGGACTGCATCATTCTTATTATAAGTCGGTCGCAGCCATCGGGCACTTCTCCCACGATCAGGAACGCCGCGACCGATCGCGGATCGCTCCGTGACCTGCAGTTTGAAAAATCCTGATCTAGGGCAATGTAGGCTGTTTGATTGGTATTTCTTCGACCATCACTACAGATTGGCAGAAGTGTGTGCCATCGCCAAGATTCACTTCAACTCCCAAGGCTTCTTTCGACAGCACCTCTTAAACCTAATGAGCTCTACCAACTTGGTGATGAAGGATAAAGCATGGGAATATCACAATGTACAAGTTCCCCTTGAAGTCGCCTACATTCATGACTTTGCGCGATATCGTTGTTACATCATTGTTGCTGGGTTGAAATCCTAAAACTCCATTTATATCAGCTCTGTAGGTGTGCCTCCACCAAATATTCAAGGAGGTAGTTCGCTGCTACTTTCTCCAGGGAAATTGGTGATGGATAGTAAATGCTGGTGTTTTCAGTGATCACCACATACCGTGAATGATTTATAAAAAATTAAATGTCCTGCACAGCTCAACATTCTGACTATCGGAGACTTAAATTTTCCTAAATATCACTGGACCTCTTTGCTAAATGACTGAAATGACAACACCAATCCTGGGCAGAATGGAGATGGTTGGATACTTCCCTTGACAATCCCATCTGGAGTCCGCACTCCTGTTAGTGACTAGGGTTAATTTAATGCACATACTTTGCACTTTATATCTCCTGTACTCTGTATTTTGAAAGACAAATCTTTTATTAAGAGACATTGCTATCCCATGTCTCTTTACCCACGTCCCATTGCCCCATATACCCTATATACCAACTTGGTTCCAACTCATACCCACCCAATCCCCTTATTCCCTCCACATCTACTCACCTTGTATCCTTTGACATTTCCTGGACAGCTTTGGCGCTTCCTGGACAGCTTGACAGTTCATTGACAACTTGACAGTTCCAAAGTATTTGTGCGTAAAAAATGCATAACCATGTTTGATTATAACAATCCCAAATGATGTCTTGCCTCTCCCAAAGGTGTCCCAGGGCCCAATCCAAAGGAATACCTTACTTGGTCTACTCAAGGTGAGAGGGGGAACGTTTAAGGGAGATTTGCGTGGAAAGTTTTCTACGCAGAGTGTGGTGGGTGCCTGGAACGCTTTACCAGCGGAGGTGGTAGAGGCGGGCACGATAGCATAATTTAAGAGGCATCTAGACAGGTATATGAACGGGCTGCAACAGAGGGAATAGACCTTGGAAAATAGGAGATAGGTTTAGATAAAGGATCTGGATCGGCGCAGGCTGGGAGGGCCGAAGGGCCTGTTCCTGTGCTGTAATTTTCTTTGTTCTTTGTACTCTGCACAATCTGGGATTCATGTCGCAAATCAGTGGAGACAGCTGGCCAGCTTGCTCCGCGAATCACACATGTACGAACCCTTGCCTGATTCCATAAGACATCGGAGCAGAATTAGGCCACTTGGCCCATCGAGTCTGCTCCGCCATTCAACCATAGCTGATATTTTCTCAGCCCCATTCTCCTGCTTTCTCCCCATAAACCCTGATCCCCTTAGTCCCTGCCCCGTGAAGATAAGTGCTGGGTGCTGAAGTAGGACTTGAGTTTCGTCAAACCTTCCTTCCTCGCTGCCTGTCCTCCAAATATTCCCCCCTCCCCCATCTCTCCTGGGCTCTCTGATCCCTTCCTGACCTAACCGTTCGGAACTTAACCTGGTTGTGGTCGCCATCCTGTGTTCTCCTTCTTGCAATCCCAGCAGAACCACTACTCTTGGGGCTGCTAGAGCTGCTGGTCAATCAGAATGACTGGAAGGTCTCTCGTGCAGGACCTCCCATTGAGGGACGGAAGTCTCACTCTTGCTTTATTGAGCTAGCCTGTAGCGTATATCCAGCATTTTCTGTTTGTATTTGCGATTTCCAGAAGCCACAGTATTTTGCTCTTTGGCAAACTTAAAACGTGGTTTTAAAAAAAAAATTGCCCAGGTCACCAGATCAAAATAATGAAAATCCGGGGTTTCAACGTTTCAATGTTTCAGAATGGCCTTTTGAGATGATTTCTTTCAGTTACAGCCACGAGCAGGGAAGTTTAAAAATATTAAAATAATTTTTACTTGTAAAAACCTAACTAATGTACACCAATAAAACTAGCAAATGGTTTAGTACAGATTTTTATGAAGTAATTTTCACTGATTTTAAAATGAGGTTACATGCAAGTGGAGGTCTAGATATAATATTTTGTGATAAACCTCTAAAATTGTACCAGGCTACCACATCAGTGAATATTTTTAAATGCAAAGGAAATGTAACAAACATTATTAGGCTGCCTGATTGTTCTGGTTCTTGGAAGAGTTTACTTCTGATTATGCAAATGGATTTGAGTGGAAACTTGAAACTCCATTGACAAATTACAGCACAACTTGTGTCTACTTTTTTTGAAGTGGAAACTGTCCAATTCATATGTTCCTGTAAGATGTGTAACAAGTTAACATATCTTGTTATATATGGATTGTAGTTTGCTGCACAGCCATTTGCATATGTTTCGTATAAATGTTTACCATAATATAACTGCATTGTTCTTAATTTTTTAAATGTACACGAGTGCATTATTCTTTACATTTTTGAAAAGTACAGGAGCAAACATCACAAGTTGTAACTAGTAGCGTAAAAATGCCTAAGAACCAAGCAGTTCGCTTCTTTGAATAGTTGTAGTGGCAGATATCAATTATTTCCTATCTTAAAAACAGTTGGAGAACACATTTTTGTGTATTCAGCAATGGATACAATTTCTGTATTAATGGTACCTGGTTTCGAGATTCCTGAACCCACTCCTGGTATTTTCAGATATGTCTTTTAAGGATGGGGTTGGTTGAGATCAAAAGCCATCACCCTGCACTCTCGACCTGGTTGTCTCCATTGTGGTGTGACCAAGACCTCCAAACCTTTCAGTTGAGCTAGCTTTTCAAAGAGTTGTAAATTTCACAGCACCTCTAAGGTGTCGGGAACCACAGTCCACATGAGGGAATCTTTTCAAAGGTAAGTTCAAAGGTTCTCTTCATGCCAAGCTATGTCTCATAAACATCCCAATGCCTCCCTCCAAAAAGCCCCTCTTGCACTCCATTCCTAACTATGACCCATTCTCCCACTATATACTGTATGGAATCAATGAACCCGATAGTGACAGTAGGATGTATATTAAAAACAATGTTCATTCATTGAAAATTTTCCATTCTGTCAGCAAAAAATATCTCCTTTTTACTACATGTTAATAAAAGTGCCAATCATTCAGACCATTTGAAGCTAATAAAAGTGCCAATTAGTCAGACCATTTGAAGTATCAATAGCTGAAACTGTAAGCATATGAACCCTCTTTGTCTGATCTAATCACGCAATGTTCTTTCTGGGACTCGGCTGTTTTAGTTCTTTCATAAATGAAAAAATGAAAATCGCTTATTATCACGAGTAGGCTTCAGTGAAGTTACTGTTAAAAGCCCCTAGTCGCCACATTCCGGCGCCTGTCCGGGGAGGCTGGTACGGGAATCGAACCGTGCTGCTGGCCAGCTTGGTCTGCTTTAAAAGCCAGCGATTTAGCCGAGTGGTTAGGCTCTCAGCCAAGAATACATAATGAGGCTTGGCTGAGAGTTAGGAAATTCATTAGCCTGTTGAAACACTCAAGCCCCAGATTAAACATTGCTTGATTGATGACTCTGGGTCTCTGATCTCTTCTGTCAATTTCAGAATGTTTATTTACATAAAATAGAGTTTCAGGTGCTTGTAGTTTCTTCCGTCGATACTTTAAACAATTTGGATGAACGGCACTTTCATTGGACTATCGTAAAAACAAATTTTTATTTTAAGCAAGTGGCAGATTATCAATGAATGGCTTTTAAAAAATCTACTTGTGCTCACCTTACTGTAGTCAAAGGGCCCATTGCTTCTATACAATGTACAGTGGTTGGGCATGGAAGTGCCATAGCTTATCATGGGGGTGGGTGGTGTGCATGTGATGGCATGGATGAGGTATGGGGAGTATTTGAGGGCTGATGGCCTTCTGTTTTTATTTTTACTGGGGTGAAGTCCCACAGCAGCAAGGCAAGCCTTTTAAACAGGCCGCTTTGGCTTCTGAACCGTTTTTATGTTGGCTGGCTCAACTGTAATCAGCACCCAACCTCCATAATGAAAATCTGGTGCTTGTAGGCACTTTTCCTGAGGCGGTGGGCTGAGCTGGAAATTTCCCTGTCCCAAAGAGGAAACTCCAGCCCATTACAGTTGTATTAAATAACAAAGTGGTCATTGGAGAAGGGTTTCGCAATTTCTTAAAGGTTTTGCGAACAATTCAACGTATGAGACAATTTCGCCTGGAATTTTGGCATTGTTGCGTATGCCGGAGTAAACTGCAAATTCTGTATTCTCACTGGTGCGTTAGACTGGACGTAGCTTAGCTGCACTGTACCACTTGTGAGGAAATTGTGTCCTTTCAGCTGGGGTTAAATTCAAAAACTTGGTAGTGAATATCGCCTGTTGCTTATTTGCATAAAATTTCAAGTTCAGAACAATAAACAACCAATTATGCACACAAATGTCTTTAATTGCAGAATTCCCATGCGATCTCAATCACGAGACAGATTAAAATATTCATGTATAATTCCAACGACTTATCATTGATCAACTTGATTCATTATGTTCATCTTTTCAACTCTTGTAACAATGCTTGGGTATTGACTAACTCCATTATTATAACATTGGCACTACTCCATCTTCACTATCATTCATCAATGAATGAAGAGTTTTCATAACATTTATACTGTCATTAAGTAACATGCACTGACATTTTGAATTTGGAAATTTCTATGAATCCCATAATAATGGGTTATCTATGAATTGCTGATGCCTATCTTAAACAGATATTGGAAATGTAAAATAAAAATTGAAAATTCTGGAAATACTCAGGAGGTTAGGCAGCACCTGTGGGGAGAGAGAGAAAGACAGACTGAGGCCAAGATTCTCCAGTTACTCCCGCTAGGAGCAGGATTGGGTAGAGAATGGCAAGTTGGCCCAAAATCGGGATTTGCGCTGGGCATCAGATCTGTC
This sequence comes from Scyliorhinus canicula, assembly GCF_902713615.1. Lineage (NCBI taxonomy): Eukaryota > Metazoa > Chordata > Chondrichthyes > Carcharhiniformes > Scyliorhinidae > Scyliorhinus > Scyliorhinus canicula. The sequence goes on from NC_052147.1 coordinate 218,203,901, forward strand.
CCGAGTCTCTGGTAACACCCCATTGGTCATAACTGACTTCCCACCCAAAGCAGGTGGAAACTCAAATATTCTGCAAAACCCCTCTTTTACATGTAATGGGCTTGAAGCCCTCCCCCGATTTTTTTTTTTTTTTTTTTTTTTTTTTTTTTTTTTTTTTTTTTTTTTTTTTTTTTTTTTTCCCCCCTTGGCAGGAACTGCACCGGGTGGGCTTTGGCAAGCGTGGGCCCTGAGGGGGTGTCGAGGAGATACTTCCAGTGCTCATGTGCACCTCTGCCAGGCTGCAGAGGAAGGGTCCCTCAATCGTCCTAGGGGCTCGGTGGGCTTTGGCTGGGGCAAGGGGTTGACCTTGGGGAATCTTCCCTAGGTTGGGGGTCTGATGGCTGGACTGCCCCTTCCCGGCCCTGGGATTTTTTTTTTTAACATTTAAAATACTCCATTCATTTTTTTTTTCAATTAAGGGGTGACAGTGACCTGGGGCCGTGATCGAACCGGGGTCCTCGGCGCTATGAGGCAGCAGTGCTAACCACTAGTCCACCGGGCACCCTAGTCCTGGGAAACCTGAAGATCACTCTTGGCATGGTAATTTCAGGCAGCTCTCTGATAAGAAGCTTCATTCTTGTCTGTGTGCTGTGAAAACTTTGAAATGGCCTGGTCACTTTAATCTCCATGTCGCTGAATCTCCATGTCGCTGGTTTCAGATCTGTAACAAAGTTGGGGGCGATGAGTCCGTAGAATTGCGCCCATAATTTAAAGTTTTATGACTTTTAGGGCGCGATTCTCCGCTCCCCACGTCGCGTGGGAGAATCGCGGGAGGGCCCCCTGACAAATTTCATGCCCCCCTGGCGCCCCCCGCGATTCTCCCACTCCGCGCTCAGAAGAATCGGCGCCTGCTGTTTTTCACAGCGTCTGGCGATTCTCCGACCCGGATGGGCCGAGCGGCCTGCCGTTCGCGACTGTTTCACGATGGCGGCAACCACACCTGGTCGCTGCCGTCGTGAAACGGGTGTGGAGGTGCCCGTTTGGGGCTTGTAGGGGTCCTGGTGGGGAATGAGCGCCACGACTGTGCTCGGGAGGGAACAGGCCCGCGATCGGTGCCCACCGATCGTCGGGCCGGCGTCTTAATCGGACGCACTATTTCCCCTCCGCCGCCCCGCAAGATCAAGCCGCCACGTCTTGCGGGGCGGCTGAGGGGAAAGACGGCCACCACACATGCGCGGGTTCGAGCTGTCAAGCGTCGTGACGTCAGCCGCGCATGCGTGGGTTGGAGCCGGCCAACCTGCGCATGTGCGGCTGACTTCATTAGGCGCGCCGGCCGCGTCATTCTCGGCGTGACGCCCCCGCGGCCGAGATTAACGGAGCACCGCTCCTAGCCCCGCCGGGAGAGGAGAATAGGGGGCGAGGAGCGGTCTCCGAGGCCGTCGTGAAACTCGGCCAAGTTCACGACGGCCCTCCTGATTTTAACCGGGAGCGGAGAATTCCGCCCTTAATGTCTCAAACGAGCTAAAAGCAACATTAAATAAACACTAATTCAGCAGGCAACTTATACTCCACTGCAATAATGTTTCTGAGAATCCCTATCCATGGTTATGCCTCGGTCCTTTAAGTGGAACTTCATTTTCCAGTAATCAGCCCAGAACAATTTTCATTGCTTCTGATGGTTTACTTCTTTTATCATTTCCAGCCGGGTAACTTCTAAACTCTGAACCGACTTACATGGTGAGGGTTACCTGGGAGATTGCCTCTTCTAATCAAAACTAGGTGAACCTTCCACCTTCAATTAAATCATCACAATCTTGGTCTCTTCAATCTGAGCGTGAGCTCCCATCCATGGTGAACGATAGAGACTAGCTGGCTTTACCTCTCTGCTCTTTGTCAGTTTCTTGCAGATTAACCTGCCTGTGAGTTTTGGGAAATCTTAAGAACCTAAAACAATGCCATAATACCTTGGTATGGACACTTCCCAGTTCAAAGTTAATCTCTATGGCACTATAGGAGCTGTTTATCCAGGTAGAGATTCGAATGAACTATCTCCTAAACCCTGAACTCCAGTCTGTCTTGAAGTATTACCATTTAGAAAACCTGACGTTCTTGAAATGTTCTGTGGGCTGTTGAGGTGGGTACCAGGAGTCTAGAAAATTCCAGTTGTTTCAGTACTCAAATAGATTTCAGATCTCTCGCCCAGATATTTCTTAGAGTACTGAAGCACCTGAGTCCCAGGGAAAACATTGTTTGAATGACAGCTTTGGCTCTCTGATTTCCTCTATCCTATCAATTGCACAAGATAATGTGGTTTCAAGTGCTTGCAGTTTCAACTATTGATGTTAAAGCTTTTATTGGGCTATTGTGAAAATCATTTTTATTAAGAGGAAAATCATCAAGAATGACTTTCTAAAGCTCTCTTTACTCATCCTATTGTCAATGTTTGATACAGTGTCGGGCACAGACTGGTGAGCAAAGTTCCAGTTTATGGGATTAAAGGGAAAGTAGCGTCAGGGATATGAAATTGGCCGAGTGACAGAAAGCAGTGAGTTAATGGATGTTTTTTGGGCTGGAAGAAGATTTATAGTGGAGTTCCTTGGGGGGTGGGGTTAGTGTTGGGACCCTTGCTTTTCCTGATCTACATTAATGACCTGGACCTTGGTATATAGGACACAATTTCAAAATTTGCAGAAGATATAAAACTTTTATGAGCATGATGAACTGCGAGGAGAATAGTGTAGAGCTTCAAGAAGACCGAGACAAGTTGGTGGGATGGGCAGACAGATGCAGATGAAGTTCATTGCAGTGAAATTTGAAGTGAAGTATGTTGAGACGCAATGTGAAACAAATGGTACAGCTGTAAATTGTGTGTAGGAGTAGATGGAATAGAGTGTAGGAGCAGAGGGAACTGCGGCAAGTTATTGAAGATGGCAGGGCAGATTGAGAGAGCAGTTAACAACGTATACAGTGATCAACTTCCGGTGAGGAGCATGTGCTGAGCGGACACAGGGAAGGTGGTTCTCCTCTGCGAACTACGAAAAATGGCATTTTTTGCACGAGAATAGCCTGCCAAATGTGTTGAATCCCCACCACTCCCCACCCACCCTCTCACAAGACAGCTGCAAACACTAAAAAATGTCCTGCAACAAATCCAGACTCGAAACCATGGCAGGGTCAGCAAAACCCTGGAGAGGAGGAACGGGGATCCCGGTGAACACAAGGAGCGAGTCGAAGACGGCCACACCGGAGCGGGCTGGGTGCTACATGGGGCCCGGCAGGGGTCTCCTCGTCTAGGGAATTTTATCCTGGGTGCTGGATTCATCCATGTGTGCCTTTTTAGATCCTGCCCATTGTGGACTTGATCGAGATCGTGATGTCTCTCAATTGCAGTGAAATTGGATCTCGGGAGGCTTGGTGAGCCGGGTAAAATTTACTGGCTGTGTCGTGTCCTGAGTCGCCCGCAATGCAGACTTTAGATCGCGCCCATAGTCCCAAAACATAACAAGATTGTAAACTTCATAGTTGTACCAGGAGAATGGAAGATGGGAGACCACTAAGGAGCCTAGAGGTTAGAAAGATGAGGATAAGAATGCTAGTAATGAAGGGTCACAGAAATGTCTCTGGCGGTCTGTAGAATAAAGATGGAAGTTAATTGTCTGGCTGATGAATATATGTGGGGTTTAAAGTTCAACTTGGGATCAAAGTGGATGACGAGGCGGTTTGCTTCAAGCTGAGAAAATGGCCAGTAGAATTACTGACAAGAAAGTAGATTTGTGGCTAATACTAATTTAGCTCTTCATATAAGCAATTGTCTCTTTTTCTAACTGGAGACATGCATGATTTAAATATCCTTTCAATATACACGAAATTACAACATGTAGAGTTCTATTAATTCAGTTTTATCATTTTAAATCACCGCTCTTTATTACAGACTTTTTGAAAATAAATTAAGTCCTGGATGAGTTTTTACCTTTTACAATATGTCTGATTTTCATTTAATTGGCTTCAGTGAGTTGTAAAACAGGTGGCAGTTGACTAACAGCCATTGTTCGCTTGGTGATATGAGGGAAGATTTACACCAGCGAGAAGCCAGATCAGAAACCCAGCTTAAGGTTTTCCTGCTTTGCTTGAGGGGCATTTTTAGAGATCTTGTTTCCCCAAGTGGAATGCTGGTGAACTTAACTCTAGTAAGGATTTCTGTGTCATTGGTAAACCGGACATCAGTTATGATATCTATAAACATGATACATTTCTGTCTTTTCTGTTTTCTGTTGACCAAAATAAACTACTACTGTACGCCTAATTGTGCTTTCCTCACTGACCTAGCTGTAAGGATGCTGTCAAGCCATAATGTATTCTACCAAGGAATTCAGGATGAGTCGGAATTGAGAGTGAGTTAGGAAATCTGAAGGATAGATTACGTGCTGGGACCATCAATTAACAGGACTGTTTTCAATTCCATGCCATAGAACATATATGAATGCATTATTAATATCCAATCACAACTGCCCAGATCAGAAAGAAAAATATTTTCATTTATCTGTTTCTATCCTCTCTTTCCCACTCTCTAATCAAATAAATTGCACAAGGTCTTCATTCAGCAGTTCAAATCTCTGTAAGCCCCCATTCTGAACATTAGCTTTGAAATGTGGTTTGCGCTGTTGTGATGCAACATTTTCCCACAATCGATGTAATTAATGTTTTGTAAAAATATACTTTGTTTTGGTTAGCCTTAAGTAAATTTGAAAGTTACAGTCATATTGAAGATTGTTTTAGCAGAAGCCCAGGGAAAGCTTTGACATTACTCCAGAGCACTCGGAATTTAATTTCTGCTGGTTGAAGCTTAAGATGTTTTGAGAAGCAGGTAGTTTTTCTGTAGTTGGGTAGGTTCTGTTTACTAGAGCTGGCTATGTCCTAACTCTGTTGTATATTTTGCATCATGAATGCTGCATGTAATGGCATTTTTAATCCTATTATACTCCAAGCATCTATTTTACTAAAGTTGTTGTTAAGATAATATAAAAGTGGATTATACATGTATAGTGTACTAGCCCATAAAGTGCAACTTTTCAAATATCACAAGTCAATCAAATTGTGTAAATATATATTAATCTTTGTAGGAGTGACCTTTGAAAACTTCATACAGTACAACTGAATGTGTCAGTGGTCTTAAATGTCCTCTAGAATACAGGATTTTGCTCTGTTTGTATTTGTTCGAAAATAACATGTCCTCTGAGGTGCATGGCTAGTAATTGGATGGAACTTAATATGTATCTCATACATGAAGAGGACAGCATAATAATGAATGCATATGAATGTACTATACTATGCAAAATAAAAAAACCTACTATCTGATATATTTTTATTGTTGAGATAGTTATTTCTTATGATACAAGGCATTGACTTATCGACCTCAGTTACTAGTTGTGTATTCAGCAGTGGCTTTTCATTACTTCGTTGATTTCCTATGTATGAAAGGTCGATAACTTGTATCCTAGTGCTACATTGTAATAATTTTCAATACAGACAAATTCCGCACCCCTTGATTTTTCTATCTATGCATCGCATTGTTTGCTATCTATGCATACATTTGTTTGAAAAAGGATTTGAGTGAAACGTCTTTTGTAATCTTGTATTGCAGAAAGGGAAATGGCATTTCGAAAGATTGCTGGCGGAACAATTCTTCTTGGGGGTAGTACCTTGACAATTTTAGGTCTCTCCCAGATAGTAGACTACTGGTCGTACCGGGTAAGCTTTCCTTTATGCCTTTTACAAACACTCAAAAAGCCCATGAGAAATTCTGTTGGGTGTGAGGTGGGCCTGGCAAGACAAACAGACACGTATGCACACACGCGCACACACACACACAATGCCAAGTTGTCATACGGAAGGGGGAAGTTTTGGGTATTCTAAAAGACATTAAGGTGGACAAGTCCCCAGGACCGGATGGGATCTATCCCAGGTTACTGAGGGAAGCGAGGGTTGAAATAGCTGGGACCTTAACAGACATCTTTGCAGCATCCTTGAGCACGGGTGAGGTCCCGGAGGACTGGAGAATTGCTAATGTTGTCCCTTTGTTTAAGAAGGGTAGCAGGGATAATCCAGGGAATTATAGACCTGTGAGCTTGATGTCAGTGGTAGGCAAACTGTTGGAGAAGATACTGAGGGATAGGATCTATTCACATATGGAAGTAAATAGACTTATCAGTGATAGGCAGCATGGTTTTGTGCAGGGAAGGTCATGCCTTACAAACCTAATAGAATTCTTTGAGGAAGTGACAAAGTTAATTGATGAGGGAAGGGCTGTAGATGTCATATACATGGACCTTAGTAAGGTGTTCGATAAGGCTTCCCATGACAGGTTGATGGAAAAAGTGAAGCCATATGGGGTTCAGGGTGTACTAGCTAGATGGATAAAGAACTGGTTGGGCAACAGGAGACAGAGAGTAGTGGTGGAAGGGAGTGTCTCAAAATGGAGAAGGGTGACTAGTGGTGTTCCACAGGGATCCGTGCTCGGACCACTGCTGTTTGTGATCTACATAAATGACCTGGTGGAAGGTATAGGTGGTCTGATTAGCAAGTTTGCAGATGATACTAAGATTGGTGGAGTTACAGATAGCGAGGAGGACTGTCAGAGAATACAACAAAATATAGATAGATTGGAGAGTTGGGCAGAGATATGGCAGATGGAGTTCAATCCAGGCAAATGTGAGGTGATGCATTTTGGAAGATCAAATTCAAGAGCGGACTATATGGTCAATGGAAGGGTCTTGGGGAAAATTGATGTACAGAGAGATCTGGTAGTTCACGTCCATTGTACCCTGAATGTGGCAACGCAGGTTGATAGAGTGGTCAAGAAGGCAAACAGCATGCTTGCCTTCATCGGACGGGGTATTGAGTACAAGGGTTGGCAGGTCATGTTACAGTTGTATAGGACTTTGGTTCGGCCACATTTGGAATACTGCATGCAGTTCTGGTCGCCACATTACCAGAAGGATGTGGATGCTTTGGAGAGGGTGCAGAGGAGGTTCACCAGGATGTTGCCTGGTATGGAGGGTGCTAGCTATGAAGAAAGGTTGAGTAGATTAGGATTGTTTTCATTGGAAAGACGGAGGTTGAGGGGGGACCTGATTGAGGTCTACAAAATTATGAGAAGAATGGACAGGGTGGACAGCAACAAGCTTTTTCCAAGAGTGGGGGTGTCAATTACAAGGGGGTCACGATTTCAAGGTGAGAGGGTGAAAGTTTAAGGGAGATGTGCGTGGAAAGTTTTTTACGCAGAGGGTGCTGTGTGACTGGAACGCTTTACCAGCGGAGGTGGTAGAGGCGGGCACGATAGCATCATTTAAGAAGCATCCAGACAGGTATATGAATGGGTGGGAACAGAGGGAAGTAGACCTTGGAAAATAGGAGACAGGTTTAGATAAAGGATCTGGATCGGCGCAGGCTGGGAGGGCCGAAGGGCCTGTTCCTGTGCTGTAATTTTCTTTGTTCTTTGTTTGGTTAGGCTGCTTGACGTAGGTACTAACGGGTAGTGCGAGTGTGGCACAAGAGGTTAATGGAGTATAAAATAATGTGTAAAATCTTATAACCCCACAAAGACCACAGGGGATTGCTTATTGATCTCCCCGTGGGCTTTGTGGAGTACCAGAGGCAGAGGCCTGCCCATTAGGAAATCAGTAGCGGGGCTTTGAATGCCAACCCAGACCCGGACAGGTCTGATCCAAATGATCCCAGGCTGGGACACTTGTTCTAACCGCTGTGGCTTTATTTTCAATCCAGAATGAACCTCCTTTGCCTTCCAGCCTGGAATTGGCGATGAGGATCAAGGCACAGGATTCTGAGCAGCCTTTTAAAGTACCGAAAACCCCTCCGATTTAAAAAAAGAAAAGCCCAGAAATGCCCTTCTTTGGCAAACGTGAGCAGTATGATGCAAACTTAGAAGACTGGGCCCAATATGCAAAGCGCATGGGCAATTGTGTCAATGGCATTGAAGGGGATGAGATGCAGACGGTAATCCTCCTGACAGCATAGGGAGCCCAGACGTTTAGGATTATAAAAAGCTCAATTTACCCAGCGGCCCAGGCACTAAAATGTTTGATGAGCTCGTAGATCTGGTGCTAAATCATTATGACCCAAAGCTGTCAATCATCCTACAATGTCACCACTTTAATATGGCTGGGGAACCCGTTACAGAGTTTTACGGAAATTGCCAGGGTACTGCGAATTCGGCCCATCCCTGACCAAGAGGCTACACGGTAGACTAATGTGTGGGGTTAACAGCATCACAACCCAAAATAAATTACTGGTGGGGCCCAACCTAGACCTTAGAAAGGCCATTGAGATAGCCTTGACCCTGGAGAATGCTTAAAAAAGGGGCTCAAGTGCTTTAGGGGACACCGAACAGTAAAGTTCTCAGGCTGGGGGAAGGGTCCTTGCTTCTGGTGAAAGCATCCATGTGCCTCTTCCACCATTAGTCCAACATTCCGTCGGGATGTCCTGGTGGCCTAAGAAATGGCTGGATAACATCAGAGGTACCCGGGAAACCTCTCTGGACGAACACAAGTGTCAGCCACCGGACTGTTATAAGTGCTGTAGAATGGCATAACCTAGATAAGTCTGCTGGAATAGGCAATCAGCATACCACCCAGATAAGAAGCCAAAGTTACCTGAGGCCCATGCTTTAGAAGTGTACCAACCCTCATAGGGGGAAACAGTGCAGTTGAACTACATCATCACAACCAAGGTCGCCTGAAAAGGATATGGCTGCTCACCAACAGACATTATTTAGAGATTGAGATAGATATGGGAGCTGCTGTCTCTGTCATTGGGGAACAAACTATCACCTCCGAATGGCGTTTCTTCCTTCAGCTTCGGGCCAGACTGGCCACAAATACGGCAGAACCATTGAAAATTATGGGGACGACCAGGACCTCCGTAGCTTATCGACAGCAGTCGGCCCACCTCCCACTTGTAGTCGTGCGAGGTTCGGGACTAAGTCTCATGGACAGGGATTGGCTTCAAAAGATCTGACTGGAATGGCTGGAATTTGTGCCTCCTTTGAGTATCTCTCCGGGTTATTTTGTGCACAAATTAGACAATTCTCGATGTAGTGTGTCACATCTTTTCGTAAGTTTGGCCACCAACAGAGTTGTCTGAGGTGTCTTGTGGTCGGGTCGATCCCTTGGTGTCCATGACTGTCATGGAATAAGGCAATCATTTGATTCCTATCTTGCTCAGGAACCACATACAGTTTGTCTTTGATGATCACACCCTCATGTGTGGTCAAAGCGTGTCTGAACCTATCATATTGGGCCACAAAGTTTCCTTTAAAAATCTCCCTGAGATTTCCGTCCTGTTTCTGTGCCTCAATTAAATCTTAATATCTGTCTGTGAGACCTGAACTGCACTCACAAGGGCGCTAGCTGGTGCGCTAGCTGGGGGTGTCCAAAGGTGACCTTGCCTGGAACCTGCTTTTGCCAGTGCGTCGGCTTTTACATTTCCAGGGGGGGATGACCTATGGTGACTCCTAACTTTAATTATGCCATATGTCCTATCCTTTGCCTTGTCTAGGATGTGGCGGAGTAATGGGGCTGATGGAAGGGGTTTCCCGTCTGCGGAGACAAAACCTCGTGTCCTCCACGGGGGTAAAAAATCGGTCAAGCCGTTGCAAACATATAAACTGTCCGAATATATGTCTGCTGGGCTGGGAAACGAATCGGGGTGGTCCACTATATATGCGATGGCCGCGAGCTCTGCTGCCTGCGTGCCTAAGTGACCTGGTAATTTTAAAGAAATTTCCTCTAGTGTGCGACCCTGCGCATCCTCCACATAGATCCCGCATCCAGTGATGCGTTCTCCATCTAAAACTGTGGATGAACCGTCCACATATATTTTCAGTGGGGCACACGTGTCTGTGTGTTGGGGGCTCTGGCTTGAATTCCCTATCTTCCTGGGGGGTGTCTTTGCTATGAAGGGTCCTGTGTTGTGTAGGGGTGCTACAATTTCGCATTCATGGGGCTGTCCTGGATACTGGAGGTTGTCTGCTAAAAATGTGTGTCCTGATCCGTTTAACTGTTATGTCCCGTCCTTGTAACAGTAACGTCCATCTAGCTGCTCTGATCTGGCTCACTGAACCGTCCTTCAGTCGACCGTCTAAAAGTAACTGTGTGGGGGTGTGCTCGGTCAAAATGGTGATGGGATTGAGTCCGGTAATGTACGCGAAGTACTGAACTGCCCAAAAAACTGCTAGGAGGTGCCTCTCGCAGGCTGAAAATCCTTGCTCTACGGGGTCTAAAAGTCGTGAGGCATAAGCCACGGGTCGTAGCTGCTCGTGCCGTTCCTGGAGGAACACGGCCGAGAGGGTCAAATCTGTGCTCGTTGGTCTGGGACTTGTAGCGCGGGCGCTGCGCTAAGGGCCTTTTTTAACTCTTCAACAGCCTCTGTATGCTGCGGAAGTCATTCCCATGGGGCTCCTTTCTTAAGGAGGTCTGAGAGTGGGGCTGCCTTTGTTGCGAAAACATCGATATGATTCCGACAGTACCCAACCAGTCCTAAAAACGACCGGTGGGCTGAAACATTCTGGGGAAGGGGCAATTTGACAATCTATTCAATTATTTTGAACTCGATCTTGCGTTTGCCGTGCGTGATGACTGTACCCAAATACATCACTTGGTTCTCTAAAATCTGGGCCTTTCTGGGTTAACTTTACATCCGATTGAGTTCAGAAGTTCCAGGAGCTCGGCCAGAAGCGTAATGTGCTCTGCCTTGGTGTCTGTCTGCAGTAATAGGTCGTCCACATACTGTACCAGACATTCGGGGCGGGAAAATTTTACTAAACGATTTGCCAGCTGTCGGTGGAAAATGGAGGGTGAATTGTGGAATCCTTGTGGGAGGCATGTCCACGTATACTGTTGTCCTTTAAATGTGAAGGCAAATTTGTACTGGCACGCCTTTGCCAATGGGATTGACCAGAAGCCATTGCTAATGTCCAAAACCATGAAGAATTTTGAGTGGAGTCCCTGTTTGAGCATGGTCTCGGGACTTGTTGCTACCATGGGGGCTACTGCTGGGGTTACTTTGTTGAGTTCCCGATAATCAATGGTCAGACGCCATGATCCGTCGGGCTTTCTCACTGGCCAAATAGGAGAATTATTGGTCGAGGCTACTGTCCTAAGTACCCCTTGCTCCAATAAGCTGTCTATTACCTTTCCAATTTCTCCCTCTGCTTCTAGGGGAAATCGGTACTGTTTCTGTGGTCTGGTGACAGGTCCGGTAACTTGAACTTGTCCAGTCATTCTGCCGCAGTCGTGCCGGTGACTGGCAAATGCTGTCCTGTGTCGGTTTAAAACTGCCCTAACTTGTCTGTCCGTACTAAGCGTGGTCAAGTCGAAACAATAGTCGCCTACTGCGCTAATCCGATTTGCATACTCTCCTACTGTGAGAGTTGCGGGTGCTCTGTCCGATTTTGCCATTCTCCAGACACACTGGTTTACTGGATCGAACGACAGGCTATGGGCATTCATAAAATCAATACCCAGTATGTGTTCTGCTGTACGGGGTAGATTAACTAAAACAACGGGGTGTCTGGTGGAGATGTTCCCTAGCTGAATTGCTACGGGGACTGTAATGTGTCCCTGCTGCGAGTGACCTGTAAATCCGCTGAGTGTAATTGTGGATGTGGTCAGCCTGTGCTGTGGTGGTGGAATTAATTGCGGTGCGGGACCCTCCTGCGTCCCAAAGTAATTCTATGGGCTTCCCTCTAACCTTCGCTGTGACTACCGGCCTTCCGGATTGGTCCCAGAGGGTGTCACAGACCCAAGTGGGGGAGCCCGAACACCGTCAGTCCGTTCCGTCCACATTGGTCTGTCCTGACTGTAACCCTATACTATGGATGGGCTTCGCTCTATTCCTGTTCAGAGTGCCTGTCTGCTGGCCTCTCTGTGATCTCTGTGGGGCATTGCATTCTTTTGCAAAATGGCCTAATTGACCACAGTTGTACCATTCCTGCGACTTCTGTGGAGGGCTGTTCTTCCCTTCGTTTACCCATGCAGGGTTTTGATGAGCTCTCACTGCCTGAATATCCGCTGCAGCCTGAGCTTCCTCTGGGGTCTTTACTTTAACTTTGCCCTGAACAGATTGTTCCCAAGCGCGGGACAATCTTTTCAGAACCCATTTCTCATTATGAGCCTCCTCTGAGGGGTCATAACTATTGGAAGCATTCTGTCCTGCATCTGTGTCATGGGAGATTATGGTGCGGGTCCATTTAACCATGTTGTCTCGGTTTAAATGTGCGCGGTCTAGTACGCCAAAAACGGCAGTGAAATGGACCCACAGCCTTCCTGCGAATGCTGTGGGGTGCTCTGTCCTCTTTTGCCTACATTTATTTAGGCCTTCGACTGGGTGTCCTCTATTGTATCCTATCGCGTCTAGAATAGATGTATGCATCTCCTCTAGTGTGCCTCCTCCAACGTTCTGTGGGTTGGGGAGGGCTGCAACTACTGATGGGTCTAAGCTCAAAACAGTGAGCTTAACCTGCTCTCTTTCATCCAGGCCGTACATGGTCGCCTGCTGTTTTACTTTAGCGAAAAATTGGTGGGGGCCTGCGGTGGGGAGAAACGGAGTGATTTTCTCACATGCGTCCCTGAGTTGCGTTACAGTTAAGTGGGTGGTGTAGGTGATGTCGGGTGCACTTTCTTTGGGTGGCGACTGGGTTCATAGGTGCGGGTGCTATCTGATCTGTGGGGGGTTGGGGTGCTTTCCTTTTCTGCTGCGCTGCTGGCGCACATGTTCCCTGAACATAGCGCTGCGCTGTCTCGCTTAATTCTTGCCAATCTGGGGCATTTTACTCATCTAACTGTGTTCCAAAGTTGCTTTGGAACCCATTCTGCACTGAAAGCAGCGATTGCAGCTCTGCAATCTGCTTCCTACACTTCGCGTGGTCCACTGTGCTCTGTCTTTGCTCAGTGGTGGCAGCGTGGAGTGCTCTTAAAGCTGCCTTTTAGGTCAGAGCATTGCCTCTACCTGCTTTTCTGATTCATCTCGTATCAGGACTGCACGTTGCACATCCTGATAGGCTTTTTCATATTGGGTCTGGGAACTGCTCAGATGGGCTAGACACGACTGATGTGCCCTCTTGGCATCATCTACCTCTCTACCCTTCTCTGCCAGCTTCCCTCTTAGCTCGAGGTTTTCCTTTTCGATGTCCCTGACATCCACTTTACTCATTCTGTTTCGTTCCTCTAATGCTGCTCGGAGCGTCCGAACGACCTCCTCAGTGCCTCGCAATTGTGCCAAACAGGACACGATTGCCATCGGCTTGCGTGCTTTACTAAGATTTTTCTTATGAATTTGAGAGGTTCTCCCACCAAGTATGTCCTATACTCCTGGGACCTGTCTCCTCATTCATACTAAACTCATTCCAAAGGGGCCATCCTTTCCCTTTTAGATACTTGCGGAGTTCCAGCTCCCACACGGGACACTGGCCTACTCTGCTACTCCTGTCGCTGCGACCACGAACTGCTCTGGATTCATGAGGCATTCCATTGCCTGCATGGCCATTTCCTCCTTCTGTCTTAATTTGGAACAGGGGATGTTCAGGTAATGCTTTAAAAGATGGGTAAGGCTTTTGCTATGTTCCGCTTAAAAAACTACCAACAGTTTGTCGCAACACAAAAATCTCTCCGTTTAACCTTACAACCCTGTTAGTTACGCATGCACAAAACACACTTCCGAATTATCGTTATTGATTTGAACTCCTTGAACACTTGTGATATTTCCTTTTTCCCAATTAGATTTCCAATTCAAATTTCTGGGTTCTCTCGGAGTGGGGGTGCCACTTCTAATCGAGTCCCGTCAGAGTTCGCCACTAAATGTTGCTCGTTCTGAGTAAGTGTGCTTAACACTCACTTGGCTCTGTTTCTCTGTCTATGCTCTGGAGTCGCCAGGTGCCGTAAAAGACACCGTCACAAGTATCAAGGTCAAGTTCAAAGCAATAAAGCTGTACACCAATTAGTAAGTCCAAAACAATTAGAGTTTATTATAAAACAATTATAATAACACTCATGCACACGCTAAAGACTAACTTACTTCTACCATTAAACAACTAATACTTATCTAAGAAGGAACCAGAAAGGTCAGGGAACAAGGCCTTCATTCTGTTCTGGTCTGCAACTTCGAGTCACTATTGGTCGGCAAGGGTATAAGTAATGCCTGGGTCAAGTAGCGATCGTCGTTTGGCACTTACCTATCGATGGCTGCTGCTTGACGGCTGGTGTAAAAGACAGGATTCTGGAGGCTGGAGTCGGAGGCCGTAGACAGGAGACTGAACCATGTGCGGAACCTCTCTTTTATAGGTCCCAGGGGGTCTGTGCTCCTTGGGGCGGGCTTCCTCACCTGCTGGGGATCGATTGGGCCTTTTCCCAATTGATATGATTTGAACCCCCCTATCCTAGGGCCGTTCCTTGATGGCTGGGGCGGTTCTTAGGACTCATTGTCCTGGTTTCGCTGGCTCCATCGTGTCTGCTTCGCTTTTGAAAGTATCGATTGATACTTGAGTGTATCTATTGTGCCCGGGACTGTCCCGGTATCACCTCATTAATATGTAAACTGTTTTCCCATTTACAGCGCTGCCTGAACTCTGCAGCTGTCGGGAAACCGGTTTTTGCAAGTGTCTCAATGCTGAAAGCTTCTGCAAGCTGTTTGCTCTTTACTATGTCCGTTTTTCCCTGCATTCTTTGCAGTCTTCCATTTTGTGTTACCAGTGGCCATCTTCGATGGCTACAGGTTCCACCTGCCTTGGACTTGTGGCTGAACGCTAAAAGAGGTCTCATCGTTGCGGGAGCGAAGGGGATGAAATTGACTGGGGGGGGGGGGGGTCCACCCAATGGAGAATTGGTAGCAGGGCATTAAATGCCGACCCAGACCCTGACTAGACAGAATGCCCAGGATAGGACACTTGTTCTGTGCGTCGCAACTGAAGCTTATAGCCTGGAATTATTACAGTCAGCGTCTAGCCTGACCAGGCTAGATGGAATTGAGGTTCAAAAGGAGGAGGTGTTAGCAATTTTAGAAAATGTCAAAATAGATAAGTCCCCTGGGCCAGATGGGATTTATCCTAGGATTCTCTGGGAAGCCAGGGAGGAGATTGCAGAGCCTTTGTCCTTGATATTTATGTCGTCTTTGTCGACAGGAATAGTGCCGGAAGACTGGAGGATAGCAAATGTTGTCCCCTTGTTCAAGAAGGGGAGTAGAGACAACCCTCGTAATTATAGACCTGTGAGCCTTACTTCGGTTGTGGGTAAAATGTTGGAAAAGGTTATAAGAGATAGGGTTTATAATCATCTTGAAAAGAACAAGTTGATTAGCGATACTCAACACGGTTTTGTGAAGGGTAGGTCATGTCTCACAAACCTTATTGAGTTTTTTGAGAAGGTGACCAAACAGGTGGATCAGGGTAAAGCTGTTGATGTGGTGTATATGGATTTCAGTAAGGCGTTTGATAAGGTTCCCCACGGTAGGCTATTGCAGAAAATAAGGAAGTATGGAATTGAAGGTGATTTAGCGGTTTGGATCAGTAATTGGCTAGCTGAAAGAAGACAGAGGGTGGTGGTTGATGGCAAATGTTCATCCTGGAGTTCAGTTACTAGTGGTGTACCGCAAGGATCTGTTTTGGGGCCACTGCTGTTTGTCATTTTTATAAATGACCTGGAAGAGGGTGTAGAAGGATGGGTTAGTAAATTTGCAGATGACACGAAGGTCGGTGGAGTTGTGGATAGTGCTGAAGGATGTTATAGGATACAGAGGGACATAGATAAGCTGCAGAGCTGGGCTGAGAGGTGGCAGATGGAGTTTAATGCGGAAAAGTGTGAGGTGGTTCACTTTGGAAGGAGTAACAGGAATGCAGAGTACTGGGCTAATGGCAAGATTCTTGGTAGTGTAGATGAACAGAGAGATCTCGGCATCCAGGTACATAAATCCTTGAAAGTTGCCACCCAGGTTAATAGGGCTGTTAAGAAGGCATATGGTGTGCTAGCCTTTATAAGCAGGGGGATTGAGTTTTGGAACCACAGGGTCATGCTGCAGCTGTACATAACTCTGGTGCGGCCACACCTGGAGTACTGCGTGCAGTTCTGGTCACCACATTATAGGAAGGATGTGGAAGCTTTGGAAAGGGTTCAGAGGAGATTTACTAGGATGTTGCCTGGTATGGAGGGAAGGTCTTACGAGGAAAGGCTCAGGGAATTGAGGTTGTTTTCGTTAGAGAGGAGAAGGCTGAGAGGTGACTTAATAGAGACATATAAGATAGTCAGAGGGTTAGATAGGGTGGACAGTGAGAGTCTTTTTCCTCGGATGGTGATGACCAACACGAGGGGACATAGCTTTAAATTGAGGGGTGAGAGATATAGGACAGATGTCAGAGGCAGTTTCTTTACTCAGAGAGTAGTAGGGGTGTGGGACGCCCTGCCTGCAACAGTAGTAGACTCGCCAACTTTAAGGGCATTTAAGTGGTCACTGGATAGACATATGGATGAAAATGGAATAGTGTAGGTCAGATAGGCTTCAGATGGTTTCACAGGTCGGCGCAACATCGAGGGCCGAAGGGCCCGTACTGCGCTGTAGTGTTCTATGTTCTATGTTCTATGTTCTCAGTTTTTCCAGGTGGGAGAGATTAAAATCGGGGCTAAGCCTCCTAGTTTTCTTTTAACTCTATCTCTCGTGTTGTATACATGTTTCACGGTGTCTATTTTCTTTCCTATATCTAACGTTTATGCCCGTCAGAATTAAACTTGAATTAAACGTGAACCACCCATCCAACGTTAGAATGTGCTCCCAGCAAGGTAAACACTCCGGGCGAGCTTTTTGGAACTCCTGTTCCTTCTCACCCACAAGGAGAAAATACAACATTTGTTTAAAAGTAACTTCTTGGCATTCTTCTTGGCCTTAACTGACCTTAATCATTCTTACCTGGCATGAGCTTGCCCTGACCATCAGCACTGGTGAAATCTGATACTATGCATTAAAACTGTGCTCAAGTTCTGTTTACATCATTAGACTAAGTTTATTTTGCATATTTGAGGTTTTTACTTGCCAGTGGCCAGGGCCTCCTGTTAACTGAAACGCTCCAGTTAGACTGATGTGTGGGAGTGAAGCGTCAATCAGGAGGGAAGGCATTGCTCGTTTTTAAACTCTCAACGTGCCCCATTATCATTAGATATTGTGGTTAAAATCAGCCATAATGTCTTTTGAAGTTTCATGTGGCCCTGAATCTGAGGTTTGCCACAACGTCTGGGTGGCAAATATCTGGTAGTTCTGGCTTTAATGCGCCTTGCCTGAAGAGCCAGTGTTCTGTGCCATGTCACTGTCCTCAAGTTGAATTCAGTGAATAGCAGTTCAACTGCAGGAATGAAAAGGATATTGGCCCACTAGTCTTTTGGGAGTTAAAACTATCTCTGGTGTAACCTTTGAAATAGTAGCAGCTACCTCGGCCTATGCTATGTTGGTCCAAGCTATGTTAAGGTGGGAGGGGAGACCAAATTTTATGCAAAAGAGACATCTTAATTTCTTTGAAGAATTGTTTGACAGGATTAAACAACTCGGCCGCTGAAAAATCGGGTAATTTAGTGCATGATCCCAGTCGTTGGTACGGGAGAAATTGATTTTGATTCATGGGTTACTGGTACTTACTGGGGAAAGATGGAGCTCTTCTTTTGAACTGATTCATTTGAACTGTGCTGGTCTAGTGTCCTGGCGAATTGATGGGGATGGGGCCGGTGACGGGGGAGGGGGGGGGGGAGAGGAAGTGGGTGGTGGAGATGGGTTCAAGTGAGGGAAATTTAGAAAGATAAGGAAAAAAGACAAGGGGCAGAATTTAACGGCTGTTCGTGCCAGCGGGATATTCCGGTCCCACCGTTTCCCAGAGAAAAGGGGGCAGTCGTCAAGCGAGATCAGAGAATGCCACTGACGGACTGCCTCCACCGCTAAAAAACAGGCGGTGGGTTGGACAGTACAGGGAAGGTACAGAGCAGAGAAACCTAAGTGTGCAGTAGTAAATCAGGGCTGAATTCTGAAAAGTGGTTTGAAAAATCTTATTTAAAAGCTCTTTACCTAAATGCAGATAGTGGGTGGAATTTTACCACAATTTGTCACTGTCAGGGTCTGACTGAAAACCGGTGTATCTCTCCAGTTGTGCAGCTGAGTTTTCACTCTAGATTTTCTGGCACAATGCGCAGAGAATCTGGGGTGTGGTTTGTGCCGTCAGTCTGGCGGGGGATGCCTGAGATTGGGCTGCTAGCTTTTTAAAGGGTGCACCAATCGGCGCTGAAAACAAACTCTCCAACTCTTCCCTGCACCCCCACCATCACTGAAGTACCGGGGCACTCTCGCAGGCACAAGCCCTCTTGCCAACACACATGAGGGGAGCCTCCCACCCCATGGGGCTCCCCAGAGGGCCAACCCACTGGCACTGCCCAGGTACAGATTGGCACAACCAGGTTGGCAGTGATTCCCATTCTTGAAACATTTTTTGCACCTTGCTGACATCACATCGGTGAGGTATGAATGTTTAGGAAGGGGGAGAATCCTTTGGCTGGGAAGTCATTCAATAATATGTTCATTATGCCACCGGCGAGGGGCAGGGAAAATCAGGAAACAAGATCTCGCTGTCGAGAATCTCATTTCCCGACCAGTGGGATTTTGCAACCACGTCGCCAATTGTGCTCGCGGCGGACAAAGGCTCCCCCCCTCCCCCACCCAGTATTTATGATAAGATAGATGAATTGATCGCACAATTGGAATAAATGGGTATGATCTGATCATCATTTCACGATGTGGTGTAAGGTGACAGTAATGCATTGAGTCACAAATTTAATACACCCAAAGATTTAAAAAGAAGGAAAATATTGCAGGGCATATATTTGAATCATGGGAAACACAATAAGACACAAAACACAATATGGGGCGGTTTAGCTCAGTGGGCTGGACAGCTGGTTTGTAATGCAGAATAAGACCAGCAGCACGGGTTCACTTCCCATAACAGCCTCCCCGAACAGGCGACTAGGATTATTATTAAAGGTGCACAGCAATCGTGTCAGTATGGCAGTCTTCAATTTACTACCTGTGAGTGGCAGGAAAGCACCATTGTATCATGCAGCAGAGATGTTGACATTAGAGTAAATACTTCGACTTGGAGTTTCTGGCCCTGCTGGCCGCTGGGATCGTCTGGTCCCGCTGAAAGTCTACTTTTGGCTAGCCCACCGCAGTCCCCGTGACGCGTCCCACCACGGCGGGGCCAGTAGATCTCAGTCTTGGCTTTCCTCCTTTTTGTTATTGTTTTCTGGTTTTTTGACCAGAAATAAATGGTTCCTTTTAAGTTTGCAGTGCTACGTGAAATCCTTTCCTCCCCTGTATGCAGCTATAAGGTATGGCTGGCGAGGCATCTTGGAAATACATTTAGACAACATGTAGTATTTAGTGACGAGTCACGGCAAAGGTGCAGGGTTGGATTATACAGCAGGTGGCATGCTCCAGGGTATTTGCTTCCTACCAACCATATTGGCGACTTGGGAGATGTAAAGTGCCCAAAGCCATGTATTTAAGCCCGTGAATTCAAATTCAACCATGGAAAATTGTGAGATAGTTCAATAAATCTGGTAGTTTAGGGGTGAGCCCCAGCAAAAATGACTGAAATATGTCATTGGGGGAAAAATATTGATCCAGCTCAAGCCATTTGTTAATAAAGTATTGTTGTATATCTCCATCATTAAAGAAAGAATCGTCGTGGTTCAAAGAACAGGTTCACCACCTCTCTAGGCAACTAGGGCAGCAAATAAAACTATTTTTCATAATCTGTAAATAAAAAGAAGTATCCTGTTCCTACACCTGCCTTATGGAAATGTGTTGTAACATGAGAGAAACATCCTTCCTAGTTTATTGTGCTGGCATGGTGCCAGGTCTTTTCTTTGTCTAGTTTCCTGAGTGCTTTAACATTTTCGTTTAGCATTTCGGTGATAAGAATGCTGCCATTAAGGGTGGATTTTTGCCATTATTTGCTAAATGTCAACTCTGGCGGGTAAAGCGGAATGTAACCCACTGGCTACACTGCCGACTTTTCCCAACGTATTTTTTGACACTCGGTCAAAAAGACAAAATCAGGAGGTGGGTCCCACAATGTCAAGCTGGCCGGACAAACTCTGAATGACCCTACCCTGCCAGCAACCTAAGCTCCTGAAAGATCAGGGCAGCCCCAATGTGAAAAAAACCGAAATGGACAAAACAAAGACTTCCCTGACACGGAAACTCCTTTCCACCCCCCGATACTGAAGTGAACTATCCCCTTGCGGCCAGGTGTACATCGTGCGGGACCAGTCATGATTCACGACCTTGGGATGGGGGTTGGTGTCGAGGGGACATTTAGGAGAAGCACTCTGCTCCTGCTGAAACCCAAGCAGAGCGATTTGGCTTGCTTCCCCATACTCTTGAACTCTTCCTGCCATGCTCTGTGATGCGACCATCAATTCATTCAGAGACAGGAGTTGAAGTAAACTGTGGCTTTAATCGGCTTACAACTGAGCCTGCCTGCGACTATGCTGAACTGAGGGCGGACTCGCAGGACCGCAGCATTTGTACTTCCTGCTGGGGGCGGAGCCCTGTACATGCTCCTCATCTCCCCCTGTGGGTAGATCCGCGCAACGGCTCACAGATGGAGCCGACAGGGACACAGTAATGTACAGTGTGAATTTATAATGGTTACACATTCACCACATTTACCCCCTGTTAAAAAGAATCAAGTCCGGCGGGGGTGACAGGTCTATAAGTTCAGTCGGTCTGGCGCTCGAATCGTGCATTGAGACCGACGAAGCACTGGTGTTGCAGCCGTTTCGGATTGCTGTGGGAGGATGTTCGGTGCGAATCCGAGGACTCCGGGGGTGGTTCTTCCAGAGCTTTGTTCCTGCGGACTGGTGTGATGGGTGGAAGGGGGCGCGGAAAGCAAGTAGGTGCAGGGGCGCAGGGCATGGGAGGTCGGGTGGGGTGTAGTGTGGGGGGTTACATCGGAGGTAGTGGTAGTAGATCCTGCGGGTGCCAGGCCGCGGAGGGAAACGGTGTCCTGTTGGCCATCGGGGTGCTCGACAAACGCGTAGTGGGGGTTTGAGTGCAGGAGCAGGACCCTCTCTACCAGGGGGTCTGTTCTATGTGTCCAGACGTGCTTCCGAATGAGGACAGGGCCCTGTGTCCTCAACCAGGATGGAAGCGAGGCCCCCGTGGTAGTGCACCGAGGGAAGACAAATAATCGATCATGAGGAGTCTGGTTTGTGGCCGTACAAAGGAGGGACCTAATTGCATGGAGCACATCGGGGAGGACCTCCTGCCAGTGGGAGGTCGGGAGATTCCTGGACCGTAGGGTCAGTCGGACGGTCTTCCAGACCGTCGCGTTCTCCCTCTCCACTTGCCCGTTCCCCCTGGGGTTATAGCTGGTAGCCCTGCTCGAGGTGATGCTCTTGCCGAGCAGGTACTGACGCAGTTCGTCGCTCATGAAGGACGAACCCCTGTCACTATGGATGTAGCTGGGGAAACCGCACAGGGTGAAGACACTGTGCAGGGCTCTGATGACTGAATGGGAGGTCATATCGGGGCATGGGATGGCAAACGGGAAACGGGAGAACTCATCTACAATATTGAGAAAGTAGATGTTACGGTTGTTCGAAGGGAGGGGCCCTTTGAAATCAATACTCAGTCGTTCAAAGGGCCGGGATGCCTTTACCAGGTGGGCCTTGTCTGGTCTATAGAAGTATGGTTTACACTCCGCGCAGATCGGGCATTCCTGGTGACGGCTATAACCTCCTCAGTGGAGAAAGGCAGATTGCGGGTCTTGATGTAGTGGGTGAGCCGGATGACCCCTGGGTGGCAGAGGTCATTGTGGATAGCCAGTAGTCGGTCGTCTTGCGCGCTGGCTCATGTGCCGCGGGGCAGGGCATCTGGGAGCTCGTTGAGCTTCCCAGGACGATATACAATACCATAATTATAGGTGGAGAGTTCGATCCTCCACCACAAGATTTTGTCATTCTTGATTTTGCCCCGCTGCGAGTTGTCAAACATAAAGGCAACCGATCTCTGGTCGGTGATGAGGGTAAACCTCCTACCAGCGAGGTAGTACCTCCAGTGCCGTACGTCCAGTCACATTTCCTAATTCTGGCGAGGTTGCGGAGAGTCCTGCTCAAGCTGTTTCTTGACTGGGAGCCAGATAGGGGGATGGATTTGGTGCGAGTAAAGGCACGTGTCGCAGTGTTTTGAACCACGTTTATGGAATGTGAGGATTAAGTGATTATTTTGGCACACAACACCAAATACTTAGCATTTGACACACCTCCAACAGCTGTACGAACTAGTCAAAGCAAATAATGATTAAATATAAACCGTAGGACAGTCTCTCTCTATCTTTTTCTCTCTTTCAGCGTCATGAGCCTACTGTATCAAACAAATAAATCACAAGTTTTCACTAAAAATTTTAGTTGTAAACCTACTCAAAATCATGATCCAGTTTGCATTTAACACATTTTTAGAAGCGCTGAAATATTGCCTAGGACACATTTACTACTGTCTACAGCAGTACACTAAAGGTAGCACAGTGGTTAGCACTGTTGCTTCACAGCACCAGGTTCCCAGATTCGATTCCCAGCTTGGGTCACCGTCTGTGCGGAGTCTGTACGTTCTCCCCGTGTCTGCGTGGGTTTCCTCCCACAAGTCCCGAAAGACGTGCTGTTAGGTAATTTGGACATTCTGAATTCCCCCTCAGTGTAACCAAACAGGTGCCGGAGTGTAGCGACTAGGGGATTTTCACAGTAACTTCACTGCAGTGTTAATGTAAGCCTACTTGTGCCAATAATAAAGATTATTATACAAGGCCTGTGCTCGGTTATTCCTGACATTCAGCATTATGGGTACAATGCTATCTTGCACGCCATCCTAGATTTATCCAGTTTTGGCATGCTTCCATGTTGTATGGAGATGTGTAATAAAGAAGTAGCAGGTTGAATCTTCCATTCTTAAATGTTTTGCATGCCACCAATTCCACCAGCTTAGCAGGGGTTTTATTTTTGGTAAGCTGTTGAAGTTTAGCACTGGTACAGATCCTGGATGTTTTGTAACTTGGAAACTGCTTGCCTATTTGTAACATCTGGGTGACATGTGTGTACTCAGGTTCTGGGGAACCAATTACGATCAAACAAGGCAATACCCCTACAGTGTGCAGAGGATGCACATCATTCAACGAGTGGCGACCTTAGCATGTAGGTTTTTAATCCTTGATGTGATATTCAAGTGAAATATGCATTTTTGAACCCACTTTTTTGAACAAGTATAAATGGTGGAGTTTTATGACCTGTTAATATGTTATTTAAAAGCTGATTTTGCATACCCAGTACAATTTTCTGAAAAAGTTTTACATTTCTAAGAACATACAAATAAGTAAAAAAGGGATTTTCTGGTGTTTTGTTCTGTGACTAGAATATAAATAGCCTTGGGGATATTGCATCTCTAACAGCATATTTTCTAAATGAAATGAGAAATGTTGACCTTTCGCTATGCTTGGACATAATCCAACAATGCTAGTATTAATTGTGATCTAGGAAGAGCTTTTTTATTATGAGAACATGGCAAGAGGTTGACATTATTTTCCAAGATGCAGTCTTCCTGACTTGACAATGTCAAACTGTTCAGTTTCTGAGAGTACATTAGTACTGGTGTCCAGAATGAAACTGTTGCAGTCTACTCCCAGTTGGTATTCGGAAGATCTGTTTTTGTAGTTCAGTGCCACGGGCACAGATAACATATCTCTATTACCAAAAATGTCACGATAAAATTATATTCATGTGAAAAACATATGGCTGCTGCCTGACACTTCACACGGTGACTACGTCATAGTCATAGATGTTTACAGCATGGAAACAGGCTATTCGGTCCAGCTTGTACATGCTACCCAGTTTCTATTACTAAGCTAGTCCCACTTGCCCGCATTTGGCCTATATCCCTCTATACCCACCCTGCCCATGTAACTGTCTAACTACTTTTTAAAGGACAACATTTTACACACCACTAACCCTGCCTCTGGCAGCCCATTCCAGATTCTCACCACGCTCCTGTGAAGGAATTTCCCCTCTGGTCTCTTGTATCTCTCCCCTCTCACCTTAAATCTATGCCTTCTAGTTTGGGAAAAGATGTCTACCTTATCTATGCTCCTCATTATTTTGTAGACCTCTATACGATCACTCCTAAGCCTCCTACCCTCCAGGGAAAAAAGTCCCAGCCTCTCTTTATAACGCAGACCATCAAGTCCTGGTAGCATCCTTATAAATCTCTTCTGCACTCTATCTAGTTTAACAATATCCTTTCTATAATAGGGTGACCAGAACTGAACACAGTATTCCATGTGTGGTCGTACCAATGTCTTGTACAACTTCAACAAGATGTCCCAACTCCTGTATTCAATATTCCGACCAATAAAACCTACTATGCTGAATGCCTTCTTCACCTGTTCACTTGAGACTCCACCTTCACCTTCAAGGAGTTATGGGCTTGTACTCCTAGATCTCTTTGTTCTGTAGCTCTCCCCAACTCCCTGCCATTAACTGAGTAGGTCTGCCCTGATTTTATCTACCAAAATGCATCACCTCTCATTTATCAAATTAAACTTCATCTGCCATTCATTGGATCACTCGTCCAATTGGTCAAGGTCCTGTTGAAATCTTTTAGCATCTTCTTCACTATCCACTATGCCACCAAACTTGGTGTCATCAGCAAACTTACTAACCATGCCTCACCAAACCAATTTTGTATCCAATTGGTACCTTGCCCTGGGTTCCGTGAGATTTAACCTTTAGTAACAACCTACTATGTGGTACCTTGTCAAAGGCCTCGCTAAAGTCCATGCAGACAACATCGACCGCACTGCCCTCAATCTACCTTCTTGGTTACCCCTTCAAAAAATTCAATCAAATTGGTGAGACATGACTTTCCCCTTACAAACCCATGCTGACTTTCCCTAATTAGTCCTTGCCTGTCTAAATGCCTGTAGATCCTGTCTGTCAGAATATCTTCTAACAACATAGCCACTAGAGATATAAGGCTCACCGGTCTGTAGTTCCCAGGCTTATCCCTAAAGCCCTTCTTAAACAGGGGCACAACATTTGCTACCTTCCAATTTTCAGGCACCTCTCCTTTGGCTGGCGATGATTCAAATATCTTCGCTAGGGGGCTGACAATTTCCTCCCTAGCCTCCCACAACATCCTGGGATACATTTCACCAGGTCCTGGGGATTTATCAATCTTGATGCGTTTTAATACCTGCAGCACCTACTTCTCTGTACACTCCTCAAGACATCACTTTGTATTTCCCCAACATTCGTGCCTTTCCCAACAGTAAATACTGACGAGAAATATTCATTTAGGACTTCTCTCATCCCTTGTGGATCCGCACATAGATAACCGTCTTTATCCTTTAGCGGCCCTACCCTCTCCCTAACAGACCAGAAAAGCATCACAGACTGTCCTTGATCTACGCTGACATAGCTGATCTCAGCTGAGGCATCAAGCACCTGGGTTAGAGACGGGAAAACTGACTCTGGTTCCTGCTCTTCATGGTTGTTCAGTGATCTCTGCTGGAAATATGCACAAGTGGAAGTGAGGTGAGGGCAAAATTGACCTTGGCTCTGATGTCTTCCACAGTTTAATAACCTCCTGATACTCAACTTGTTTGAAGAATCGATATTTAGGTGTGACAGGCAGCTGGTACAATTGGTACCATACCCATCAAAGAATCTCTTGGGTCCTTGATGAGGAGGAAGAAAAATACTTGTGTGCAGAGAGACATTTCTGTTCTACGGTGCAATTCACCTCAGCTGAGATCAGCTAAGGCCACACAGAATAGATTTTGTGGGCAGACGTTTTTGTTCTGGAGGCTAAGTGAGGTGGCAGTGAGAATAGTTGATGTGCTTCCCACTTGTTGGCGGGCAGGTGAACACGTATGATATTCTGCTTTTCAGCTCACTAATTAGGCATCAGTGAGGAACTTGGCAAATTTTGTAGTGAGGTGGGAAGTTGCCCACCCTCCCATTATCTCATGGGGTCGAAGGTCCTGGCTCCTTATTAAAAGGACATCCAGGCAGACTTTCATACATTGCAAGTCAGGATCTCTACATTACATTACATTACTCCTCCAGAGTCCTTGGCCGGGATTCTCTGAGCCTCCCCCACCGGGCGCGATTGCGGCGCGAGGGCGGAGAATGGGTCGCGGGGGTACGACGCCTTTGCGCGATTCTCCGTGGTCGACCGGCCGAGTTCCCGCCGGCGTGGTTCTCGTATGGTTCCACCCAGCGGGAGCTCGGCGGCGTGGCTGCAGTGGCCATCCTGGTTGGGGGCAAGGGCATCAGTCTCCAGGGGGGCCTCCACGACGGCCAGACCTGTGATCGGGGGCCACTGATTGGCGGGCGCGCACGATCTGTGGGGGGTGGGGGGAGCATGCCAGCCCGCTGTGTGGGTCTGCCATGTCGCGTGGGGCCAGCGCCGCCGCGCACATACGTGGTCCCTTGCGGCCGCAAGTGCAGGGTCCCATATCGGCAGCAGGAACTGCGCGGCGCACGCCGGGGCCCTGCAAGTCCCCTTAAAGTCGGCGAAACACTCCGGACCATTTAGCAAAACGTCCGGAGTGATTAGCGTCCATTTTCTGGCGGGCGTAGGGACATAGAGCTGTTATTGGAGAGTCCCATCCCTTGTATTTGTACCCTATCCAGGAGAATCTCACAAATGTGAGCAACTGTATCCTTGGACATATGAGGGTGCCATGCCATTGATCTTTGCTAATCTTTCGATAATGAGCAATGCACCAATGGTCAAGCCAGTGCAGGCTGTTGCACTGCTCCATGTTTGCATGCCTCTTGACCTAAGGTCATGCTAGCCAGGCCCTTGCTCCTCTTAGCTCTGCGCCAACTCGTAATCGGCCTTCCTTCTCCTTATCTGGATGAAAACAGTTACCATTGCAGCCTTCTTACTTGATGTCTCAGTGGTTGTGTGAATGAACTGAAGGGATGAATTTAGTGTGCATATCCTATACATTTCCCCTTCCATCTTTAAGGCAACAGACAAGTGCTAAGCCCTTCACGTGGCCTATGTCTGGACATGGCATCCCTATAGCACCCCTTCCAGTTAAAGGACATCCTGGGAAGACCACACATGGGTGATCCTCCCGTTCATGAAGGAATCCATAAATGAATTTCTTTGGCTTCTTTTGCTGTGGCGAATGCCCATCATTGGCCAGTGGAGCGATCTTCTGATCCCACCGCTGTCAGTGGGGTTTCCCATTGTTCATGCCCTCTGCTGCCTGGGAACTTGTGCAGGGCCCGACCGGAAGATCCCACTGGTGGGAACTGCTGGAAAATCCTGCCCACTGTGTAATTACCAAACAAAAAATGTAATTTCCTTGATCATGTATTCAGCCAAGCTAAACCGGATGGATTAATCAGCTGAACTCAGCGACCGTTACTGACATAAGCAAGATATCTGACACAAAAACACTTTGGAGAATAAAGCTGAAATATACTGCTTTTCTTTGTGTTCTTACAATTAGTTCTTATTATTCACTGGAAAATTCTAGTTGGCCTCTGATCACAGCCCATCTTGCCTCCGGGGGAATGGGATGATGCCAGCATGTTGACTGGTGGTTCCAATTTCTGCTCCTACCAACTTCTTTACTTGCCCAGAGTGAGAATTAGCCCTTCGCATCTATTCAAACAACAAAAGTAATCATGCTGTTGGAGTAGGGCAGTCTATATTCTTTCCCCGAAAAGATGGGACCAAGAAATTCATAAGTACCAGCAGCATTTATGAATGACAACTGAAAATTGTTTTGAATGTTTCTACCATTGTGTTTGACTGTTCCCTTCATCCACTGCCATTCCTCTGCATTTCATCCTCATTTCCTGTCATTTTTATTTTCATTTTTACCTTTCCCGATGACGCATGCGCATATCCTGCAATGGCGCCTTGATAATCATCTCTGGTATGTCCCAAGTCCTCATCTTTTCTGTATTGGCATTTTTCATGATCTCATTGGTAACCTTAACTGCATGGCTGTTATTGTTCTTACAGAGAAGAAAGAAAAGTACAGCACAGGAACAGGCCCTTCGACCCTCTAAGTCTGTGCCGATCATGATGCCCTAACTTAAAAAAAAACCTTCTGCCCTTACTCGACCTGTATTCTCTATTTTCTCTATTACTTATGGGATGGGAACCGATGCAGGAAGTTGGAAGGTAGTAAAACAGGGACAGAAGCAAAAGGAAGTAAGGGGAAAAGTGCAAGGCAGAGAAGACATAGTCAAAAATCTAAAAGGGCGACAGTACAAGGTACAGTGACTGAGGGGAGCTCAGTGAATAGGCCCATTAATAACAAAAGGAATAAAACTGGAGATGTTAAGATTCAAAATAGAGGTTAAAAAAACCAACATAAGTGTACTTTACCTGAATGCTCGTAGTATTCGGAATAAAGTAAATGAGTTGATGGCACAAATCATCGTAAATGACTATGATTTAGTGGCCATTACTGAAACATGGTTAAAGGATGGTCACGACTGGGAGTTAAATATCCAAGGGTATCAAACTATTCGGAAGGACAGAGTGGATGGTAAGGGAGGTGGTGTTGCCCTGTTATTTAAGGATGACATCCGGGCAATAGTAAGGGATGACATCGGTGCTATGGAGGATAAGGTTGAATCCATTTGGGTGGAAATCAGGAATAGTAAGGCGAAAAAGTCACTGATAGGAGTAGTCTATCGGCCACCAAATAGTAACGTTATGGTGGGGCAGGCAATAAACAAAGAAATAACTGATGCATGTAGAAATGGTACAGCAGTTATCATGGGGGATTTTAATCTACATGTCGATTGGTTTAACCAGGTCGGTCAAGGCAACCTTGAGGAGGAGTTTATAGAATGTATCCGCGATAGTTTCCTAGAACAGTATGTAATGGAACCTACGAGGGAACAAGCGGTCCTAGATCTTGTCCTGTGTAATGAGACAGGATTGATTCATGATCTCATAGTTAGGGATCCTCTCGGAAGGAGCGATCACAATATGGTGGAATTTAAAATACAGATGGAGGGTGAGAAAGTAAAATCAAATACTAGTGTTTTGTGTTTAAACAAAGGAGATTACAAGAGAAGAACTAGCTAAGGTAGACTGGGAGCTAAGACTTTATGGTGGAACAGTTGAGGAACAGTGGAGAATCTTCCAAGCGATTTTTCACAGTGCTCAGCAAAGGTTTATACCAACAAAAAGGAAGGACGGTAGAAAGAGGGAAAATCGACCGTGGATATCTAAGGAAATAAGGGAGAGTATCAAATTGAAGGAAAAGCATATAAAGTGGCAAAGATTGCTGGGAGATTAGAGGATTGGGAAATCTTTAGGGGGCAACAGAAAGCTACTAAAAAAGCTATAAAGAAGAGTAAGATAGAGTATGAGAGTAAACTTGCTCAGAATATAAAAACAGACAGTAAAAGTTTTTACAAATATATAAAACAAAAAAGAGTGGCTAAGGTAAATATTGGTCCTTTAGAGGATGAGAAGGGAGTTTTAATAATGGGAAATGAGAAAATGGCTGAGGAACTGAACAAGTTCTTGAGAGGATTGTTATCACTAAGGAGGGAGTGATGGGCAAGCTAATGGGGCTAAAGGTAGACAAGTCTCCTGGCCCTGATGGAATGCATCCCAGAGTGCTAAAAGAGATGGCTAGGGAAATTGCAGATGCACTAGTGATAATTTACCGAAATTCACTAGACTCTGGGGTGGTCCCGGTGGATTGGAAATTAGCAAACGTGACACCACTGTTTAAAAAAGGAGGTAGGCAGAAAGCAGGAAATTATAGGCCAGTGAGCTCAACTTCGGTAGTAGGGAAGATGCTGGAATCTATCATCAAGGAAGAAATAGCGAGGCATCTGGATAGAAATTGTCCCATTGGGCAGACGCAGCATGGGTTCATAAAGGGCAGGTTATGCCTAACTAATTTAGTGGAATTTTTTGAGGACATTACCAGTGCAGTAGATAACGGGGAGCCGATAGATGTGGTATATATGGATTTCCAGAAAGCCTTTGACAAGGTGCCACACAAAAGGTTGCTGCATAAGATAAAGATGCATGGCATTAAGGGTAAAGTAGTAGCATGGATAGAGGATTGGTTAATTAATAGAAAGCAAAGAGTGGGGATTAATGGGTGTTTCTCTGGTTGGCAATCAGTAGCTAGTGGTGTCCCTGAGGGATCCGTGTTGGGCCCACAATTGTTCACAATTTACATAGATGATTTGGAGTTGGGGACCAAGGGCAATGTGTCCAAGTTTGCAGATGACACTAAGATGAGTGGTAAAGCGAAAAGTGCAGAGGATACTGGAAGTCTGCAGAGAGATTTGGATAGGTTAAGTGAATGGGCTAGGATCTGGCAGATGGAATACAATGTTGACAAATGTGAGGTTATCCATTTTGGTAGGAATAACAGCAAACGGGATTATTATTTAAACGATAAAATATTAAAGCATGCCGCTGTACAGAGAGACTTGGGTGTGCTAGTGCATGAGTCACAGAAGGTTGGTTTACAGGTGCAACAGGTGATTAAGAAGGCAAATGGAATTTTGTCCTTCATTGCTAGAGGGATGGAGTTTAAGACTAGGGAGGTTATGTTGCAATTGTATAAGGTGTTAGTGAGGCCCCACCTGGAGTATTGTGTTCAGTTTTGGTCTCCTTACTTGAGAAAGGACGTACTGGCACTGGAGGGTGTGCAAAGGAGATTCACTAGGTTAATCCCAGAGCTGAAGGGGTTGGATTATGAGGAGAGGTTGAGTAGACTGGGACTGTACTCGTTGGAATTTAGAAGGATGAGGGGGGATCTTATAGAAACATTTAAAATTATGAAGGGAATAGATAGGATAGATGCGGGCAGGTTGTTTCCACTGGCGGGTGAAAGCAGAACTATGGGGCATAGCCTCAAAATAAGGGGAAGTAGATTTATGACTGAGTTTAGGAGGAACTTCTTCACCCAAAGGGCTGTGAATCTATGGAATTCCTTGCCCAGTGAAGCAGTTGAGGCTCCTTCATTACATGTTTTTAAGGTAAAGATAGATAGTTTTTTGAAGAATAAAGGGATTAAGGGTTATGGTGTTCGGGCCGGAAAGTGGAGCTGAGTCCACAAAAGATCAGCCATGATCTCATTGAATGGCGGAGCAGGCTCGAGGGGCCAGATGGCCTACTCCTGCTCCTAGTTCTTATGTTCTTGTGTTCTAAAAGGACGAGTGTTGTCCGAGGGTACGGTGCTAAATTGGGGGAAGGCTAACTACAACCAGATTAGGCAGGATTTGTTGTTTGGGAGAGGCTGTTTGAGGGTAAATCCACATTTGACATGTGGGAGTCTTTTCAGGAGCAGTTGATGGGAGTGCAGGACAGGCATGTGCCGGTAAAAAGGAAGGACCGGAAAGGCAGGATTCGGGAACCGTGGATGACCAGGGAAATTGAGAATATTGTCAAAAAGAAAAAAGATGCATATGTGAGGTACAGGCAACGGGAAAAAAAGATAAAGCACTTGAGGAATACAAGGAAAGTAGAAAAGAGCTCAAGCAGGGAGTTAGGAGGGCAAAAAGGGGTCACCAAATGTCCTTGGCAGACGGGATTAAGGAGAATCCCAAGGCATTTTGTACGTATATTAGGAACAAGAGGGAAGCTAGAGAAAGTGTTGGCCCACTCAAGGACAAAGGAGGGAAATTGTGTATCGAACCAGAGGAAATAGGTGAGGTCCTTAATGAGTATTTTGCATCAGTATTCACAAAGGAGAGGGACACGTTGATTGGTGGTGTCTCAGAGGGATGTTATTACGAGTGAGGAAGTGTCAGGTGTGTTAGAAAGCATTAAAAGACAAATCCCCAGGGCCAGATGGCATCTATCCCAGATTATTGAGGGAAGCAAGAGATGAAATCACTGGGCCTCTGACATAAAATCTTTGTGTCCTCATTGGCCACAGTTGAGATCCCAGAGAATTTGAGGATAGCCAATGTTGTACCGTTATTCAAGAAGGATTGCAAGGATAATCCGGGTAATTGTAGGCCAGTGAGCTTGATGTCAGTGATAGTGAAATTGTTGGAAAAGGTTCTCAGAGATAGGATCTATGCACATTTGGAAGTGAATAGTCTTATTGGTGACAAACCGCATGGTTTTGTATGAGGGAGGTCATGTCTCACTAATTTGATTGAATCTTGTGAGGAGGTGACATAAATGATTGACGAGGGGAAGGGCTGTGGATGTTGTCTACATGGACTTTAGTAAAGCATTTGATAAAGTCCCTCATGGCAGGCTGGTGCAAAAGATTAGATCACATGGGGTCAAGGGTGAACTAGCTGGATGGATCCAGAATTGGCTTGGCTATAGAAGACAGAGGGTAGCAGTGGAAGGATGTTTTCAGAATGGAGGTCTGTAACTCGTGATGTTCTGCAGGGATTAGTTCTGGGACCTCTGCTCTTTGTAATATATATAAATGACTTGGAAGAAAATGTAGTGGGCCTGATTAGCAAGTTTGTGGATGATACTAAGATTGCAGGAGTTGCGGATAGTGATGAAGATTGTCAACAGGCTGCAAAATTGGGCAGAGAAATGGCAGATGGAATTTAACCCGGAAAAATGCGAGGTGATGCATTTTGGGAAATCCAATTCAGGTGGGAGCTATCAAATAAATGGCAGAACCATCAGGAGCATAGAGACAACGAGAGATCTGGGCGTGCAGGTCCACAGATCCTTAAAAGTGGCAGCACAGGTGGAATGGTGGTAAAGAAAGCATATGACATGCTTGCCTTCGTAGGACTGGGTATTGAGTATAAAAGCTCAAAATTTATGTGACAATTATATAGAACATTGGTTAGGCCACATTTGGAATACTGTGTCCAATTCTGGTCACCACACTACCAGAAGGACGTGGAGGCTTTGGAGAGAGTACAGAAAAGGTTTTCCAGGTTGTTGAACAAACTGGGATTGTTCTTCCTCGAGAGACGGAGGCTTAGGGACGACCTGATAGAAGTTTATAAAATTATTAGGGGTATAGATAGGGGGAACAGTTGAAGGCTTTTGCCCAGGGCAGAAATTGCAATTACAAGGGGGCACAGGTTCAAGGTGAGGGGGGGGAAAGGTTCGGTGGAGATGTGCGGGGGATGTTTTTACACAGAGGGTGGTGGAGGCCTGTAATGCACTGCCAAGTGAGGTGATTGAGGCAGATACGTTAGCGACCTTTAAGACGTATCTGGATGGGCACATGAACAGACGGGGTATAGGAGAATACAGGCAGTTGGTCGAGATAGGATACGTGATTGGGGCAGGCTTGGAGGGCTGAAGGGCCTGTTCTTGTGCTGTTTTGTTCTTTGTTCCTCCCTATTCATGTACTCATCCAGATGCCTCTTAAATTTTGCTAATGTGCCTGCTTCCACCACATCCTCTGGCAGGGTGTTCCAGGCACTCTCTACTCTCTACGTGAAAAACATAGCTCGCACCATCTCCCTTAAACTTTCCCCTTCTAACCTTGAACCTGTGCCCCCTTGTAATTGACACTTCCACCCTTGGAAAAAGCCTCAGACTATCCATCCCGTCTATGCCTCTCATAATTCTGTAGACCTCTATCAGGTCTCCCCTCCGCCTCCGTCTTTCCAGTGAAAACAATCCTAGCTTATTCAACCACTCCTCATAGCCACCGCCCTCAAGACCAGGCAACATCCTGGCGAACCTTCTTTGCCCTATATTGCACAAATGGTGGAGGATGGTCGACAGTGATTTTTCCCAAGGATCAATGTTAGGATCCTGCTTTTTCTGTCATACCTTGTTTGGGGAAAAAGCTCTGGTAAAGGTATATTGGTGGGGTGTGAATTGGTTGTTAAAGGCACTATTTACATGTATGCTGTTTTGGATATAGGGGTACAGAGTAAAATTTCAAAATTTGCTGATCTTACAAAACTTCGGAGGTGTGGGAAACAGTGGGGACGAAGCAATCAACCGCAACAGGACACAGTTAGGTGAACAGAATGAGCTGTATAAACTTTGCTTGAACCAGGTTCACATTGGCAATACCAAATAGTGTTTGGCTCAAGCAGGAACTTCATATATTTATTCCTAATTCCGAGTGAAGTTAACCTCTGCATCCTTTCATTACTTAATTCCAACTCTAACATTGCCCACATCTCATTCTAATCACTGCGAAAACCTTATTCCCATCTATTGACATTGACTTAGTATATCCAGTATACACTTCATCAGCTTCACAAGTTCCTGCCTGTATGTTATGGTGGCCACAAAGGACACTGGGGATCATCAATAGATCTCCCCATGAACCTTATGGAGTATGAACTTCCCTAATGAGCGGGCGGGAGATTGCCCAATGGAAAATGAGCAGCGGGAGTTTCAAACTCGCTGCTTCAACCTGGGCCGGTATTCTACATAGAAGATAGAAGCAGGAGGAGGCCTTTTGGCCCTTCGAGCCTGCTCCACCATTCATCACGATCATGGCTGATCATCCAACTCAGTAGCCTCACCTGCTTTCTCCCCGTAGCCTTTGATCCCATTCTCCCCAAGTGCTATATCCAGCCGCCTCTTTAATATATTCAAAGTTTTAGCATCAACTACTTCCTGTGGTAATGAATTCCACAGGCTCACCACACTTTGTGTGAAGAAATGTTTCCTTATCACTGTCCTAAATGGTTTACCTTGAATACTCAGACTGTTAGCCCTGGTTCTGGACACACCCATCATTGGTAACATCTTCCCTGCATCTACCCTGTCTAGTCCTGTTAGAATTTTATAAGTCTCTATGCGATTCCCCCCTCATTCTTCTGAACTCAGGCGAGAACAATCCCAACCTAGTCAATCTCTCCTCATATGACAGTCAGCCATCCCTGGAATCAGTCTGGTAAACGTCGCTGAACTCCCTCAAAAGCAAGAACATTCTTCCTCGGAGAAGGAGACCAAAACTGCACACAATACTCCAAGTGCGGCCTCACCAAGGCCCTGTACAATTGCAGCAACACATCCCTACTTCTATACACAAAACCTCTTGCAATGAAGGCAAACATACCATTCGCCTTCTATATTGCCTGCTGCACCTGCAGGCTTACCTTCTGCGAATGGTGCACAAGGACACCCAGGTCCCACAGCACACTCCCCTCTCCCAATTTACAATCATTCAGGTAGTAATCTGCCTTCCTGTTTTTGCTTCCAAAATGAATAACCTCACACTTATCCAAAGTATACTGCATCTGCCATTGGTTTGCCCACTTGCACAACCTATCTAGATCTTGCTTTAGGATCCCTGCATCCTCGTCACAGTTCACCCTCCCACCTAATTTAGTATCATCTGCAAACTTTGAGATGTTACATTTTGTTCTCTCATCCAAATCATGAATATATATTGTGCATAGCTGGGGTCCCAGCACCGATCCTTGTGGTACTCCACTAGTTACTGCCTGCCAATTTGAAAAGGACCCTTTAATCCCTACTCTTTGTTTCCTCTCTGCCAACCAGTTTTCTATCCACCTCAATACATTTCCCCCAACCTCATGCGCTTTAATTTTGCACAATACTCTCTTATGCTGGACTTTGTTAACACCTTCTGAAAGTCCAAATATACCACATCGACTGGCTCCCCCTTGTCGACTTTACTGGTTACTTCTTTAAAGAATTCGAACAGATTTGTCAAGCATGATTTTCCCTTCATAAATCCATGCTGGCTCTGACTGATCCTGCCAGTGCTTTCTAAATGTTCCGCTATAAAGTCCTTGATAATGAATTCAAGCATTTTCCCCACTACCAATGTTAGGCTTACTGGTCAATAATTCCCTGCTTTCTCTCTACCTCCCTTTTTGAATATCGGAGTGACATGAGCTACTCTCCAATCTGCAGGGACAGTTCCAGAGTCCATAGAATTCTGGAAGATATGTATTAAAGTCATGAGGGAGGAGCTGGCCAGAGTTGATTGGAAAAGGAGCCTAGCAGGGAAGACAGTGGAACAGTAATGGCAGGAGCTTTTGGGGGTTATTAGGGAGGCACAACCGAAATTCATCCCAAGGAGGAGTAAACATGTTAAGGGGAGGACAAGGCATCCATGGCTGATGAGGGATGTCAAGGACAGCACAATGGCTAATGAAAAAGCATACAAAGTGGCGAGATAGGTTCTTGATTAATAAGGGGATCGGATTATGGGGAGAAGGCAAGAGAATGGGGATGAGAAAATATCAGCCATGATTGAATGGCGGAGCAGACTCGATGGGCGGAGTGGCCTAATTCTGCTCCTATGTCTTATGGTCTAAGATGACCACCAATACATCCACTATTTCTAGAGCCACCTCCTGCCGGAGGAGGTGGAAGCAGGGACGATAGTAACGTTTAAGGGGCATCTTGACACATACATGAATATGATGAGAATAGAGGCATACGGACCCTGGAAGTGTAGAAGATTTTAGTTTAGACGGGCAGCATGGTCGGCACAGGTTTGGAGGGCTGAAGGCCTGTTCCTCTGCTATACAGGATGTACAGATGGTTGACAGCTTCAAATTCCTAGGTGTGCACATCACCAACAATCTGCCCTGGTCCACCCATGTCGACACTACGATCAAGAAAGCATAACAGCACCTATACTTCCACAGGAAGCTGAGGAGATTTGCCATGTCCACATTGACTCTTACCAATTTTTACAGATGTACCATAGAAAGCATCCTATCTCGCTACATCACAGCTTGGGATGGCAACTGCTTGGCCCAAGACCGTAAGACACTAAAGAGTCATGAACACTGCCCAGTCCGTCACACGAAACCGCCTCCCATCCATTTACTGTCTGCACCTTCCACTGTCTTGGGAAAACGGGTAGCAGAATCAAAGACTCCTCCCACCCAGGTTATTCTCTCTTCCAACTTCTCCTATCAGGCAGGAGAACATGCATTAATGGGTTCTAAAACAGTTTCTTCCCTGCTGTTACCAGACTCCTGAATGACCCACTGAACTGATCTCTCCATGCATCTTCTCTACTGAGTAGTGCTTCACCCGATGTCTGTGTTGATGTATTTACATTGTGTATCTGTCACATGTCCTATGTTTTTTCATGTATGGAACGATCTGTCTGGAACACACAGAACAATACTTTTCACTGTACCTGGGTACACGTGACAATAAACCCAAATCCCAAATCTGCATTCTGTTTCCTCCACCCCCCCCCCCCCCCCCCCCCCCACCAATCACTAATCATTTTGCTTTTTACTTTTGTTTTGAATGTCCGAGTGGAATGTGGTGTAATGAAGCTATAAGTGGCAAGTCAGAGACTGTAGCCTCGGGGAGGAGGGGTTGGATAGGGTTACAGTGCTAGCAAACGTGGAAGAGTGTACTCGGGAAATCTGGAATGTGCAAGCTCAGCCAACTTTAACAGTCGGGCTTCATTTTCATAATGTCCAAATCCATTACCTGGCCAGCAAACAAGTAAACCAGGAGGCTCCTGGATGGCACTTGTGGAATCAATCCACGGCAATCTGTTAAGTATGTTTCTGGATGCAATCGTGGAGGGGGGAGTCAATTACAAGGGAGGCTCAAACCTTCTTGGTGGGGCCCATAACATTTAACCTGACCTCATTGCTGCCCCACTCGGGTCTATGATTATTATTGCAGATTGGGTCCTGTTCACATCAATGAGCCTCAGTCTGCATATTTGAACAAGGTGTTGCCAGCTTTGGGCATGTGTGGTGTTTGCCTATTCCGGAGAGCTCGAGAGAGAGCTCGAGAGAGAGAGAGCTGTTTAACATGAGGAAGGCAGCAATATGAGATGGGTAAATTGCCGCCTTGGTTTTAACTGGTGTCCGCCCCCACCCTAGACACGGCTGACTTTGCAGTTGGCAGTGAGGAAATAAAATCAGGGCCTCTGTAAATGCAATATTGATTACCATTGCTTCATTAAATTAATTTTAATGTTCTTGCATTACTGTACCAGAAAATAAATCTTGTCATTCTCTCATCACATTCAAATTTTTGAATGTATACATCTGCACGGTCACCAAACCAACGGATTGTGTGCACGAGTATACTCATTATTAAATTCATTGCAGCCTTGTGCATTTTTAAAGTACTGGAGACTTTAATAAGTGAACATGATCTGAAAGTAACCCCAATGAGAAAACAAATGAAATCCCTGTCTAATGTAGTAATTTGCATGAAGCCTTGCATTAAGCTGAAACTGTGATTACAGGACAACCTGGCTGTTAATTGTCTGCAGTCTTTAAATATGCACTTTTTTGGAAGTAGATGATAATTAATAGGTCTCGTTTGCTGTTAAGCTCCAAATTGCAAATGTCTTGATACTGTACGTTCAAGAATTTGCAAGTCTAATTGTGTTCCAGCAGGAGCAAAATTGATATAATCATTCAGTATGAGTTCTGTGTGCTGATTTGAATAAAACATTTAGTCATCATTAAACTTACTTCTTTCCCCTTGGAGTGAGAGATTTTGTGTAGGAAATTAACCAAAGTGAACTGATCATTAATATAGTTTTCCAAACCTCTTATTTAAAAAAAAAAATAATAATTATATGTACCTACATGAAAGAATTAGCAAGCCTGCTGTAGGAAATACAAAACAATCATGGATTTTTTAGTCACACCTACATTTTCTAGTTTCCTTCAATCATCACTATTTTAATGGAATACATTGCCAACTGTTGATTGAGAAAATGATTTAAAAGGATTGTTAAACTTCTGGAAAGAAAATAGTTGAATATCACTCTCTTATTGTGGAGAATGAAGTTACCATATTTCGGGCTAGTTAGGATGTTCAATGTGAAGAAGAGAAGGTTAAGTGAAATGAAATGAAATGAAAATCGCTTATTGTCACAAGGAGGCTTCAAATGAAGTTACTGTGAAAAGCCCCTAGTCGGCGCCTGTACGGGGAGGCTGTTACGGGAAGTGTAGATATGATGGATATCCAAAATCATGAATGGATTTGATAATTCCTCTTTATTTGCTATTTCCACTGACAGAAGGGTTGGTAAGCAGAGGGCACAGATTCTAGATGATAGACAAAATAACCAGAGGTGTGACATAAGAGTGGCACAGTGGTTAGCACTGCTGTCTCACAGCACCAGGGAACTGGGTTAAATTCTGGCCTGGGGTGACTGTGGAGTTTGTACTTTCTCCCCACGTTTGTGGGTTTCCTCCCAGGTGCTCCGGTTTACTCCCACAGTCCACAGATGTGCAGGTTAGTTGGATTGGCCATGCTAAATTGCCTCTCAGCAGGTAAAGTGGGGTTACGGGGATAGGGTGGGGGAGTGGGCCTCGGTAGGGTGCTCTTTCAGAGGGTTGGTGCAGACTCGATGGGTCGAATAGCCTCCTTCTGCACTGTCGGAACTCTAGTTCTATAGGAATTCTTTTGAGGATTCTTTCTTTCATTCTGCAGATGATTATAATCTGGAGTGCACTGTCTGAAAGAGTGGTAGAAGCAGATTTAACTGTAATTTCAAATATATATCCAATTCTCTCTTTATAGGGAAAACTGCAGGGCAAAGGGGAAGAACAGGCATGTGGGATTAGTTAACCGCTATACCCAACAGCTGAGACAGGCAAAGGCCTGGTGCGCAGGCAGGGGTGGGGTGCTCTTAAGAGCAGGGATTTCCTTAACAATAACCTAATAAGTAGAATACATAACTTTTCCAGTTCAGCTGCTCTCCCATGACTCTGTGGTCGCTAACAGGAGCACAATGGAGCTGCACATGAAACAAAGACAGTCAGCAGCAAGAAGGGACTTTGGGTAGCCTCCCAGATCGCTGGCCAAGAAATTCAGTAAAAATACAGGACAGGTGGCATCCCAGTAACATGGGAAAATTGGCTAAATTGTGGTTCGATCCTGTAAAATAGAGAATGTTTGGTCATCCTCCTTTTTTCATCTCTTCGTGCCTTGATAAGTGGCACAATTTGTCATTTGCTTAAGTGTGAGCTTAGTGAGAAAACCTTTCATGACAAACCGTATTACAATACACGGGGGGTAAACTGCTGACGTGTTAACTACATTGTCCGGGAGGGGTAGGAACCTTTTTATTTCCGTGATATAATACAATTAACATTTTGCAACCCACACTTTACTAAATATACAAATTAGAAAAAAATTACCATCTTCCAGTTTTCTTGTGGCTCGGGGTGTTTCTCCCTCATCACAAATTGCTGGTAATTTGCAACATAACAATGGCGTGCAACATTCACGTGCTATTTTTTGTGCCAGATTCCAACTGATTATTTTGTTTGCGGTCAAACAAACAATTGAACCAGCCTGCTACTCTGAAATATGTATAATTTATTTTTTGGATGATGTTGACTTGGGATTTAAGATCATTTCAGCGATCATACGATTTATTAAGCTGATGTCCTTGGGTAACCGCTCTTTAATACTACTCACTGCTGTGTACTTTGAAAATAATACCTACTGAAAATTAAAATAAAAAGTTACTTATAAAAGGTAAGAATGTTGAATATAAAGTTATAGTTTTGTTAATGAACATGTTGTATCTGGTGAAAGAATCTTGTCAACAAATGTGCTCTCATTTCAGTGTCCTTAATTGGGCATGAGTAGAAGATTTACTGAAGTTTTATATCATTGTCGCTC
Organism: Scyliorhinus canicula; assembly: GCF_902713615.1. NCBI lineage: Eukaryota > Metazoa > Chordata > Chondrichthyes > Carcharhiniformes > Scyliorhinidae > Scyliorhinus > Scyliorhinus canicula. Next base: position 218,244,557 of record NC_052147.1, read on the forward strand.
CATTTTAATAGACCCACCTTTCGAATGTTCAAGCATCCGAACAGTTGCTCAGAAATTATATTTCAAGTCAACTCCCATCAAGAGAAGCTCAACTCAACACCTTGAAGACAACTACAGAATTTGATGTCCTTGTTGTTGGTGGAGGGGCAACAGGATCTGGCTGTGCTCTCGATGCTGTTACTCGGGGTGAGTACTTTCTCACTTCAAAAGTTTGCATTGTTTTGAGTGTGAATGTGTCTGCAGTGCTCTTTCATACATAGACATAAAGTCCGGGGGAATTTTCCCTTTTTTTTCTCCCAAAGTGTCGGGTCCCGGTGAGAAAACCAGCGAGAGTCCTGCCGGTGGTGGGAAAACTCACTGCATATTTTGCCTCTTTACAAGATGTTTTTATTTCCCCCACATGATTGACGTCGCTCTCGTGGTGGCTTGACTCTTATTCGCTCATCCAGGGAAAACATCATCACTGTAATCGATGGGGCATTCCTTTTAAGCGCCTCCCCAGCACTTCAGGTCCAGTCAGGGTGCCAGGAAAACAGCACCACGTTTCGCTGAGGGAGCTTTCAACAAACTCCTGGATGGTGTTGAGCCGAGGCATGACATCCTGTACTTGCAATCGGCCGGACGTCCAGCAAGAAAGGTCACATGGGAGGTTGTAGCTACGATAGTGAGAGCCAACTCGCTGCATAAGAGGACGGGGCTATAGTGCCGAAAGAAGATGAATGACCTTTTTTGCGCAGCCAGGGTATGTCTGCCTCCTCATGTTGCACCCCTTCACACACCCTTCATACCTCCATGGTAATCTCTCACTCAGCCACCTCAGTTGACCAGCCTGGATCATCCTCGCGTCCTCTGGATGCCACAGACCCGAGCCGGTCTGAGGGGGACATCTTGGAGGAGGCATCATAGCTGTCACCTGCCCCGTCCACTAGCGCAGATACTCCCACCTCGGTGGGATTAACTAGTAGACAGGTTTATGGGTCACTCACTGGTGAGCACCTCACAGCTGAAGATCCACAGCAGGTGGACAAAGAAAATCCCAGTGGTCCAGCTTGAGAGATCCTGGAGCCCAGGACTCTGCTGAGACACCCTGGATGCTGATGGTAATCTGAGCGTTCACCTCCGATATCCCCTTCAGAGGTGAGGTCGCTTGGTTCTTGTTTTTATAGAACTGTTGTAAATGGTGCTGGTGTCACATCACTCTGATGCCGAATGAATATTAAATGAGGGGCGGAAGTCCTGGCGGGAGGGCTGTCTAATATGGTGCTGATGTATTTAAAGGAGGTTCACAACTTCTGTGGCGAGATTCTCATTACGCCACCAGCGAGGTGCCTAGAAAATCAGAAAACGCAATCTCGGGTATTTTGCGAAATATGAAAATGCGAAAACCTTGAAGTTTGAGAATAGTTGGAAACCAGGATGTTAGAAAGCTGGTACTAAAGAGCAGTGCGTTTACCATGTGCTCTCTTTCCCTATTGCCTACCTATTTGTAGGTAATGTGCGGCTAGATTTTTATGTTCAATATTTTTCTTTTTTTTTACTTGCTTCAGATAAATTACGTCAAGGATTTTCTGGTACATTTCTCACTGATTTTTGTAATGGTTTTAACTGCATTCCACACAAAATCAATTGTTCAGCGATGCTGACTATAAAAATGTACTACTGATCGGAATTAGATAGTTAAACCTGGACTTGACAGAAAGAAAAACTTGTCTTGAAAGGTGCCTTTCATAACCTTAGGATGTCCAATAGTACTTTACAGCCAATTAAACATATTTGATGTGTAGTCACTGTTGTAATGACATTATATTCCTCTGAATTTACATAAAGTAATCCTTCTAACTGAGTTGGCTCTTTTGGGGTCTAACATACTTTCTTTATGTGCATAGTAGGAGCCACACAATACAGATCACAGTGGCAATGGTATATGCACTATATTTTGTTTAAGAAACATACTACTTTGCCCGTTTCCGTGCTTTTGCTTTAACTTTGACCACAAAATTGTGAAAACACCAACAAATGGCCAGTTGGACGCTCAAATGAAAGTCTTGCTCTATCCATCTAAATTCTAAAAACTGCATTGGTGAGTTCTTGCCTCTGTTCGGTGTCACGCAGTTTGACAACACAAAAGTTTCAGAACCTGAGTGAACAGAAATTAAAATACTTTAATGCAGTGTGTGGAAGGAAGAATGTTAGGCCGTCAGTATTCACTTTGCATCAGACCAGGAAAGCTCCCTCTTAAAAATGTGTTGTCTGGTATGAACACAACATGAGCATTAGCGGCCCTTGAAGTCTATTCCACCATTCAATAAGATCATGACTGAACTAACACACCCCATAGATACCCTAATAAGCACAAGCAGCACAATTTGTTTTGTTTAATCATTTCTTATCCTGTCAGTTAATTGGAAATGTTAGCCTAAGATTGCACCTTTTGAGCGTCATTAATTTGGCTATTGATTAAATACCCAAATAAACAGACGACGGCATAAACTTTATTAAGGAGTCCTCGATCCAGAATTAGGCTGCTTATTTGCCTAAGTGGAGGGCTTGGTACCTGTTTCAGGTGGACACCCTGGACGTCCATGGAATCGTCCTAAATAAATATAATAATAATCTTTATTATTGTCACAGGTAGGCTTACATTAACACTGCAAAGACGTTACTGTGAAAATCCCCTAATATCCACACTGCGGTGCCTGTTTGGGTACACCGAGGAAGAATTCAGAATGCCCAATTCACCTAACAGTACGTTTTTCAGGACTTGTGGGAGGAAAGCGGAGCACCCGGAGGAAACTCATGCAGGCACAGGGGGAAGCGCAGGCTCTGCACAGACAGTGACCCAAGCCGGGAATCGACCCTTTGACCCTGACGCTGTGTAGCAACAGTGCGACCATGCAATATTGCAAGTGGCATACTTCTGTTTAAGAATGATTGGAGGTAATCTGCCCACCATATTGGACTTGTAGGTGCTTGCTGTACACAATCTACAGCTTCATCTGTTCTAAGCTATAACTAAACCTAGTGTTGAATTGCTAGGGTTTTGGTGAACTAGAGATGAGCCCACTGACTCTCACATTCACATGGTCCATCTCCGACACTTGACTTCCCATCCTTGACTCTCTGTCTCTATTTCGGGGATTGATTGTCTACCAATATTCGTTACTAGCCCACAGTCTCTCCCAGCTACCTCTGTTCCACCTCTTTAAACCAGGCATTGTCAAACTCGGGGGCGCGACCCCGACACACTGGATGGTCATGGGCGGGTGTTGGGAGGGTCGCAGAGCCGTCCGTCGCTGTGCTCCAGATCGCTCACGTCTGCGCGCAACAGCCGGCCGTTAACAACGCCGGCTGCAAGCGGCCTTCAAAATGGCTGCGAACATGTAAAAAAATACGGCAGCATTGCACGTGCGTGCCCGATCATCGGCGCGCATGCGCAGTGTGGCTGCTTTTTTTGTAAACGGCCGCAGCTTTTTGTTTTAAAGTTCAGGTTGGTTTTATTCATTTTATTCATTCAATGGGTTTGCAGCTATCTCCGGCTACCCGCGTGTGCTGGGTGCAATAGATCATATCTATCGGGCTCCATGGCAGTAACGTCTAATGTTGTCAACCATAAAGGCAGCACGGTAGCATGGTGGTTAGCATAAATGCTTCACAGCTCCAGGGTCCCAGATTCGATTCCCGGCTGGGTCACTGTCTGTGCGGAGTCTGCACGTCCTCCCCGTGTGTGCGTGGGTTTCCTCCGGGTGCTCCGGTTTCCTCCCACAGTCCAAAGATGTGCGGGTTAGGTGGATTGGCCATGATAAATTGCCCGTAGTGTCCTAAAAAAGTAAGGTTAAGGGGGGGGTTGTTGGTTTACGGGTATAGGGTGGATACATGAGTTTGAGTAGGGTGATCATTGCTCCGCACAACATCGAGGGCCGAAGGGCCTGTTCTGTACTGTACTGTACTGTTCTATGTTCTATAAAGGCTTTCATTCAACCAATGTTCAACTAGTGCGTGATGATTGGAAGCGTAGAATGCATGTTTGTGCCAGGTACCCTGGAAGTTGCGATGACTCCATCTTGAGTCACTCACAGATATCTCAGCTATTCGAAGAGCCTGACCCAATACAGGGATGGCTGCCTGGGAGTAAGAAAGCGCTGGGTAGTAACACTTGTGCGTCAGCTTTTGGGTGCTTTGGAAGAGAGGTACAATGCATCTCACTGTTTCACACACTCCCTAATGAAGCCGACCATTGGCATTCTGAAGATGCACTTCTAATGTTTGGACTGCTCAGGTAGGACACTGCAGTACACTCCAGATAGGGTCTCCCACATTATTGTTGTGTGTTGTGCCCGTCACAACCTGGCACTGCAAAGGGGTGACCCCTTTCTGGATTGAGAAATGGAGGAAGTTGAGAGTTCCTGAGCAGGATTGAGGAACCTGAAGAGGGAGATGAGGGTCAGCTACCATAGGACAACGCCATCAAGGAAACACAACATGGAAGACATACATGTGCCACTTAATCACTATCTGATTCCAGAAGTGAAGTGCAGATAATGAGAGATGGCCACATTTTCCTGTTCCACAAGGCCATTTCACTGCATTGAAAGGGATGTCCAACCAGTCACGCCCAACAGTAAGTTCAGGAGTCAGACTTGTATCTTCCAGCTTCACGATGGACTATGCCATGATCTCTCAGACAATCAGCAGTGCACCCTGTATGCGTTTGTTTTGGGAAGTGAAAGTCGGCACAACAGCGAAAACGCTGCAGAAACTTACTTGATACCGTCATCAGATCATTAATGGAAAACTACAGTGTCTCCCACTCAGAACAACTCTTTTACCATCTCACACTGCTTTCTCTCAGACTCACTCTTTAATCCCCTCCCACTACTCCCTTGCAGACTCACCCATATCCTCTCACACTGCTCTCTTCCAGACTCACTCTTTAATCCCCTCGCACTGCTTCCTCTCAGACTCTCATTGGCTCTCACACTGCTCCCTCTCAGACTCACTCTTTTACCCTCTTGCAGTTCTCCCTCTTAGACTCATTCTTTTACTCTCTGTGGTAGTCAGCATTGATTGTATAATAGAGGTAATAAGGTGAGGCTCCTGTACAGGTACGGGGCTCGGTCCCTGCCTGCTGGCTCTGTCCAGTAGGCGGAGTATAAATGTGTGTGCACACCGAGCTGCTCCCGTTCTGGTAGCAGCTGCTGGAGGCCAGACATCTTTGCTTAATAAAGTCTCGATTACTCTCAACTCTCATCTCGTCATAACTGATAGTGCATCACCCTCTCACACTGCTTCCTCGCAGACTCACTCACATCCTCTCACACTGCTTCCTCGCAGACTCACTCACACCCTCTCACACTGCTCCCTCGTAGACTCACTCACATCCTCTCACACTGCTTCCTCGCAGACTCACTCACACCCTCTCACACTGCTCCCTCGTAGACTCACTCACATCCTCTCACACTGCTTCCTCGCAGACTCACTCACACCCTCTCACACTGCTCCCTCGTAGACTCACTCACATCCTCTCACACTGCTTCCTCGCAGACTCACTCACACCCTCTCACACTGCTCCCTCGTAGACTCACTCACATCCTCTCACACTGCTTCCTCGCAGACTCACTCACACCCTCTCACACTGCTCCCTCTCAGATACACTCACACCCTCTCACACTGCTCCCTCGTGGACTCACTCACACCCTCTCACACTGCTCCCTCTCAGACCTGCTCATTTATCCTCTCACACTGCTTCCTCGCAGACTCACTCACACCCTCTCACACTGCTCCCTCTCAGACACACTCACACCCTCTCACACTGCTCCCTCTCAGACACACTCACACCCTCCCACACTGCTCCCTCTCAGACACACTCACACCCTCTCACACTGCTCCCTCTCAGACACACTCACATCCTCTCACACTGCTCCCTCGTAGACTCACTCACACCCTCTCACACTGCTCCCTCTCAGACACACTCACACCCTCTCACACTGCTCCCTCTCAGACACACTCGCACTGCTCCCTCTCAGACACACTCACACCCTCTCACACTGCTCCCTCGTAGACTCACTCACACCCTCTCACACTGCTCCCCCTCAGACTCACTCACACCCTCTCACACTGCTCCCTCTCAGACTCACTCACACCCTCTCACACTGCTCCCTCTCAGACACACTCACACCCTCTCACACTGCTCCCTCTCAGACTCACTCACACCCTCTCACACTGCTCCCTCTCAGACACACTCACACCCTCTCACACTGCTCCCTCTCAGACTCACTCACACCCTCTCACTGCTCCCTCTCAGACACACTCACCCTCACACTGCTCCCTCTCAGACACTCACATCCTCTCACACTGCTCCCTCTCAGACACAGTCACACCCTCACACTGCTTCCTCTCAGACACGCTCACATCCTCACACTGCTCCCTCTCAGACACGCTCACACCCTCACACTGCTCCCTCTCAGACACAGTCACACCCTCACACTGCTTCCTCTCAGACACGCTCACATCCTCTCACACTGCTCCCTCTCAGACACGCTCACACCCTCTCACACTGCTCCCTCTCAGACACACTCACACCCTCTCACACTGCTCCCTCTCAGACACAGTCACACCCTCTCACACTGCTCCCTCTCAGACACACTCACACCCTCACACACTGCTCCCTCTCAGACTCACTCACACCCTCTCACACTGCTCCCTCTCAGACACACTCACATCCTCTCACACTGCTCCCTCGTAGACTCACTCACACCCTCTCACACTGCTGCCTCGTAGACTCACTCACACCCTCTCACACTGCTCCCTCTCAGACACACTCACACCCTCTCACACTGCTCCCTCGTAGACTCACTCACACCCTCTCACACTGCTGCCTCGTAGACTCACTCACACCCTCTCACATTGCTCCCTCGCAGACACACTCACACCCTCTCACACTGCTCCCTCTCAGACACACTCACACTGCTCCCTCTCAGACACACTCACACCCTCTCACACTGCTCCCTCTCAGACTCACTCACACCCTCTCACACGGCTCCCTCTCACACTGCTCCCTCTCAGACTCACTCACACCCTCTCACACTGCTCCCTCTCAGACACACTCACACCCTCTCACACTGCTCCCTCTCAGACTCACTCACACCCTCTCACTGCTCCCTCTCAGACACACTCACCCTCACACTGCTCCCTCTCAGACACACTCACACCCTCCCACACTGCTCCCTCTCAGACACACTCACACCCTCTCACACTGCTTCCTCTCAGACACACTCACATCCTCTCACACTGCTCCCTCTCAGACACTCACATCCTCTCACACTGCTCCCTCTCAGACACTGTCACACCCTCTCACACTGCTTCCTCTCAGACACACTCACATCCTCTCACACTGCTCCCTCTCAGACACTCACATCCTCTCACACTGCTCCCTCTCAGACACAGTCACACCCTCACACTGCTTCCTCTCAGACACGCTCACATCCTCTCACACTGCTCCCTCTCAGACACGCTCACACCCTCACACTGCTCCCTCTCAGACACACTCACACCCTCTCACACTGCTCCCTCTCAGACACACTCGCACCCTCTCACACTGCTCCCTCTCAGACACACTCACACCCTCACACACTGCTCCCTCTCAGACTCACTCACACCCTCTCACACTGCTCCCTCTCAGACACACTCACATCCTCTCACACTGCTCCCTCGTAGACTCACTCACACCCTCTCACACTGCTGCCTCGTAGACTCACTCACACCCTCTCACACTGCTCCCTCTCAGACACACTCACACCCTCTCACACTGCTCCCTCTCAGACACACTCACACTGCTCCCTCTCAGACACACTCACACCCTCTCACACTGCTCCCTCTCAGACTCACTCACACCCTCTCACACGGCTCCCTCTCACACTGCTCCCTCTCAGACACGCTCACACCCTCTCACACTGCTCCCTCTCAGACACACTCACACCCTCTCACACTGCTCCCTCTCAGACTCACTCACACCCTCTCACACTGCTCCCTCTCAGACTCACTCACACCCTCTCACACGGCTCCCTCTCACACTGCTCCCTCTCAGACACGCTCACACCCTCTCACACTGCTCCCTCTCAGACACACTCACACCCTCTCACACTGCTCCCTCTCAGACACGCTCACACCCTCACACACTGCTTCCTCAGACACACTCACACCCTCTCACACTGCTCCCTCTCAGACACACTCACACCCTCTCACACTGCTCCCTCAGACACACTCACACCCTCTCACACTGCTCCCTCAGACACACTCACACCCTCTCACATTGCTCCCTCTCAGACTCTCTCCTTTAGTATTGTGCTCCCTTTGAATTGCTCCTGCTCAGGCTGATTCGTATCCTCTCACTGATCTTGCCTTGCTTCCCTATAAACTCACAATTCCCCTGTAATGACTTCAGTCACTGTAAAATTCCCTTGGCTTACTTATCAAAGGGTGAACCTCCTGTATGCACAGCCTCTCCTTTTAATATATCTTGCAACTAGTTAAATCTGTAAGTACTGGCAATGATGTGAAGCACCCATTAGATTTACAATTAATATCCTGTTACCCTCAAATACTAGTTGGAAAGTGCTTTAAATAATCACAAGCACATGTCCGTAAGCTGTGCACTGTCTCACTTGATCGTTCACTGTCTAGCAGTGTATTGTCTGAGTTTTATATTAATGGTTTCCCTCAAATAGGTAGCTCTTATCAACACCACATTGATTCAGAGTTCTGATTGCATAAAACTAATTTCTTGACTTGATTAAAATCCCATACCTTTTTTGTAATTAAATTTCTTATTTACCACCACCCTCAATTCCACACCCAACGCGCAATTTAACTAAATGGGAACATAGTCCCAGAACGAGCGCTTGAGCTGCATGTTACCCGGCGCTCGCGGCACCAAGAAACACAACGCTGTCCAATGTCCCGATCTCTGGAGCCCCCGACTCTACCCCTGAACCCTCTCCCTCCCAAGTCCCAGCTCATTATGAAGGGGTGTTTCTCCCACCCCCGCCGCACCCCTCAATGGGTACAAATTTGGGAACTTATTTGCACCCAGCTTGGTGGCTCTACCCTGTGAAGCTTTCACTCCCTATTCCAGACCTGTACAATTCGAGCTGGTATCACAAGCATCTAAAATGCGGCTTTTACATGTGGAGAGCACTCCCGGTCCGATGACTGCCATGTGAAAAATGCCAGCTTGGCAGTGCCAACCTTGTACAGTGGCAGTACCCCTACCAGCTGCCAGTGCCACCTGGGCACCTTGACAGTGCCAGGCTGGCAGCTAGGCTGGCGCTGGCTATGGAGGGGGCATGCATCTGTGGCCCTCTGATCCCATGGGAGACCCGCATGAGTGCCATTCTGTCTGGTCCCTGATTGTGGAGACCAGTTTTTTTTTCCAAAAAATATACTTTATTCATAAAATCTCTAATAAACATTACGGAACATTTTGAATTGTCTTGACTGTTCATTTCCATCAAAGTTACACATTCACTTGTCTTTCTTCCATTCAATTAGGATGACATTACACACATATCCCTCTTTACGTTACAATTCTTTCTTTAAATATTTACATTGTCATGTTTCTTTTATACATTAGAGTGTTGAAGACCCAGACCGAGGGGTTTTACACTGTTACCCACCCCTCGGTGTACATTTGTTGGAAGCCCTTACACAGTGGTCTTTCCCCATTGCGCCTTGGCGGCAACTGCCCCAAGCTTTGGCGCTCACTCGAGATCTCCGAGGCGAAGGGGACAGATCCCAATGCCCAGGTGCCTCAGGAAACTGCATATTACAGTGAAACTAGCTGTCTCGCTCTGATATGCAGATCTGCCAAAAAGTGATCCAGCCCACAATGGGTAATTTACATCACAATGCCTCGCGAGATTGCGTTAGATCTCGCGAGGCGTTGCTAGCCAAGTAGATCTTGGCAGCAGAGCCTCCTGGCTTCAATCAGCCACATTGCACCACGGTGCACTGCTTCTCGGGTGCAGCGTGGTCATTCAATCATGTCCTATGTTGTTATCCAGAGGTGCCTCCGCATCATCTGTAGTTCAGATGCTAACGTGGACCAAGTATTCTATCTGGGTTCACCCAATTGTTCACTGCTTATAGTTTGTGTTTAAAGGGAAGTCAAACAGCTATCAAAAGAAATTAAGCAATTAAGAATTATGAGACGATATTGTGGATCACCCTTTACTAGTGCAAAAATATTCGCATCATTTCTACGTTAGATTTTCCTTCAGATCAGTTTCATCAAATTACTGTGCAAAGAAACTGTCATTACCAGTGTAATCCCTGGGCCTTTTCAAAAGTTTTCAGTGTGAAGCTTGTGCGTCCTATATTTACATTGACAATGTGTGTAATGTTTGTTACCACTTCCATGGACCTGCGAATATAGTCCCTCTACAGGGAAATGCGTGTTGCACACAATTACAAGTTGTGGATTTTTCAAGAGCATCAAGTTCATGAGAAGACCATCAACTCCTTGTCACGCACTATCTTGAATTGAACATAATCCTGCATCGTCATTAGGCCGAAATCCTGAAATTCCAATCTAATTGCATCCGAAGAAATGCTGCAGGTGGTTCAAGAAGGCCCATCACCATCTTCTGCAGGCGGTTAGCGACGGACAATAATTATGGCCTTGTTCACATCATGCTCAATCCATTAACAAATAATTCCCCTTTGCAGCAGTCAGTAGATAATTTAGAATAGCTAAAAATAGCCCTGTGGATGGGTGTGCCTGTTTTCTAGCTCCATCTTGCCTCTGGGCTATTCCTGTACAGGCAGGATTTTGATGAGCTGGAGGAGCAACACGCCCAAATGGGGCAGGTAACCGATTCAGCTCAATAAGAGCCAGAATTAGGCCAATGAAAGACATGTTCCAATTGGCCTCCTGTTCCTGGGGGTGAACAGCACTGTGGGTCCACCTGGAGTCCAGTGGTTCACGAAGGTGTCTCACCACTACCTTTTCAAGGACATTTAGGGATGAACTGCAAGAGTTGGCATTGTGATAGTCACATCCTGTGAAAGAATTAAAGAAATTATGGTGGAAGATTTAGGTGCCTGGAGGCGGGAATTGGAAGCAGACCACAGGCCCAGAACTCCAGGCAGGCGTAGAGGCCCTCCCTGTCTGACTGAGTGAAGGAACAGTTATAGGCTGTCCTACAGTGTTGGCTTGGTTGCTGAGTCTATTTTATTAAAAATTTTAAAATGTTGGAGAGAGGGCACCTTTATCTGGAAACGGGTTCTCCCTTCCATTCTCTTAATTCCCCTCCATTACAGCCTGCTACTCCATACCACCTCTGTCCAATTCCCGTACCAGCCTCCCCAAACAGGTGCCGGAATGTGGCAACTAGGGGCTTTTCACAGTAACTTCATTTGAAGCCTATTTGTGACGATAAGCAATTTTCATTTCATACTCCTTTGAAGCTGGAATACTTCTGATTAGCCCTCAAAGTTTGGCAACCCCCCCCCACAGTAGGGTGGGCATTTTGCAGACAGCGATCATAACTCCATTACTCTGGAAAAGGACAAGGCTAGGCCTAAAATCAAAGTTCTAAACTGGGGGAAGGCTGTTTCTAAGATCAAATATGATTTAGCTAGAGTGAATTGGGAGCTGCATTTTTAGCTGACAGGACAGTGGGACGCATTCAATAAGAAAATGCGTAGATTACAGGGCCAACATGTTCCAATCAAGAAAAAGGATAAGACCAACAAATCCAGTGAACTCTGGATATAATATAATAAGACGACTCAGATTAACACTGCAATATGAAAATACCTTATCGAGGAGTATGTAACATTGGATAAGGAGAAAAAGGGAGGCTTAGAACATAAGAACTAGGAACAGGAGTAGGCCATCTGGCCCCTCGAGCCTGCTCCGCCATTCAATGAGATCATGGCTGATCTTTTGTGGACTCAGCTCCACTTTCCGGCCCGAACACCATAACCCTTAATCTGTTTATGGCAGATATCAAGGGCTCAAACAGTAGAGGACCTTGAGGTGTATAGAATGTGCAAGAGGGAACTTGAAAAATAAATTAGGCGAGCAAAAAGGGGACATGAAAGGATACTGGCGGGTAAAATAAAGGAAAATCTTAAGTTTTGCAAGTACATTAAGGGTGAAAGGATAGCTCGGGAAAGAGTAGGGTCCATTAAGGACCATAGTGGTAATTTGAAGAGCCAGAGGACGTAGGTAGGATGCAAAATGAATACGGTGTATCAATGTTCACTAGTGAGAGGGACGATGTGGGTATATAAATCAGGGAGAAGGACTGGATAAAATTAAAGTAATTACACAGACAGGAAATTCTGAGTGGTCTGGCAGGCTTAAAAATAGTTAAATCTCCAGGGCCGAATGAAATGTATCCCAGGCTAGTGAGTGAGACAAGGGAGAAAGTAGCAGGGGTGCTGGCAATAATTTTCAATTAGAACATGCAGTGCAGAAAGAGGCCATTCGGCCCATCGTGTCTGCACCAACCCACTTAAACCCTCACTTCCACCCTATCCCTGTCACCCAATAACCCCTCCTAACCCTTTTTGGACATGAAGAGCAATTTAGGATGGCCAAACCCCCTAACCCGCACATCTTTGGACTGTGGGAGGAAACCGGAGCACCCGGAGGAAACCCATGCAGACACGGGGAGAATGTGCAGACTCCGTACAGACAGTGACCCAGCGGGGAATCGAACCTGGGACCCTGGTGCTGTGAAGTCACAATGCTATTCACTGTGCTTTTAGCCATGGGTTTCCTGGAATTCTCAGTGCTGCGAAACACTTAGAACATACAGTGCAGAAGGAGGCCATTTGGCCCATCGAGTCTGCACCGACCCACTTAGGGGCTGGTTTAGCTCACTGGGCTAAATCACTGGCTTTTCAAGCAGGCCAGCAGCACGGTTTGATTCTCGTACCAGCCTCCCCGGACAGGCACCGGAATGTGGCGACTAGGGGCTTTTCACATTGAAACCTACTCGTGACAATAAAGCAATTTTCATTTTCATTAAGAACTCACTTCCACCCTGTCCCCATAACCCAATAACCCCTGCTGAGCTTTTTTGTCACTAAGGGCAATTTATCATGACCAATCCACCTAACCTGCATGTCTTTGGACTGGGAGGAAACCGGAGCACCCGGAGGAAACCCACGCAGACATGGGGAGAACATGCAGACTCCGCACAGACAGTGACCCCGCAGGGAATCGAACCTGGGACCCTGGCGCTGCAAAGCCACAATGCTAACCACTGTGCTGCCGTGCTGCACTGCTATTCAACGCGACTCGTGTTGAAAAAGGGGCCTGAACTGGGAACATGTGGCTGAGGCCTCACATAGCCTCGTTTTTTTAAAAATGGGGAGCTATGCTCGATGGAACGTGGCATTATAGCGAGAGATCTCTGAGGCCCCCAAAAGAATTGCCGACCATTTCCCCCGAGCCTGAACGTAATATGGGAGGAACCCCTGGTTTCCCCTCCCTCCCCTGCTCCCGCACGCCCCCAAAACCTACAGCAGGCAATAGTGCGCGAGCAAAATAATCCCAGTTTGGTGCTGCCAGTGCCAACCCAGCACCTTGACAGTGTCAGCTGGGAACCCTTGGCAGGGCATGCAACTGGGGGCATCCGATCCCTTGGGAGACCCCCACTAGTGCTATTCCCGTTTGTGGGGACTGGTACCACACGGCCAAGGTCCCTGAGGCAAAGGGATTAAATCCAAAAGCCTCAGGTACCTCGGGAATCTGCACATTAGAGTAAAGCTGACTGTCTTGCTCTCATATGCAGATTTGCCAAAATGTGATCCCGCCCATTGTAGATCGCGTTGAGTCTTGTGAGACATTACAAGCCAGGTAGATCCCGGGAGCAGGGTCTCCCTGCTTTCAATGACCACGCTGCGCCGTGGCGTGATCAGAGGACCACGCCCTATAACTCTATAATTACTTAATTAGGGGCGAGGTAAAATAGTGGTTTTGATACAGCTTTTGTGGGACGGCACAGTGGGGCAGTGGTTAGCACTGCTGTCTCACGACGCTACAGATCCGAGTTCGATCCCGGCCCGAGTCACTGTCCGTTTGAAGTTTGCACGTTTGCCCGTGTTTGCTTGGGTTTCACCTCCACAATCCAAAGATGTGCAGGTTAGATGGATTGGCCATGCTAAATTGCCCCTTAATTGGAAAACAAATATTGGATACACCTAATACATAAAAAAAATGATGTAGTTCTTGCAAACCAGAGATTATGAGGTCAATCCATGGCCAGATGTGCAATTAAGTTCAATAAATATGAGGTCTAGCGCAAAAAGAAAATGGTAATCAGAATTGCATGGTTATTGTAAAAACCCAACAGACACACAAATAGCCTGCATGTGACTCCAGTGCCTCAAAAATGTGGAATTCTACAATCCTGTCTCAGTGGGGCGGGAGCTGCAGAATGTGATGAGCCGTCCAAAAAACCATTAATTTAGACGGGACTGAAAAGCCTGCTGGTAGGAAGAACTGCAAAATTCTACTCCGAATGTGGCTGAATGTTTAAAGCAAATAAATTGGTGCAGACTACAAAAGTACTCTTAACATGTGTGGGAAATAAAAACCTTTATGCAACAATTTCCAAAACAATTCCGCAAATTACTTTGAAATGCACAAATATATTGAAAATCAATCCTTAATTCTCCAAACCTTTTATTGTTTATTATTGAAAGAGCAAAAATGGAGACGAGCTATTGGCATCATAGAGACATCTTGATATACATGAATTGATTTGTTTTGACACGTTTACATTTCTGGCAGATTATAGTTGTCTTACTGTAGTTATAGTTATTTATTCCAATAATATGACTGGCACAGAAGAATATCTTTTCATCAGACTTTGTACCTCTCTGCCAGACCAGTGGACGCTTCAGCACGGGGAGTATCTGATCCTAATCAGAAAACAAACTCTGAAACAAATCTATAGCAAGCATTAAAAAACGTACAAAGGGCAAAGTACTTTAGGTGTGAAAATAGCCATAAGTAGTGTTTATAGTCTCCCTAACAATTGGGGAGTAAAGATGCAAAGGGTGGATATTGTGCCAGAATTTCTTCCTTTTCTGTTAGGAGATCCACAGAGTAGTTCTGTCAAATTTAATCCTCATGAAGCTTTATTCTGATGCAAAGAAAAATATTATAATGAATCACGATCCAGCAGAGGGCAGTAGAGTGGAGCTGCTGATTGGCTGTTGCGGGGAAAATTTGCATCAGTGCATTGCGGTCACCGTATCTTGAAGGTGGTTTGTGGAGGAGCTATTGTCAAGTGACAGTTAAACCCCAAACACTTGGTCAGTGTTTCCCTCCCTACCTCCTCCTCTAACCAAAAAAAAAAACAATAACTGTAGAGATGCCAGCCAAAGAGGGAGACTCTAGGGCAGGTAGAAGTAGAAAGAAGTTGAACCGTGATATCACAGCTTGCAGGTAAGTGATTGGCTGGTGACTGGTAAGTAGTTTTTCTTTTCCCTGAGGTGTTATCGTGCGGGGTGCAGTGGTTGCTGAGTGAGTGCTTGCTGAGAAGGGGAGTGTCATAATATACACCAGTATATCATGGTGCAGACACACACTGATGGACACACACAGGGATCAATCAAAATGTACAAACACCGCAGCCAATCACCAGTTAGAATGCACACACTATAAAGGCAGAGGGCACCACGGTTCCTGCTCATTCTGGGTGCTGCCTCTCAGTGTAACAAGAACTAATTCAACCCAGCACAGACTCACACCACGTGCTGAGAAAATCAACTGATTCGGACAAGGTTAGGTCTCTAGTTTAAGTTAGCATCATTTAGACCCAACGTCATCGTGTGTTAGTTAGTTAGAAGTAGTTAATAAAATTGAGTTGAACCTTCATCAATGTTGGAAGTGTCTGTTCATCTCTCAAGTCTACGCTAGTCAACAGTTCATGATACCAGAAGTTAAGGGATGCTAGCACTTCTGAGACCTACGTTTCAGTGATCTGCCTTCCACCAGTCTCGCGCCATCCTACAGAATGGACTCCCTTCGCCCGCCGCCGCTTCTTTGCATTGCCGGGAATCTGGGCTCTAACTGGAAACTTTTCAAACAGCACTTCCAGCTGTACCTCGAGGCCAGGGACCTGGAAGCTGCCTCGGACGCACGGAAGATTGCTCTCTTCCTCTCCACAGCCGGGGACCACGCTCTACACATTTACAACTCGCTCATCTTCGATGAGGGGGAGGACAAATCGAAGTTCAAGACCGTAATTCTAAAGTTCGACAGCCACTGCACGGTCGACGTCAACGAGAGCTTCGAGAGATACATGTTTCAGCAGCGAATTCAGGGTAAGGACGACCCTTTCCAGTCCGTTATTACCCACCTCCGCGTCCTTGTGCAGTCCTGCAACTACGGAACCACCTCTGACTCCATACTCCGTGACCAGATTGTTTTTGGTGTTCAATCTGAGCCCCTGCACCAGCAGCTACTAAAAGTAAAGCAGCTCACTCTCTCTACGGCCATTGAGACCTGTGTACTTCATGAACATGCCTCCATGTGCTACTCGTGCAACCAGGCTGCTGAAACGGCACGGCAAGCCCCTTACGAGGCAGAACAGGTCCAAATAATTAAATATTTTCAGGCTCTGGATCTGAATGATGGTGGCCATTTTGCGCGCTTTTTACGGAGTCCCGCGCTTACACGCAGCGAGCATGCTTGCGTCACGGACCGCTTCGCACAGGTGCGTGCCACGCTGGATCACCCCACGAATGTGCGGTGGCGCAACGAACGTCCCGACGTTCCGGCGTGCAGCAACTGCGGCTCCGCCCACTTAAAGCGGCAATGCCCCGCGAAGTCCCGACGCTGCCTGCAGTGTGGCAAGCGAGGCCACTACACTACAATGTGCAGACCTTCCCTGCCTGCTGTTCTTAGGAGGTCCACCCAGCCCCACAGAGATGTCAGGGCTATCCAGCCTGCCATCAATGAACCTACTCCAGACCTTGCTTCTGACTGTGCCTGCGATGACCCACAGGTCCCGTTCCAAATCGGCGTTGTTACCACGAACAGGATGTCCCCCAAGCGTGGCACCGAACCCGTCCACGTCCACAGCGTCGGCCAGGATGATGAGTGGTGTGCCACCCTTACGGTCAACCGGTCCCCAGTCAGGTTCCGCCTGGACACTGGCGCTTCTGCCAATCTCATCGCGTCGTCTGATTTTCGCAAGCTCCGCGTACAGCCTGCTGTCCTGCCATCTGCGTGTAAATTGCTGGACTACAATGGCAATGCCATCGCCGCCAGCGGCACCTGCCACCTTGAGGTGACACATCGTGCTCACACAGCCGTTCTCCCGTTTCAGAATGTTGCTGCCTCAAAAGCCTCCCTGCTTGGTGTGCAGGCATGCAAGCTGCTCCACTTAGTGCAGAGAGTACACTCTCTCTCTTCAAGCGACGTGTCTGCATCCTCTGACACAGACTTCAGGGCGCAACTCAACTCCATCATCCAGCAATACCATGATGTCTTCGAAGGCATGGGCACGCTCCCGTACACGTACAAAATCTTACTCAAGCCCAACGCCACGCCTGTCGTTCACGTACCTCAGAGTCCCAGCTCCCCTCAAGGACCGTCTCAAGCAACAGCTCCACGACCTCCAGGACCAAGGAGTCATCTTTACGGTCATGGAACCCACAGACGGGGTAAGCTCCATAGTCTGTGTCAAGAAACCGCCCGGCGAGCTGCAGATCTGTATTGATCCTAAAGATCTGAATCAGAATATCATGCGGGAGCACTACCTGATTCCGAAACGTGAGGAGCTCACGTCCGAGATGGCCCACGCCAAACTATTCTCAAAGGTGGATGCCTTGAAGGGTTTCTGGCAGATCCAACTAGATGAATCAAGCAGGAAGCTTGTTCAATACACCCTTTGGCAGGTTCTGCTATAACCAGATGCCATTCGGCATCATTTCTGCGTCCGAGGTTTACACCGAATCATGGAGCAGATGATGGAGGGGATCGACGGCGTCCGGGTATCTGTCGATTACATTATTATCTGGTCAACCACCCCGCAGGAACACATTGCCTGCCTGAAGCGCTTCTTCAGGCGCATCCATGAACACGGCCTCCACCTCAATAGGGCCAAATGCTCCTTCGGCCAGTCGAGTATCAAGTTTCTGGGGGATCACATCTCCCACCAGGGGGTGCGTCCGGACGAGGACAAGATTGCAGCAATCACGTCCATGAAGATGCCCGAGGAAAAGAAAGCGGTCATCTGGTTCCTGGGTATGTGAATTTCCTTTGGAAGTTCATCCCGAATCTCGCCTCACACACCACGGCCCTCAGAGACCTGATTCGCGAAACCACAGATTTCCGATGGCTCCCTGCTCACGAGCGTGAATGGCAGGAGCTGAAGACCAAGCTTTCCACGGCCCCAGTGTTGGCCTTTTTCGACCCGACCAAAGAGACCAAAATCGCTGCTGATTCCAGTCAGTCGGGGATTGGTGCCGTGCTCCTGCAACAAGACGAGGCCTCGTCATGGGCCCCCGTTGTGTATGCGTCCCGGGCGATGACCCCCACAGAGCAGCGCTATGCACAAATTGAGAAAGAGTGTATCGGCCTTCTCACTGGAGTCGTGAAGTTCCACGACTACGTCTATGGACTTCCGCAGTTCACGGTTGAAACCGACCACCTTGTAAATATTATCAAAAAGGACTTGAATGACATGACGCCTCGCCTCCAGCGTATCCTACTCAAGCTGCGCAGGTATGACTTTCAACTGATCTATACCCCTGACAAGGACCTTGCCGTTGCCGATGCCCTCTCAAGGTCGATCACAACTCCGTGCTATCACGACGGCTTAATTTGCCAATAGATGCTCAAGTTCAGCTTGCAGCCTGCCATTTGCCAGCTTTGGATGCACGACTATTGCAAATTCGCCGCGAGACAGCGGCTGATCCACTTCTGCAGCGGGTGATGCGTCTAATGTCAGACGGTTGGCTCAAGGGCCAATGCCCACAATTTTACAACGTCCGCGATGACCTGGCAGTTGTCGACGGGGTGCTCCTGAAATTGGATCGCATCGTCATTCCACAAAGCATGTGCCAGCTAGTGTTGGAGCAACTCCATGAAGGCCATTTAGGAATCGAGAAACGCCGCCGCAGGGCCAGAGACTCCGTCTACTGGCCAGGCATCAATGATGACATCGCCAATGTGGTGCTCAACTGCTCTACCTGCCAGCGTTTTCAGCCCGCCCAACCACGGGAGACCCTGATGCTCCATGAGCTCGCCACATCGCCTTGGAACAAAGTGGGCGTCGACTTGTTCCATGCATTGGGCAGGAACTACGTCATCATCATCGACTACTTCTCCAGTTACCCGGAGGTCATCAGGCTGCACGATCTCACATCCTCGGCTGTGATCAGGGCTTGTAAGGAGACATTTGCCCGACATGGCATTCCCCTGACGGTCATGTCAGACAATGGCCCCTGTTTCGCGAGCCAGGAATGGGCCGGCTTCGCCCGACACTAAACTTCGAGCACATTACGTCCAGTCCCCTATAACCCCAATCCAATTGGAAGGCGGAAAAGGGGGTCCACATCATTAAGCGGCTCCTCATCAACGCCGCTGACGCCGGCTCAGATTTCCATCTTGCTCTGCTAGCCTATCGCTCCCCCCCACTCTCCACCGGCCTGTCGCCTGCTCAGCTGCTAATGAACCGCACCCTCAGGACGACGGTGCCATCGATTCTCGCTCCCAACCTCGATTATGTCCCCGTGCTCTACCGCATTGCCGGTAGCATTGAGGAGAGCACAAATGCTTAACAGCTCCACTGTCCCAGGTTCGATTCCCGGCTTGGGAAGTCGGGAAGTCTGTCTGTGCGGAGTCTGCACATCCTCCGTGTGTGCGTGGGTTTCCTCCGGGTGCTCCGGTTTCCTCCCACAGTCCAAAGATGTGCAGGTTAGGTGGATTGGCCATGATAAATTGGCCTTCGCGTCCAAAATTGCCCTTAGTGTTGGGTGGGGTTGCTGGGGATGGGGTGGAGGTGTTGACCTTGGGTAGGGTGTTCTTTCCAAGAGCCGGTGCAGACTCTATGGGCCGAATGGCCTCCTTCTGCACTGTAAATTCTATGTCTCAACTGCAGCAGAAAACTTCCTCCGACTCACGGGCTGCTGAACTTTCCGACTTCCATCCACGCGACAAGGTTCACATCCACCTCCCGGATGGTGGCTGGTCTGCACCTACTGTCGTTCTAAGGCAGGTGGCCCCCCCGCTCCTTCCTGGTCCGTTTACCGGGTGGATCCATTCGGCGCCGCAACAGGCGTGCTCTTCGCCTGGTTTCAGGGTCGTCACGAGATCCTCCGACCAGCTCTTCTACTGATCCCGCCGTGGACTGTGTGGTGCTTCCAGTCACTCTGCCTGCCCCTGACGGTGCTGCAGCCCTCCTGGCTCCTGACGCGCCAGCCATTGCCCCACCCTTGAGGCGGTCAACCAGAGTTCGTTGCCCATCTCGGAGACAACTTATGAACTCTGTACACATGTGGACTTTCTGAAATGTTTTTTTTCTCTATCCTTCATTGTTGCATTCGTTCTCCAGTGATTTGGAAATAGATTTGTTGGTTGTTCCAGTTCATGGTAGTCATCTGCACCAGGCACCTTCCTCTGTAAATAGTCTTGTTCCCTGTATGTAGCTTTGTACATATGTCTTCGCACCTCACACGTAGCTAGGTACATACTCCACACACCCACACTATTTATTATCACATGCCTATATCAACATTTTTTATAAAAGGAGGGATGTCATAATATACACCAGTATATCATGGTGCAGACACACACTGATGGACACATACAGGGACCAATCAACATGTACAAACACCACAGCCAATCACCAGTTAGAATACACACACTATAAAGGCAGAGGGCACCACGGCTCCTGCTCATTCTGGGTGCTGCTTCTCAGTGTAACAACTCATGCAGCCCAGCATAGACTCTCACCACGTGCTGAGAGAATCAACTGGTTCAGACAAGGTTTAGGTCTCTAGTTTAAGTTAGCATCATTTAGACCCACAGTCATCGTGTGTTAGATAGTTAGAAGTAGTTGATAAAATTGAGTTGAACCTTCATCAGTGTTGGAAGTGTCTGTTCATCTCTCAAGTCTACACTAGTCAACATTTCAGGGAGTAAATTTTTAAAAAACTTACCGTTGTGAGTTTCCAGCTGAATCCGGTCGGAGTGAGGACAGAGTAACTGCTGGGTAAGTAGTAAAGATTTAAATTGTTTGCGCAGGCCCATAACAGCTGATTGGTGTTCTTGTGTGGGGCGCAGTGGTTGCTGGTTAAGTGTTTTATTTTTACCTGTATTTAAGTTGGGCAGTTCCTAAACCCGAGACACTACACTTGTAGTGTCCCCCACCCTTCCACCTCCTTTAACCTAAGAGGTAGAGTGAAAAACAGGTAAGCCCTTTCTTTTTCTTTTTTTTTATCTAGAGGGGATGGCAGGGAAGGCAGTGCAATGTTCCTCCTGCAGAATGTTTGAGGTGAGGGACGCCGTTGGTGTCCCTGCTGATTTCACCTGTGGGAAGTGCACCCATCTACAGCTCCTCAGAAACCGCATTAGGGAACTAGAGCTGGATGAATTTCGGGTCATTCGGGAGCCAGAGGTTATCATAGAATGAACAGTGAAGAAGGAGGCCATTTGGCCCATTGAGTCTGTACTGGCTCTTGGAAAGAGCACCCTACTCAAGGTCAACACCTCCACCCCCATTCCCATAACCCAGCAACCCCACCCAACACTAAGGGCAATTTTGAACACTGAGGGCAATTTATCATGGCCAATCCACCTAATCTGCACACCTTTGGACTGTGGGAGGAAACCGGAGCACCCGGAGGAAACCCACGCACACACAGGGAGGATGTGCAGACTCCGCACAGACAGTGACCCAAGCCAGAATCGAACCTGGGACCCTGGAGCTGTGAAGCGATTGTGCTATCCACAATGCTACCGTGGTCATAGATAGTAGCTTCAGGGGTGTAGTTACTCCGAAGAATCAAGATAGATGGGTGACGGTCAGAGGGGCTGGGAGGAAGCAGTCAGTGAAGGGATCCTCTGTGGTTGTTCCCCTCAGTAACAAGTATACCGTATTGGATACTGTTGAGGGGGACGACCTACCTGGGGTAAGCCACAGTGAACGGATCTCCAGCACTGAGTCCGTCCCTGTGGCTCAGAAGGGAAGGAGGGAGAGTAGGAGAGCAATAGTTATTGTGGACTCGATAGTTAGAGGGACAGATGGACGGTTCTGTGGCAGCGAAAGAGACTCACGGATGGTATGTTGCCTCCCGGGTGCCAGGGTCCGTGACGTCTCGGACCGTGTTTTCAGAATCCTTAAGGGGGAGGAGGAACAGTCACCAGTCGTGGTACACACCGGTACCAACGACATAGGTAAGAGATGGGACGGGGATTTAAAACAGGAATTTAGGGAGCTACGGTGGAAGCTGAGAGCCAGGACAAACCATGTTGTCATCTCTGGTTTGTTGCCGGTGCCACGTGTTAGTGAGGTGAGGAACAGGGAGAGGGTGCAGATAAATACGTGGCTGCAGGGATGGTGTAGGAGGGAGGGTTTCAGGTACGTGGATAATTGGAGCACATTCTGGGGAAGGTGGGACCTGTACAGACAGGACGGTTTGCACCTGAACCAGAGGGGCACCAATATCCTGGGAGGGAAATTTGCTACGGCTCTCCGGGGGGTTTTAAACTAATTTGTCAGGGGGCTGGGAAAACGTGCTGTAGTCTAGAAGCCAGTGTTGAGAGTAGTGAGGTACTGAGGAGGGTATCAAGGTCGCAGGGGTGTATCGGCAGACAGAAAGGTGGGTTGAAGTGTGTCTACTTCAATGCAAGGAGCATTCGGAATAAGGTAGGTGAACTTGGAACGTGGATTGGTACTTGGGACTACGATGTTGTGGCCATTACAGAGACATGGTTAGAACAGGGACAGGAATGGTTGTTGGAAGTTTCGGGGTATAGATGTTTCAGTAAGAGTAGGGAAGGTGGTAAAGAGGTTGAGGAGTAGCATTGTTAATCAAAGATAGTTTAACGGCTGCAGAAAGGCAGTTCGAAGGGGATCTGCCCACTGAGGTAATATGGGCCAAAGTTAGGAATAGGAAAGGAGCGGTCACATTGTTAGTTTTCTATCGGCCCCCAAATAGTAATAGATTTGTGGAGGAAGAAATTGCAAAACAGATTATAGATAGGTGTGGAGGTCTCAGGGTAGTTGTCATGGGTGACTTTAACTTTCCAAATATTGATTGGAACCTTTATAGTTCGAACAGTTCAGATGGGGCAGTTTTTGGACAGTGTGCGCAGGAGGGTTTCCAGACACAATATGTGGATAGGCCGACAAGTGGGGGAGGCCACATTGGATTTGGTACTGGGTAATGAACCGGGGCAAGTGTTAGATTTGTTTGTGGGAGAGCACTGTGGAAATAGTGACCACAATTCGGTGTCTTTCACTATTTCAATGGAGAGGGATAGGGCCATACAGCAGGGCAAGGTTTATAATTGGGGTAGGGGTAATTATGATGCGATTAGGCAAGAATTAGGGAGCATAAGATGGGAACAGAAACTGTCAGGGCAAGGCACAAATGAAAAGTGGAGCTTGTTCAAGGAACACATACTGCGTGTCCTTGATAGGGACAGGCAGGGAGGAAATGGCCGTGTGAGGGAACCATGGTTCACAAAAGAGGTTGAATGTCAAGAGGAAAAAGGAAGAGTATGTAAGGATGAGAAAACAAGGTTCAGTTGGGTCGCTTGAGGGTTACAAGGTAGCAAGGAATGAGCTAAAGCAAAAGGGCTTAGGAGAGCTAGGAGGCGGCATGAGAAGTCCTTGGCGGGTCGGATCAAGAAAAACCCCAAGGCTTTTTACTTTTATGTGAGAAATAAAAGAATGACCAGAGTGAGGGTAGGGCCGGTTAAGGACCATTGTGGGAACTTGTGTATGGAGTCAGAAGAAATAAGAGAGGCGTTGAATTAATACTTCTCTTCAGTGTTCACAAGGAGAGGGGCCATGTTTTTGAGGATTCGAGTGTGATACAGGCGGGTAGGCTGGAGAAGGTAGATGTTCTGAGGAAGGATGTATTAGCAATTTTGAAAAACCTGAGGGTCGACAAGTCCCCTGGGCCAGATGGGATATATCCAAGGATTCTTTGGGAGGCAAGGGATGAGATTGCAGAGCCTTTGGCTTTGATCGTTGGGTCCTCACTGTCCACGGGGATAGTGCCAGAGGACCGGAGAGTGGCGAATGTTGTTCCTCTGTTCAAGAAAGGGAATAGGAATGACCCTGGTAATTATAGGCCAGTTAGTCTTACTTCGGTGGTAAGTTAATGGAAAAGGTCCTGAAGGATGGGATTTATGACCATTTGGAAAGATGCTGCTTAATCCGGGATAGCCAACACGGATTTGTGAAAGCCAATTGAATAAGTAACTGGCTATCACATAGAAGAAAGAGGGTGTTGGTGGATGGAAAATTTTCAGACTGGAGACCAGTTACCAGCGGTGTACCACAGGGATCAGTGCTGAGTCCTCTGCTATTTGTGATTTTTATCAATGACTTGGAGGAGGGGACTGAAGGGTGGGTCAGTAAATTTGCTAATGACACCAAGATTGCTGGAGTAGTGGATGAGGTGGAGGGCTGTTGTAGGCTGCAAAGAGACATTGATAGGATGCAGAGCTGGGCTGAAAAATGGTAGATGGAGTTTCACCCTGGTAAGTGCGAGGTGATTCATTTTGGTAGAAAAAATTTGAATGCAGATTGCAGGGCCAACGGCAGGGTTCTGAGGAATGTGGAGGAATAGAGATCTTGGGGTTCATGCCCACATATCTCTGAAGATTGCCACTCAAGTGGATAGAGCCGTGAAGAAGGCTTATAGTGTATTAGCATTTATTAACAGGGGCAGGATCTTGCATGCTGGTCATCACCACACAGTCGCGCAGCAGGAGGAGTCGGGGTTAGTCAAGCTCACTGGCACTCGGAAGACTGCTGAAGAAGAGGCATCTGAGACATTCAAGTTGGATGATGAGCCTCTGGGATCGTCCCTGCCCAAAATGCTAGGGCTACTGAGGGAAGAGGGGAATATCAGACAGAGGTAGTGGAGGCCCTCAACAGACAGGTATGTGTGGCAAAGGAATCTGTCCGCTTGCTCTCTGATGAAGTGGTGCCAACATGTGCTGACATGGCGGTTTCCATGGAGATAGTGGCGTACACCATGGAGGACCAGGTCCAGCAGAACAGCCAGTTTCTGCTGAGATGCGAAACTGTTGTAGTCATGGACAAGCTTTTGCAGTCGTTACACAGAGGAGATGCGGCATCTGAACCTCCCTCCAGGTATCTTTCAATTCAAGATGTCAGGCAAGCACCCTCAGGCACTCAAAGGGAAGGGCTGCGGCTGTGGTACACACCTAGGGCCTCCACCCGGGACTCTGAGAAGGAACCCTCCTTAAATGTGACCCCTTCAGCCTCTTACTATGTGACCGCAGAGGGAACAGCTGCCAAAGAGAAGGACAGCCAAAGTAAGTCTGGACCTAGCAGGTCTCAGGTTTCCAGAGGATGGCCACCTTGGTCATCTTAGACAACAGGACAAAGTGGTCAGTAGGCTGGTTCTACCCCTGCTGTGTATGCCAGGGGAGCGCCTCGAAGAAGTGGTGAGGAATGAAAGACTAACCATTTTTAATTTGATGTGTGGTTGCACAGGTGCACTATGACTGTTCACGTTATTACACTTTTATGAATAGAATATGCTTAGATTTAGTAAGGTCTGATGTGGTTATTTGTGATTCATAGCCCTTATGCCTGCACCCGCCACCCTTTCTCTACCACCTCCCCATCCCATACAAACAGCCATCTTCAGCAGGTCACCGCAGCCTTGGTCTATATTCCCCTGAATAATGAATGTGCAGAGAGGCAAAGTAATCCCCTACTTTCCCGAGCAGCACATCCCGTTGACAGTAGATCTTTTCGGCCCCCTCCCCCCTATTGGGTAAACCCCAGAATCTGCCTCACCTTCCATATCCCCTTGCCGGCTCCCACTGTTCTCACTGGCCCTTCAAATCAGCACACTGGGCTAAATCGCTGGCTTTTAAAGCAGACCAAGGCAGGCCAGCAGCACGGTTCAATTCTCGTACCGGCCTCCCCGAACAGGTGCCGGAATGTGGCGAGTAGGGGCTTTTCACAGTAACTTCATTGAAGCCTACTCGTGACGATAAGCAATTTTCATTCAATTACCTCAGTTTACCCACAGGGCACCAGGGACCTCTCCTTCTGAACCCCTTCCATTTCCCCCCCTCCCCCTCCCCTCCAACATACCTGCTCACACCTGTACAGGCCCCCCATGCCCATTAAACCTGCACACCCTCCCATGCCCATTCCCTGGTTTGGCCTTTTCACACTACTGCTCCAAAACCAGCTCACCTTTTCTGCAGCATCTCTCTCAGGACCAGGGTCCATGATTGTTGGAGGCTTCCATCTTCCGATCGCCACATGCTGCCCCAGGCCTGTTTCCTGGTGAGTATTGGCATGTTGGACCGGATTTGTTCCAGACCGGCGTGATATCCCACTGATAACACAGATGATTGGGCAGGGACCTTGGGCACTCTACCACTGCTGAAATTCAGGCTGCCACTAACCCATTTGAACCCCCCCCCCCCCCAAACTCAATACTCAACTTGGGCGGGATTCGGGGGGGGTGGGGGGGGGTGCCCCCACGGAAGCCTGGCCTGCGATTGGGGCCCACCGATCGGCAGGCCTGTGCCGTTGGGGCACTCTTTTCCTTCCGCCTTCGCCATAGTATTCACTATGGCTGAGGCGGAAGTGACCCCCCTCCTCTGCGCAGGGATGGCGTCAGCACGGACTTCCGCCGGCCAGCAAAGTCCCTTCGACCCCAGCTGGCGTGGCGCCAAAGGCCGTTCCCGCCAGCTAGCAGGGCGCCAACCACTCCAGCGCGGGCCTAGCCCCTCAATGTGAGGGCTTGGCCCCTAAAGGTGTGGAGACCTCCACACCTTTGGGGCGGCCCGACGCCGGAGTGGTTCATGCCACTCCATCACGCCGGGACCCCCCGCCCAGCCGGGTAGGGGAGAATCCCGCCCCTTGTTCTCGGTGCCATTGCTGTTCCCATTTCTGCTGAAAACTGCAGCAGGGTCGGCCTTACTGTCATTTCCAGTTCCAGTCAGCCC
The DNA here is from genome assembly GCF_902713615.1 of Scyliorhinus canicula. NCBI lineage: Eukaryota > Metazoa > Chordata > Chondrichthyes > Carcharhiniformes > Scyliorhinidae > Scyliorhinus > Scyliorhinus canicula. Next base: position 218,271,768 of record NC_052147.1, read on the forward strand.
TGGAAACTGAGCTCTCCAGTTGTGTAGGGCTGGGCGGGGCCTTGAGGTAGATAAGAAATGAATAGAGATGAGGGAGTTAGAGAGAGAGAGGAGAGGGAATTGAGAGAGAGGAGAGGAGAGATGGGGAAGGAGAAAGACGGGAGGGAGTTGAGAGAGAAGGGAGAATGGGAACAGTGCGCGGGGGGGGGGGAGAGAGGGAAGGCAGGGAGGGAAAGTTATCTCCGTTTTAGGATGCTTCAAGCTTGCAAAATTCATATTTATGGAAAATGAATTCTATGATCATTTTTGGCATCCGAATGATTTAGGTAAATAATGTTGCGAATTGCAAATGTTTAAAACTGTGATTTAGGAAATTGGTGACATTGATGTCAGTTAGGTTACTTGCAATGTTAAATGATTGCTTTTGAGCACAGTTGTTGTCAAATGGTTACTGGATGAGTGTAATTGATGTCAAATTAGTGCAAATGAACACTATTGAATGCAGATGATGTCAAAGGTTTTGCATAGAGCTGGGTGTATTCAGAATGCACCTGGGCCAGACCAGGCCAGGTAAAATGATTGTTCCTTGTTCTGTGCTACACACTTTGACCATCCACGGAATGCATGGAAGAGGCAAATCAACTCTAATTTTTCATTTGACAAAGACAGTCTTCAAGTGAAGGATTGGATTGGATTGGATTTGTTTATTGTCACGTGTACCGAGGTACAGTGAAAAGTATTTTTCTGCAAGCAGCTCAACAGATCATTCAGAACATGGGAAGAAAAGGGAATTAAACAGAATTCAAGAAAATACATGAGAATACATAATAGGGCAACACAATATATACAATGTAAAGGAAAGACAGGAAGGAAACACAGTTATAATTCTAAGTGTTATGTGAAATATTGTATGAAAAATCTACAGAGAATCATTTTATTTCTGCCTAGGTCTCAAAACTGCACTAATAGAGAGAGAGGACTTCTCTTCTGGGGCCAGTAGCAAAAGCACCAAGCTTATTCATGGAGGTGTACGATATCTACAGAAAGCATTCATGAATTTAGATATTGACCAGGTATTATTAATAAACATTCTTGAGTGAGAATAAATATGCGTAACATTATTAGTTTGACAAGAATACGTATTATTTCTGATGTTATCTTGAAATGAATATTAATTGAATACATTTGCTGATAAAGATATGAGCTGCTAATCATTCTACCTTCTTTCCAGACCAATTAAACACTCAATAAATTACATATAACAATGATTGTAATTTCCAATTATTTTCCTTTTGTAGTATAAACTAGTGAAAGAAGCACTCACGGAACGTGCCAACTTACTTGATGTTGCCCCACATATTGCAAAACAATTGCCGATAATGCTTCCTCTTTACAAGTAAGCATGACTTAATATAGTGGAAATGCTATGTGGTGATTCTGTCAATGCTTTACTATTGAAATATATCCTAATATTCTAAATGTTCTTTGACAGTTAACTTGTTTTATATCCAGGTTAATCTTGGTGATGCGTAGAAATCCCTCCAGGTGTTACATTTATCTAGCTAACCATTTTTTTTTGCAGTTACTACATCCCCCAAATTACATGAGAACATAAATGGGAGCTGGAGGAGGCCATTTGGCCCTTTTGAATCTCTTCTGCCTTTCAACATGACTAATCTTGTACCTCATCCCAACCTTCCTGCACTATCCACCTACCCTTTATTTCCCTTGTGCCAAAAAAATCTATCGATCACTGTCTTGAATATACTTAACAATTGAACATGCATAAGCTTTCTGGGGAAAGGAATTCCAGATATTCACCCCTTTTGAATGAAGACATTTCTTCCCTCAGTTCTAAATAGCTGAGAACTTAATCTGACTGTGACTCCATTTTTGCAGAATCTGCCAATCCCTTAAGAATTTTAGATGTTTCAATGAAATCATCACTCATTCTTTGAAACTCCAGAGAGCATAGGCTTCTCGACTCAAACCGTTCTTGTAGTACAATGCCAGCGATTCACTTGTACTTCTTTCAACTTAGTGTACTGTATTCGCTGCTCATGATATGATCCCTTCTGCTTCTGGGAGGCAAACTGGAGACTGGGTGACTGCTTTGTGGAATTCCTCCATTCAGTCCATAAGCATAACGGCAAGCTTGCAGTTGCTTATTATTTTAATTCTCCACCTTGCTCCCACTCTGACCTTTCTGTCCATGACCTGCTACAGTGTTTCAGCGAAGCTCAATGCAAACTCGAGGAACAGCACCTCTTTCCACTCAGCTCTCTACAGCCTTCTGGACTGAACATTGAGTTTAACAATGAACATGTCTCCCTATCTTCTCCAGTTCCATGAGCTTTACTCTACTTTATCAACATCTGACTGTGTCAACCCTGAACATTTGACTTTCGCCACCAACTCCACTTGGTTATGACTGTGACATTGACAGATTTGTTTTAGACCAAAACTTCAACTCACTTTGCTCTACCAGTTGATTTTGCAATATCTTTAAACTTCCAATCTCTTTGTGATTTTCACTTTGAACTGCAGGAGGATTATAGGAGGGTCACATTTCCTTTTTCAAGAAGATGAGATCGAGATGTCACTGTCTGAGTCTCTCTCCAATCTTCACCAGATATGTAAATGTACCCAGACAATTTACAAGAACTCCAATCACATCACTTCTGCTTATCACCATCACCTTGTGACATAACTGAACTCTTAAGTTTTGTGCCTGCTGTATCATCAATCAATAATAATCAATAGCTCGTCTTCACTTTGTTTTGCTTTTGCCTTACTTTGTAAATAACATCAGTCTTAAACAAACTAAACCTTGTTCTAGGAACGTATTTAAACATTAACTGTTAAAGCGAGTAACTTGTTGTAGACTTGTTTAAGGGCAACACGGTAGTATAGTGGTTAGCACGGTTGCTTCACAGCTCCAGGGTCCCAGGGTCGATTCTCGGCTGGGTCACTGTTTGTGCGAAGTCTGCATGTTCTCCCCGTGTCTGCGTGGGTTTCCTCTGGGTGCTCAGGTTTCCTCCCACAGTCCAAAGATGTGTGGGCTAGGTGGATTGGCCGTGCTAAATTGCCCTTCGAGTCCAAAAAAAGTTAAGTGGGAGTTACTGGGTTACGGGGATAGGGTAGATAAATGGGCTTCAGTAGGGTGCTCTTTGTAAGGGCCGGTGCAGACCCGATGGGCTGAAAGGCCTCCTTCTGCACTATAAAAAATTCTATGTGGGATTATTCTGTAAGAGAACAGAACATTATCTAGCCTGTGTCAAAAGGAAACATGGAAGTTACTGCCTATACTTTTGCAAAGACCTCTTCACAGTCTGTACAGCATGATCTGCAGACTTATTGGGCAGGATTCTCTGTCCCGCCGCACCCATTTTCTGGTGCAGCGCATCCTCGGCAGCACCAGAATCCTCCATCCTTGCAACTGGCCAATGGGGTTTCCCATTGTGGGCACCCCAACGCTGTCGGGAAATCCGCCGGTTTGAGTGCTCTGCCGGCGAAACAGACGGAGAATCCAGCCCATTGTATTTAATATTGTACTGATGGGTCATCAAAATCAAGACCCACCTCTGAATCTGTGCTACCACGAGAGATGATACCCCTTTTTTGAACCAAATATGGTTGAATAGTTTTGGTGGTCAATTAACAAAATGAATTCCCTCAACTTGAGTGATTTAGCTCTGACTTTGTTAATGTTTGTGAAGAAAACTCTTCCGGTTTCTCCAAAGCGTCTTCCAATGTACGAGATAGGACCACATCTAACCATTAAGGTGAAGCATCACACACTAAAAGCAGATCAGCCTTGAGCTTATTGAATGGTGAACTAAGCTCAAAGAGCTGAATGACCTGTTACTAATTCTTATATTTGTGTGTTTACACCGCTTGTGTCTTGGGATGATGGTGGGCTGAAACAGCATCGCTAATCAGTACTTTCTTCACTTCTTCGAATGTCGTCTTCTGGCACTCTGCAGACCTCTCCCAATGTATTTTACCTTTCAGCAGCTGACATAGTGAAGAAAATGTATTAACTAAATCAGGGATGAAACTAGAATAAAACAGAACAATCCCAATGAATATTCGGGTTGGGGCGGCATGGTGGCTAGCACTGCTACTTCACAGCGCCAGGGATCCGGATTCAGTTCTGGGCTTAGGTGATTGTGTGGAGTTTGCACTTTCTCCCCGTATCTGCGTAGGTTTCTTTCGGGTAGTCTGGTTTCCTCCCACAGTCCAGGTTAGGTGAGGTTATGGGGATAGGGAAGGGGCGTGGGTCTAGTTAGGGTGCTCTTTCAGAGGGTCGGTACAGACTCAATAAGTCAAATGGCTTCCTTCTGCACTGTAGGGATTCTATGGTTCAAAGTACTTCTTTGTTCTCTGGGCACTTCGCTTTTAAAATCCTCGGAATCTTTTTCTGTGACGATGGGTGCCTTCACCTTTATTGGGGAAACCAGTGCCTGAATGTTTAGGATGGTCCCTGTAGTAATCCACGGGAGGCAGGAGTTCCGTCACCGCACCAATATTTATTTACAATAACGGTATTACAGGAGCAGCTACAAACAGTGCTGCTAGCAGTCCAGTCAATTTAACACTGGCTCACAAAGCCTACACAGGTGATTATATGGGCCCCCTCAATGAGCTATCATTGAGGGAGCTCATACTCCAATTGGCCAACCAATAAAGCCAATTGGAGTTCATTACAGTCCCGCTGCCATTTTGCGCTCTAATAGGCTTTGATTGGTAAAAGGAGGGACTTCCGCCCCTCACTCAGGAGGAAGATCTGCCTTCAGATTGGCTGGCAGCTCTCCAGTCCCTCCAGCAACAACGTTGCTATGGCCAAAAGAGGCACTGCATGGAGCTCCCTGGAACCAGAAAAGAATAAAAAAAGCTAACTACAGCTTAATTTTTGAAACCTCTTTGTAGTTTGTGGAAATTAACTATGGCGAGTAACTCACCCACAGGTGTGTTCAGTTTTGAGAGAAGGGCTTGCTTCAAATGTATTTAAAACTAGCAGAAAAAAATCACAGAAACTCGGGTTGTGCTGAATGAAATTTTGTGTGCCAGTTAGTCTGACACAGGGGCAGTTCAGCATAATTGAGCAATTGGCTGTCATCAATTTTTCACAATTTTTACAATTTTCCTTAATGAAGTACCATAATGGTTTAATTTATAAATAAATTTTAAAAATTCTACAATTTAGAGTACCCAATTAATTTTTTTCCAATTAAGGGGCAATTTAGCATGGCCACCCAGCTAAACTGCACATCTTTGGGTTGTAGGGGTGAAACCCATGTAAATACGGGCAAACTCCATAAGGACAGTGATCCTGGGCCGGGATCGAACCTGGGACCTTGGCGCCGCGAGGCAGCAGTGCTAACCACTGCCACCGTGTTGCCCTGCCATATTGATTTAAAGCACTTGTCACATCAGTTGTAATGATATGAAACCGGTTTGTAACAGGACTTATTTATACCTTTGCACAACCACACCGAAACTCTTTTCACATTTTTTATGTGTTTTTCAAGCTACTTATTATGGAGGTGAACATTTTAAAGTAGTTTTTCATAATTGAAAAAACCAAATGGTTTTCCTCCTTTGTAGTAGTTGCTTTTCATTTTGCTCTGATTTTCATTTGACTGTTTAGCCCCAGGGGTACTTATTTCAGCCAGAGTGTGTGGCTGCCAGAGCTCGGTCCCATCAATGAACAGCTATGATTTTTCTCTTCACCATTGTCAGTATTGCACCTGACCCAGTGAATGACTTCAAACAGCAATGACATTCATTTCTTGCAAGAAAATAGAGAAACTACTCGTCCTTCATTTTAGCCCGGATGGGATTTCAAAAGCAATAATGACACCAGAGCTGGCTCAAGTACAAAAGCCTGAAGAAACTTTCTCAGTAAAGGATGACTGCTGCCTCAGGGAAAATGTTTCAGGCACGAGTATCTTCCAAGATTTTAAGGAATTTGGATGGATAATCCTGTATACCAGTGTTTTTCAAACTTTTTTTCCGGGGACCTGTTTTTACCAACCGGCCAACCTTTGGGACCCAACCGAGCTGACCTTCGCGACCCACGCCGGGCGACCTTCGCGACCCACGCCGGCCGACCTTCGCGACCCACGCCGGCCGACCTGCGCAGCACACCATTTTCTCTTACCTTCTTTGCTGCTGAGTGGCCCTCAGCTGTTTGCTGGATGCTGTGGACCAGAGGCGGGTGGCAATATCTCCTCGTTCAGGCAGGAAGCCCTCCAGGTTGTCAAATCCCACCTGGGAGATGGTTGCAGCACTGGTTGGTGCCAGCAGCCTGAACAATACAGAACTGTAGGAAATAAATGAATGACCTACTACGATCAGCCAGGGTAATGCTCCCTTTCTCTTCTCTGCTCTCCAACCTTCCGTCAACCCCACCCCGCCCTAATATCACCTTGATCCCACGTGCCATTACCTTGCACAGCCCCAGTCCCAAGCTCTCACCAGCATCCTCAAACCCCGTTCCCCCGGCACACCTAATCACAACCCCTCACTGCTGAAGCGCAGTGCCCACACTTAGCCGTGTTTTCGGTCTCTGACCTGCCAGGTGTCCCGCTCACATATCTCCTTTTGTGTTCCTGTCGGAGAAGAAGGGACCATCTTGTGGATCAGACAGTCGGAGGTCTGTTAGATCCGAGCACTCAGCTGTGCCCCAGCTAGGTGTTATGCCTTTGACCACGTTCATCCTGCAACTGCTGGACATGCAAAGGCAGAATTGGGAATACCAGGAAGGGTTGCCTGGACATTGCTGCAACTGCAAAGTCGAATGGAGGATTCCCAAAGCCGTCTGTCACAGGAGATGTTGCCGGCAATGCGTGGCACCCCTGCCACCACGCAACTGTGGCACCCGCAGTGGAAAACCCCAGGCAAGATGTCAGTTACATGACTGGAGAACTCCGAGGCATGGCTCAGTCCCTGAGGACCATGGCTGAGGGGTTAGAGTGCATGGCGCGGACCATAGCGGCCCTCCAGGACTGGCAGTGCCAGATGATGTTCTGGAGCTCACTCCAGCTGTCCCTCTGTTCCATGGAGCAATCCAGGGGCCCACTAGCACATCTCTCTTCGTAAAACAAATCCTTCATCTCTGGAATCAACCCAGTGAATCTCCTCTGAACAGCCTCAAATGCAACTACATTCTTCCTCAAATAAGGGGTCCAAAAGTTGCCTTTCCATTTTATTTCAATAAGTCTGGCCTAAATTTATATTTCAGTGGTTCATGCTCACTTCTGATCAAGTCTCTACTACCTTCGTTAACATTGGTTGTAGTTACTGCACTGTACTATCTCCGGATTCTGTGATCAAACCTGCCCCTTTCCTCAAGTTGGATTCCTAATTTTGTACTATAAATATATAGAATGTGGACGTATGCAGCTAGTGGTTAAATTTCTAGTTCATGATGTCTTAGCAGCCGCATTAATCCAATTATCTTAAACCGATCAACACCAGCTTTACCACAATGCTGATCATAAAATCTCGATCTCTGATTGTTGTGGGATGATAAGCTCATCCTAACCGAGTCATTTTCATAAATTCAGTCCTGTAAAAACGCTAAGTGTCATCTGTAAGGGCACAGCAACAGAGGTTGGCTCAGCTTAACCTTTCTTTCTGTGTGGAATGATCGGTGAGTGCCTTCTACTACTGTAACCGTATTACATCATGACTTGGCAGAAAAGTGTAAGCCGTAGTGTTTTTGAGATATTTGCTTTTTGACAAGCATGGGGAATGTTAAGCTGCTGCAAAACTGATATGTGCAGTGACAAAGTATGATCCGCCACCCAATTCTTTTCCTTTCAATAATTTTGTTTGGTTGTATAACCAACAAGAGCAGATAGAAACTGGTTTATTCGCCTCTCTCCAAAAGCTCTGATGCATAGGTTACAGGATTAAAACACACTTGCATTTTTACTGTGTAGGGCCAGCAAAAGTTGATTGTAGATTTTTTCAAATAAATTCTGCCAATAAGGGGAAGATTTGAATTGGGGTTGAGAATGTATTTGCGAATCTAGAACATATTTTAGACAATTTTATTGAATAAGATTCTGGGAAACTGTTTTTTATTTCATTCATGGCCTTGGAAATCATGCTGATGAGGTCAAATATCTTTTGGTCATATAGGAAGGGGGGAGGCAGTGGTGTAGTGGTATTGTCGCTCGGCTAGTAATCCAGAGTCCTGCTCTGGGGACCCGGGTTCGAATCCCGCCATGGCAGATGGTGAAATTTGAATTCAATAAACAAAAATCTGGAATTGGAAGTCTAAAGATGACCATTGTTGATTGTCGTAAAAACGCATCTGGTTCACCAATGTCCTGGGGGCCCTCCTCTACTGTCACCTTACCTGGCTTGGCCTACATGTGACTCCATATCCACAGTAATGTGGGTGACTCTTAAATGCCCTTAGGGATGGGCAATAAATGCTGGCCCTCCAGCAACGCCTACATCCCATGAACGAATTAAAACAAAAACAGAATTGTTATGTGTATGAAGTTTTAAGTTTAAAATTCAATGTGCTTATGTGATTATACATAGAATATATACAAAATAATTGAATAACTGGGATTTTTGGCCACAGGAAAATTTCTAGTTATGCTGTATACAGAGATGAATTCAATTTGTTTCTGCTTTATGTATATTAAAAGTTAGCTGTTTATGGTAAACCAGTGCCCAAGGCTATGTAGAGACCCGATTCAGTATCACATTGTAAATTGGCACGTGAGAAAATCTGATGGGTGGACAACCTTACATTATTTTAAAAACTGACAAAGGTCCGCCTTTACAAAAGACTTCTTAAGACAGATGGCGATTTGAGATTGTTTGAGAAACATAATACCTCTGTTTTGATAATAGAGATATGTTCTGTTCCAGCAGGTACAGAATCTTTGAAACAATGCAGCAATTCACAAAGTGCTTTACGATTTATACACTTGTAAAACATGTACGCTCCATTTCATCACAATATCCTTTATGTTTATTTTTATCCTATAGGTGGTGGCAGTTCCCTTATTACTGGGCTGGGATAAAGATGTACGATTTTGTGGCAGGAAGTCAGTGTTTGAAAAGCAGTTATGTCCTTACCAAGTCAAAAGCTCTGGAACTGTTCCCCATGCTGAAAAAAGATCGGCTTGTAGGAGCCATTGTCTACTATGATGGTAACAATTTCAATTTCCTTGTGTCTGAAGGACTTTAAATAACTGTAAAGTAGGATCAGAGAAGTAATCTTGCTGATTTCAGTTTCTAAACATATAGCTGAGATGTTTGAAAGAATTATCTATTCATTATCAAATGCTTGAGGAAAATATTTTCAGATGTTACAGTTAATCCATGTTAAAATCTGGTTAAGAGTATTTGAAAGCATCATTCTGGCATGTACTAGGAATGAAAGGGTACAAATATCCAACAGTATGTAAACTCGTGGACTGAATCTCAACTCCCAGAAATGGCCAGGTTTGGGCTGGATCAGAGGTTAAAATTCAAAACCTCTGAAACAGGAAGCCAACCTACATCCAACCCACCCACTTCATGTTTTAATGCACAAAGGGAGGATGACCAATGAACTCAAAGGAGGTGATGTGGCCATTGAAGCCGGATAGACTCTGCTCATTTCAATTGTTATTCTATTTCAAACTCAGTCAGCTACGTTTGCCCAGTCTCGTGAAGCTGAGGAAGTGAGAAAGGCTGATCCTAAGCTAAGATAGCCTTTTATAGCACTGATTGTGGGCCAGAGGCAGCAGGAATATTTCTGTCTGGCCCAATAAGCTACGCAATTAAAATACCCCTACTTACCAACATCAGACCCTCTCCCACCCTTGCTTTTGTGCTGTATGCTTCCGGGACTGACAGGCCTCCATCCTGTCAATCAGACTGGCTGCAGGTGGGAAATCGACAAGAAAAACACTTGAAGACACTTTGCAGTTTAAAAACTGCAGAACGTTCAGAAAAAGCATTTTTGAGGGTTTCCCTGCCTCAAAACAGTTCACCATCTCTGCTCCGGAGCAGAAAGCACCTCTGTGGGGTTCGACAGCTGGGAAGAACCACTCAATTATTAAGACATAAGCGGATTGCCATAATAATTAGCAAATGTCTAAAGAGCTTTTAATGCAGTCCAGGCCTTATCAGTCATGAGGCGGGGTGAGTATAAGAAAACAGAACCGTGAACAAAATTTCACATTGCTATCATTTGGATAAAGTATTTTGGGTAATAGAAACCCATTTCTGCTGTCTAGGAAACTGTTCTGAAATGCAGGTTATGAATTATTAACTTAATTATAGTTTTAGTACCTACTTCTTCCAAGAATATTACTGAAAAATTGGATAATCTGTTTCTAAAAGAAGTTCTCAATAATGAGCTGCAGTGTCATATCTGCCAGTGCAAATTGAACTGATGATACTAAATATTACGGCATTGAAATGCATACCCCAGCAGAGTAGATAAATTCTCAACAGAATGTTCCTTGGACTGTTTACAGGTCAGAAATTGGTGTCACAGGACCCAAGGAAACAATTTTCAAATTGAGTAGAAATAAAAATAGCTACATGGAGGTAGAAATTGCACAGTATGTGCACACAGACAAACAAATAAAATGTGGCATTCCATTGTATCTTATTTTCTTCTGTCTCCACTTTAAATAAAAATGCTGCTAATCAAAAAACCATGGTTATGCGGGGAGGTTGTCCAATCATGGGACTTTTGCCAAATAAGTGACAGATAGTCACAGAAAACATTAATCAGAGGTGGGCCTCCAGCAGGATGACTGAGCCTTGTCCAGGATTTTAGCTTCCTGAACAGGGGCACTGTGCAAGGCAGCCCTCTAGCAGTCTGGCCACAGCCTGCTGAAAGTTCATTTGAACTGTTTTGTATATTTGAGTAACAAGCAGTCCAGAGTCCATTCTCTCTTTGATGGTTCGTTACCAAGTCACAATACCTATTACTGCGTTCCCATATAATCCTGTATTTCATGATGCTGTGTAAGTTGTAAATTGCCATTTAAAAAAAAAAGAAGAGATTTGTGTTGATAAAGGTTTGTGGTGGATTTGTTGATGCAAACACTGTTGTCATTGCAGCATCTGTAATGTCTACAAAAAAGTACAACGTGCTGTAAAATTGTTGAACAAGAGCACCCTCCATTTGAGCACCCAAAGTCAACAGCAACTTGCACAGCAATTTTAACATTATCAAAGCACCAGAGAGTGGGGAACAAAATCAGTGCTGAACAAAATAAAAAGGAAGATTAGGACAGGTGAAAACAAATTTAGTTAAAGAAATGAGTTAAAGAGGGCTTTGAAGGAAAAGATGAAAAGTGGAGAGGTTTTAAAGAGGGAATTCCAGGGCAAGGAGCTGAGCTAGCTGAAGGCACAGTGACAATAGCAACTTATATTGTGCTTTAATCACAACAAAAGCATTTCACATGGGCCTTATAAAACAACATTTGACACCTGGCCACATAAGGAGCTATTAGGTCAGATCACCTGAAACATGGTTCAAGAGGTAGGGTTTGAAGAGTGTTTTGGAGGGGGAAAGCAAGGTGAAGGGTGAAAAGTCCAGAACATAAGGCCTTGGCAACTAAAGGCACAGCATGGTTTAGCGATTCAAGTTAGGATGCTGAAGGGATCAGAATTGGAGAGCGCAGACACCTTGGAGAGTTGTGAGGTGAGAAGAGATTACAGAAATAGGGAGGGACAAGGAGGGATTTAAAAACCAGGATGAGAATTTTTAAATCAAGGCTTTGCTTGACTGGGAGCCAGTGTAGGTCAATGAGCACAGATGTGATGGGGAATGAGACATGGTTTGACTAAAGAGACAGGCAACAGAGTTTTGGATGACCTCCAGCTTAGGAGGGTAGAATGTGAAAGACTGGCCAGGTATGTGCTGGAATAGTTAAGTCTCGAGATAACTAGGGGTTTCAGCAGCCGAAGGCGAGTTGAAGCTGAGGCAAAGTCGAGCAATGTTACAGAGCTAGAAAGAGGTAATCTTAATTATGGTGCTCATCTTGGGGTGAGAAGTGACATCAAGCTGTTTTTGAGTGTGATTTAGTATTTGGCCCAGAGGTGGTTGGGGTGGTCTAAAAAATTCCAGTGGACTAAGTAGATTTACTTTTGGGGAATGATTTGGTCGGCGTGGAGGTTGGAGCTTCACCCATGATTACAGAGAGTCTGCGGGATGTATAGCAAATAGCACATGATGGTGATAAGAATCTTTACTGTCACAAGTAGGCTTACATTAACACTGCAATGAAGTTACTGTGAAAAGCCCTTAGTCACCACATTCCGACGACTATTCGTGTACACAGAGGGAGAATTCAGAATGTCCAAATTACCTAACAGCACATCTTTCGGGACTTGTGGGAGGAAACTGGAGCACCCAGAGAAAACGCACGCAAACACGGGGAGAACGTGCAGACGCACAGACAGTGACCCAAGCCGAGAATCAAACCTGGGACCCAGGTGCTGTGAAGCAACAGTGCTAAATGTTGGGGCACGTGGGAATTAGAGAACCTCATTGGGCATTAAATGACTCAAAGAAAAAAATGTTGAAAGACATGAATCACATATTAAATGACCGTGATAGTGAATCCGATTCTGCTGATGCTGATGAAATTATCTCTTATGAGAATGATTCCTCACAGAGATTATCAAAAATAAAGTCTATGGAGAACCAGTTTCTGAGAATCCCAAGACCGAAGGTGACCCTAAGAAAGCAGAGTCCGAATGTAACAGTAATAACAGCGATGAAGAGTCAGATGAGAGTTTTGAATCTGATTTTAGTTCTGATTATGAAGTAATGATAAATAACTGCTACCAAATAGACCTGTTACTAACCGATCTTGAACAAACGTCAAGTAATTCCTCCAAAGCTAAGAAAGGAGATAGCGAATCAGAAGACGAAAGTGAATTGGACATTTTTTTAAAGTAACTTGTTACAGCCTCTTGCAGTAAGCCCATTGCCATCAGTTTCAAGAGCAAATATTTCCCAGAGCATGCCTGTTTTGAGGAAAATATACATGATAGCATGATATCAGCCATTCAGAACGAGGACAGCAAGGACTGTGAAGTGACACCAAGCGAACAGCTGATTAACCCACATCCTTTTAAAGGTCCACAGTGCCTCTTCAAGGTAAAGGAAACAAATAGCAAAGGAGATGAAAATCTATAATCAATTCCTTTTGAAAATTAAGAGGAAGGTGGATGGGGAACTATGTGATTCTGCCTCTGCATCTGTTAACAAAAAACAGAAAGTTCATAGGGCCAATCACGTGTCATCCTCTGTTTCTGAAAATAAAGAAGAACAATTGAAATCTGGAAAGTACATATTGTTTCAGTCCATATTTCTAAATGGAGATGAGGGCTGTGATTACGAAGACTCCAATGAGGAGGTAACCGCTGTAAAACAAAGAATGATGTATATACAGCCAACCAACTTCAGCACTTTGAAGTATTTGTCGGACATGACAATAAACAAAGCTTAGTTTATACAGACCATAACCCACTTGTGTTTATGGAGAAGTTTAAAACCCAGAGCATAAGGTTATTCTACTGGGGTTTATTATTACAACAGTTCAATGTTAAATTTGTACACATTCCCTCAAAGAATAATATGATTGCGGATGCTTTGTCATGGGTGTAAGGACTGATTAGTTACCAATGTAGAGACTGGGAGGGAACTTTTATAATAGAGATGGATTGGATAAATATGTGTTTATGATTTCTGTCTCGCGCACCGCATAATGAAACATCCATGCCCTGATGTTTCGTTCTTTTCGGGAGGGAGGTATGTAAGGATCCTTATTTATTCCCTTATTTCCCCTTTATTTCCCCTTTCTTTTATTTTGCTGTTATCATTTTTGTTCCATGAATTAGTAATGGGGATATATCTTTAAGTCAAGCCGCAGAGAGAGTGATAACACTCTGCTAATTTGAACATGAGCTTCAGATTATTCAGCACCAGAGAGAGAGATGGAGTGGGACTCTGTTTGATTGATTAGCTGGTGGCTAATGAAATTGGCCAAAAGACCCTATTCTGCCCAGTAACAGTTGGTGATGGGATCCTATCCCAGTGGGAGAGTTCTGAGTGGAGCCGTTGCATCCTAGACACAGAAAGACAAGGACTCACTTTTGTTCCCTCTCCAGAAAGATTGTGAGTGTTGCATTCCTGAAGCTACAGAGAACCTGAATTAATGAATCTACAGGAAAACCATTACAGGCTGCAAGCAAACACCAGAAATCTCTCTCTCTCTCCAGAAAGGTTGTGTTCCTGAAACTACAGATAGCTGGAATCTACAGTAAAACTTCGAACTGAAAGAGTTCCTGTGTGTGTGTGTGTGTGAGAGAGAGAGAGAGGGTGGGGGGGGGGGGGGGGAAGTTAATGTTAAGAATTAGATAATAGTTCAGCAGCTGTATTTACTACATTTTTCATTACAGTTATTGTTAGGAAATGTTTTTGTGTTTACATTTACAAACCTGGTGACTGTAATTATTGGGTAGCCAACGACCAAAGGCTTTGGGCATTTTTCTCATTATTATTTGTTGATTCGCTTTTTTGTTGTGACTCCGGGTCGAGTGGGGCTGGAATTGACCGCGCACTAACCCAGGGTGTCATAATAGTATCCTACCTTCCCTGTACAAGTCTGAAGTGCGCAAGTCATATTTCCCACTCCTTTTTGAAAATTAGATCCGACTGAAGGCAGCTGAGTTTTATCTGTGCAGCCTCCTTGGTGGACACTGATATGCAAAATACAACGCTTTTCCCCCCTGCGGCAATGGTGGTTTGGGGAGGTCTCCGGAATGGGACCTCCCACTCTATTTTGGCTAAGCTGGAGACCATTTTCATTGTGACAAACATTCAGACTCTTGTCTGAAAATGGTGTCAGTCCCAGGTCAGTCATAACATGCAGAGTAATTTTTTTATCCAGTTCTACCCCAATCTCAGAGAAACATTCCCCTTTTGGATCAACTCAAACTTCTTCCCTCTTTCTCTCAACATTTGCCTAGCTCCCTTACAAAAGCCAGCTAATGCTGAATTAACATTTTATTTGGCGCTAACGTCCACGAAGAACTAGAACTCCATTGATGACCAAGGAGACTGGTATATCCAGGATTTCATAGAAACAACGACTAACAGGATGTCAAGTGGGCTGTAGGTAAAACTAAAGGAAGCAAAATTGGGTGGATGCCTTTTTAGGTGTCTCATGTGCCCAGGAGTAAAGCAAGGAAACCTTCCCACTTTTTAATAGCTGGATCGGAACTCCGGTACCAGAGTTGAAGGACCAAAACGCAATCCGTTATACCTGGATTACTGCATGCTTTCACAAAAAAACATCACATTCAAGCTGCAACATTCACAGGCCAGAGACTAATACAAGAATCCACTTTACTGCAGGGTAGATGTGCTCTATGTTGGCATAAGAAAAGCAAACCATATGTTAGTTGTTAGCCTGGGTGTATACAGCATGTCCCATTTATTCAAGATTTCCTTTGTAGCCGCAAACTCACTACTTTGTTTCTTAGGGGTACTTGTCAGACTGCATTTAGCATTTGTTGATATCTGGATTCTCTTGGAAGGCAAAAAGGCAACATATTTTTTTTATGGAATGTGACTGAAATCTGAGCAGTGATCTGTCAGATTCATTCATGCAACTGAAGGAATATTGAAGAAGACACATTGCTTGGAAGCCATGGTAAGGCTTCTTGGTATTTGGATGCGCTTTTCTTGGTAGATCAGTTGTTTATGCATTGTATGATGTGGGGCTGAAGCAATCTTATAAGACAGTCTTCTTGTGTTTGTCAGGAAGTATATTCCTGTGCTTCGATATGTGCATTGGAGCCTTTAGGTCGTCTTCTTGTAAGAAAACAGGAGCACTTTGCATTCGACAACAGTTCACTAGCCCAGAGGAGCCATCCCCACAAGCATGCAGATGATAACTGTGTCTCCCGCTGTACCTGCAACAATTTAATTAGACAAGTCAGCCCAGTCAAGCATTGCAAACTCATGACTTGGAGACATGAAATTCATTGTCATTATTGTCCCTGTCATTTTAGATCGTTTTATTCCAGTGGAGAATTTTCTTCACTTCAATACACACTCTCCCTTTAGGAAATGGGGATTATGGCTGGGGTTGGGGTGGGGGCAGGACACTGAACTATGCTTACCTCAGGGGGAGCCATAGATTAAATTGGCTTTGCTCACTGACTTGATGGTTTTGTGTGTAGCTGCACTATATATTTTGTTAGAGTGCTGCATGAGAAATCTTTGCTATCTAGTGTACTGAACCTTTAAATATCCTCAGTTTTATTTATTTAACAAGATTACTTGTTCGAATGGTTGCCACTTGAAGTATGACCAGAGGTTAACAATTTGTATTTTCTAAAAAAAAGAAAAAAGCTCGTAAATTTCAGGGTTTATTATTTTAGTTGGCTAGAAGTGTAAAATGCAAAAGAAATAGTTGTGATTTTAGTTCAAAACTCTAAGCGATAATTGCTTGAGTTACTGGGTTAAGCTCACAATTCTAGCAATGAAGAATAAAACAAGTTTGTGGTTATTATTTTAAAGTATTTGTGGAGCACATGTTAAGAGGACTTAACAGTTTTGCATATGTTGGCCTGGATTCTCTGGCCCGCGATACCGGAAATGCGGATTGCGATCAGGCGGAGAATCGGGTGTCCAGCCGAAATCGAGGTTCGCACTGGATGCTGAACCAACCGCTCTGCTGGGCTTCTCGCTTGCGCCCATTTACATCCAGTTAGCGGGCCCGGCACCAGAGTCTTCTGCAGGCTGGGAATCACGTGGGCGGATTTCACTACAGGTATCACCAAACGTGAACCTGACATGGTGGCCCTCGCTGTGGACCAAGGAGGTAGCACATTAAGGGAGTTGCTGCCATAGTCCATCTGAAGGCCACCCTCTTCAACCCCCACCCCCACAATGCACTACCTGCCCACCCCTTCTCTACCTGACCTCCCCCTAAGGACCCCCTAAATAGCCCACAGAGGCTCCTAAATAGGGACACCCCCCCCCCCCCCCCACAGGGATAACCTAAGTAAAGAGACCCTCCCTAACTGAAGAGACCCCCACAGGAAAGGCACCCCCTAACTAAAGAGATATTCTCCTCAGCAAAGAGACCCCAGTCTGGGGAAAAAAGAGAGCAGTCCTGACAGGGGCAGTGAAAAAGATTACAGTTGTAACACTCACCTGGAAACACCATGGGCGCGATTCTCCGCAACGGCCGACGCCGGCATGAACCCGGAGTGTTTCACGATGGCATCGGAGGCCGCTCCTCGCCCCTATTCTAGGCCCCGGGGGGGGGGCTAGGAGCGGCGTTGCGGGGAACTTGGCCGCCGGGCCTTGACGCTGGCGTCAAGGCGGCGCGCCGATAATGACGCGGCCGGCGGCGCCTAAGTGACGTCAGTCGCGCATGCACAGGATGGCCGGCGCCAACCCGCGCATACACTGTTGCCGTCTTCCCCTCCGCTGCCCCGCAAGACGTGGCAGCTTGGTCTTGTGGGGCGGCGGAGGGGAAAGAGTGCGTCTCTTAGAGATGCCGGCCTGACGATCGGTGGGCACCGATTGTAGGCCAGTCCCCTCCCGAGCACGGCCATGGTGGTCGATCCCCTCTCCGCCCCCCACAGGCCCCAAACCTACCTTTCGCGCGATGTTCACGTCGGCAGCGACCAGGTGTGGTTGCCGCCGGCGTGAACAGGTCGGGAACGGCAGGCCGCTCGGCCCATCCGGGCCGGAGAACCGTGGACCCGCGATTCTCCGAGCGGCATGTCGCAAACCGCGACACGCATTTTGGGGGGGGTGCCAGGGCGACCCTCCCGCGATTCTCCTACCCGGCCTGGGGTGCATGAATCGCGCCCCATGTGTCCATTCCTGGAAAGAGAACAGCTGTGACCTGTGTTTAAACCCCTCCAGTCCTCTAGCTGCAAGCCACTCATTCATTTCTGGTCATGGGCTGTGAGTGACAAGTGCTGTCAATTTTCAGTTCAGCACTTCAAAATCACTCAAGTGTTAAGTAGCCTGATTGGAATGCACTTAACTTATTTTGATGAAAAATGAAAAAATGAAAATCGCTTATTGTCACGAGTAGGCTTCAATGAAGTTACTGTGAAAAGCCCCTAGTCGCCACATTCCGGCGCCTGTCCGGGGAGGCTGGTACGGGAATCGAAACGTGCTGCTGGCCTGCTTGGTCTGCTTTAAAAGCCAGCGATTTAGCCAAGTGAGCTAAACCAGCCGGTTGGTGTTTGTAATCATGGTGGTTACAGTACTTAGAGTGACGAAGATGAATGAGGCAAGACTAACAGCTGTTTTTTGAAAGCTGTCAATCACAGTCCAAGAAATGATTGAATGCCTTGCAGCTAAGGGATCCGACGGGTTTAAACACAGCTGGTCCCTTTTCCAGGAATGGACACGTGGTGCTTCCAGGTGAGTGTTGCAACTTTAATGTTTTTCACTGTCTGGGTCTGGACTGCTCTGCCAGACAGGGGTTTCTTTCGTGGTGTCTGTGGGTGGGGGTGCCGTTTTAGTTAGGGGCACTTTGAGGGGGTCTCTCTATTTAGGGGGTCCCTGTTGGGGGGGTCTCCCTATTTAGTGGATCCCTGTGGTGGGTCCCTCTATTTAGTGGGTCCTTTGGGGGGAGGGGGAGGGGGGGGGGGGGGGTGGTGGTGGTGTCGGGTCATGCCCGTACTTGGGGGAAGCACCCAGAAAGTCCAGGGGTGGGGAGGGCGGGGGGTGGATTGGGTTGGCCAGCTGCATGACTTCGCTAATGGGCCGCCTGCTCAAAATGGCGGCCCGATTGCTGGATTCCCTCGGAATTTCTCATATTCCTCATCATGCATAAATTTGCATGGTGAGGGATATTGAATTGCTCCATGATTTGTACTCCCAGCGGGAAAGCAAATCAGTAGCAATTCTCCTCCGGCGGGAGAACATACTCCCAAACGGAGCATCCAGCCCGCTATCTTTATTCTAGTTCACAGACATGCCTCGTGCACTTCCTAGCAGACAGGCTTATGGATAACTTGAGGAAAAGCTACACAACAAATTACAATTAACAGAAAAACTGGGTCAAGCTAAATATGAATAGTCCAATCAAACATTTCTTTCTGGTCTAAATTAGTGACTGCGGAAATAATTTTATGCCCTGCAAGCGAACCAAATATGGCAGCAGTTAGGATTACTGGCACTTGATTGCAAAAACTGTCCCTCATCTTTCTTGAGATGGTTGGTAAATTACTGTTAGCTTGTGGTAGCATTAACCTTATTACCAGTTACCTAGCCCCTAGTTATAAATTCAGGGCACACTGTCTGTGCCCCTGCAATGCAGAACAATTTTGCTCACAGCACAACATTCATGATTTTAACTTCAGTCGCAATAATAAATAGAGAAATCCCTCAAGACACCAACATTAAATGTGATTAATCATCTCTGTTCTCTGTCCTCTTTTACCAGGGATTTTTCTGCAGTAAATCTTTAATGATATACATAAGAATGACTTGCTAATGAAATCAGGCTTTGTTCGTTTTTCACCTTTTTAAAAACCTTTGCTTTAAATTGAAGAACTTACGACCTTTGACTTGGGGGATAGATCACTGCTGGTTTCTGAAAACAGTTGAAGAATTTACACATGAATCACAGCACCAAAATATTTCTTACCAAAATCCTTCCATGTTGTGTAGCTTACAGGGAATGTTAATTAGTACTGTTGGGGCCTTTAAAGTGGTGAGTGCTGTAAATTAGTCTTAGAATTATTATTCTAAGTCTTGGCTGAAAATGAGATATATTAAATCTGACAGGGACAGATGTGACAGATCTGTTCTGACACACTTCCATACCACAAGTCAGTGGCTTGAGGTGACTCACATTCTCCCTCGGAATCTGTCCCCTGCTGCAGGACAACAAAACGATGCACGAATGAACCTTACTATCGCTCTGACTGCTGCCAGGTATGGTGCTGCCATAGCCAATTACGTTGAAGTGGTGAGCCTGCTGAAAAACAAAGATCCGGACACCGGTAAAGAATATGTATGTGGTGCTAAGTGCAGGGACGTTCAAACAGGTATGTGTGTGTCACCTTTAGGAATATTAACTGCCTCAATGCCAGTGCCATGATTTTACTTGTTGAAATAGATGGGTCATTTTAAGGGCATTTACCTCTGCTTTTGTTCAGTTAACACAAATGCACCCGTGGATGAAGGCATTGAAGGTACCTGTGTAAATGACATAAAGCATACGCTGATATTCAAATTGTAATTTAAAATTTAAACTTGCCCTGAATAAATTCGTGCCTGATGTTGGGGGGGGGGGGGGGGGGTACTTCTTGGAAGAAAAGCTGCCTATTTCTGAAATGCACAGAACACAGAGTAAACATAATGGAAAAACATAAAAACAGCTTACGTTTGTAAAAGGCCTCATCATGCCGCAAGGTACTATGCACCCAAGGAAATACTTGTATTATTGCTCCTCCTGACCCCGCAAAAGGAATTCATTTCACTTACCTGGAGAATCAATGGGCGGGATTCTCTGATCCTGAGCCGAAGTGTTGACGCCGTCGGAAACGCCATCACGTTTCTCGACGGCGTCAACACGGCCCCAGGATCAGCAATTCTGGCCCCTTCAGCGGGCCAGCAGGGCGCTGGAGCGGTTCATGCTGCTCCATCTGCTGATCCGGCCGTGGAATGGGCGGCGGTGGATACGCGCATGCGCAGTGGGTCCAGCGCGAACCCGCGCATGCGCAGTCCCACCGGCGCGATTTTTGCGTATCCGCGGTGTCTCCCTTGTCCTCTCCGGCCCCCACCCAACATGGCGCAGGAGTACAGGCGCCGGCGTGGAAGAAAGGAAGCCGGGGGACAGAGAGGCCGGCCCGCCGATCGGGGGGTCCTGATCGTGGGCCAGGCCACATCGGCAGCCCCCCACAAGGTTGGGCGGCGTGGCGCGATTCGGGCTGCCCCCTGCCAATTCTCCGACCCGGTAAGGGGTCAGAGAATCTCGCTCAATATCTCCTTCTCACAGCCTGCTAACCTACCTGAGCCTGGTACAAAGCAATGGCAGCTTCCACACATGGGACTCTATTAAAATACCACTGGGGGCCTATTGATATCAGAGGACCTGATTTAGGACTTACGAATCTTGGCTGAATCCAGCATGTACCTGCCCCCAACAGGTTGTGTTAGAGTAGCAGCAGAAGGGAGATTTGGGGCAGTTCCATTTTCACCGCTTATCCAATCTGTTCCTGCCCATTGGGGGTGGAATTAAAGTTTGCCATGCCCAATTGTTTTTAATTGTACATTGGTGGTGGCGAAGATACCCAGGTTCCTGCTTTGATTGCAATCCAGAAACCTCTGCTAGATATTGTGTATGTGTGGTTCCTGACAAGAGGTGAGAACAAAGCTTGGCAACCAATTTCACCACGCTGGTCTGCTGACTATTGTTTCGCGACACTTGGGCAAAGTATGCGACAGTTCATAGCACCTGGGGAACCATGACCCAGAAATCGATCGTTCAAGAGAGGACAGGAGGAAGAAAAACTAGGAGAATGAAGCAATACCCTTTAACCTTAATTGCGTGGATTGTCAACAGTCAGCGGAAACTAATTATGACTCCGCGCTGCGAATGTAAAATGAATTAAATCCAGTCTCACAAAATGCTCATAGTATCCTGCAGTGCTATTAGGAACCAATCTAATCATGTTCTACCCATTTCTGCTGTATAGAATTTAGATCCATCCCTCCCAGTGTGTCTTCATTGTATTTTGAGCACTTGTATTGTATGTAAACAAAGAGGAAAACTGCGGTTGGGAAGAGGGGAAAATCCTAAATTGCACCTTAATGAACTTATTCCAGTTTTAATGGAGACATTTGAAATGAAATGAAAATCGCTTATTGTCACGAGTAGGCTTCAATGAAGTTACTGTGAAAAGCCCCTAGTCGCCACATTCCGGCGCCTGTTCGGAGAGGCTGTTACGGGAATCGAACCGTGCTGCTGGCCTGCTTGGTCTGCTTTCAAAGCCAGCGATTTAGCAAAGTGTGCTAAAACAGCCCCTAAAATGAAATGAAAATCGCTTACTGTAACGAGTAGGCTTCAAATGAGTTACTGTGAAAAGCCCCTAGTCGCCACATTCCGGCGCCTGTTCAGGGAGGCTGTTACGGGAATCGAACCGTGCTGCTGGCCTGCTTGGTCTGCTTTCAAAGCCAGCAATTTAGCGTTGTGCTAAACAGCCCCTTATTTTGGGGTAGATGGAAAGCTAACACTCAACAGTGGGCCCATAATTTGCAAAGTTCATAAAGCTGCAACCTCATATTTTAGTAGGCTTTTAAGATTAAGCCGGCCCGTTCGGCATAGGCGCAAATCCCCAAATGATTGCAAAGACCGCCCTTCCGGGATCTACCTGGCTCGCAACGCCTCACGGGATCTATCGCGATCTCATGACACGTTGTGCTGTAAATCCTGCCCACAATGGGCTTTCTGGCAATGGATCACTTTTTGGCAAATCTGCATAATAGAGCGAAGCATCTACTCTCACTTTAATATTCAGATTCTCGAGGTACCTGAGGCTTTGTGATTCGTCCCTTAGAGACATCGGCGATTGCCGTTGACTGGTCCCCACAAATGGAATGGCACTCGTGGGGGTCACCCAGGGGATTGAAGGCTTCCAACTGTATGCCCTTTGGATAGGGTGGTGCCCTGGTAGTACCAGCCTGATACCTTGCAATGCCCTGCCACCCTGGTGGTGCCACCCTGGCATTTTGTATGCGCTATCGGGCCGGGGGTGCCCTTCGTGGATGTTGGGGGAGTGTGGGGGGAGGTGATGACGGGGTACCAGGGGCGGGGAGAGGGTGACGAGAGGGAGCGGTGGAGGGGGAAACCCCCTCCTATAGTGCTTTCAGGCTGAAGGAGTGTTGGGGGTCATTTTGGGGGCCTCCGAGATGTGAGTGAGTGTGTGTATGGGGGAGCGAGAGTGAGTGTGTATGGGTGAGCGAGAGTGAGTGTGTATGGGTGAGCGAGAGTGAGTGTGTATGGGTGAGCGAGAGTGAGTGTGTATGGGGGAAGCGAGAGTGAGTGTGTGTATGGGGGAGCGAGAGTGAGTGTGTATGGGTGAGCGAGAGTGAGTGTGTATGGGGGAGCGAGAGTGAGTGTGTGTATGGGGGAGCGAGAGTGAGTGTGTATGGGGGAAGCGAGAGTGAGTGTGTGTATGGGGGAGCGAGAGTGAGTGTGTATGGGGGAGCGAGAGTGAGTGTGTGTATGGGGGAGCGAGAGTGAGTGTGTATGGGGGAGCGAGAGTGAGTGTGTATGGGGGAGCGAGAATGTGTGTGTATGGGGGAGCGTGAGTGAGTGTGTTTGTGTTAGGGAGAGTGTGTGTGTATGGGGGAGTGAGAGTGAGTGTGTATGGGGGAGCGAGAGTGTGTGTGTATGGGGGAGCGTGAGTGAGTGTGTTTGTGTTAGGGAGAGTGTGTGTGTGTGTATGGGGGAGTGAGAGTGAGTGTGTATGGGGGAGCGAGAGTGAGTGTGTATGGGGGGGCGAGAGTGAGTGTGTATGGGTGAGCGAGAGTGAGTGTGTATGGGTGAGCGAGAGTGAGTGTGTATGGGTGAGCGAGAGTGTGTGTGTGTATGGGGGAGCGAGAGTGAGTGTGTATGGGTGAGCGAGAGTGAGTGTGTATGGGGGAGCGAGAGTGAGTGTGTGTATGGGGGAGCGAGAGTGAGTGTGTATGGGGGAAGCGAGAGTGAGTGTGTGTATGGGGGAGCGAGAGTGAGTGTGTATGGGTGAGCGAGAGTGAGTGTGTATGGGGGAGCGAGAGTGTGTGTGTATGGGGGAGCGTGAGTGAGTGTGTTTGTGTTAGGGAGAGTGTGTGTGTATGGGGGAGTGAGAGTGAGTGTGTATGGGGGAGCGAGAGTGTGTGTGTATGGGGGAGCGTGAGTGAGTGTGTTTGTGTTAGGGAGAGTGTGTGTGTGTGTATGGGGGAGTGAGAGTGAGTGTGTATGGGGGAGCGAGAGTGAGTGTGTATGGGGGAGCGAGAGTGAGTGTGTATGGGGGGGCGAGAGTGAGTGTGTATGGGGGGGCGAGAGTGAGTGTGTATGGGGGAGCGAGAGTGAGTGTGTATGGGGGAGCGAGAGTGTGTGTATGGGGGAGCGAGAGTGAGTGTGTATGGGGGAGCGAGAGTGAGTGTGTATGGGGGAGCGAGAGTGAATGTGTGTATGGGGGAGCGAGAGTGTGTGTGTGTATGGGGGAGTGAGAGTGAGTGTGTATGGGGGAGCGAGAGTGTGTGTGTATGGGGGAGCGTGAGTGAGTGTGTTTGTGTTAGGGAGAGTGTGTGTGTGTGTATGGGGGAGTGAGAGTGAGTGTGTATGGGGGAGCGAGAGTGAGTGTGTATGGGGGAGCGAGAGTGAGTGTGTATGGGGGGGCGAGAGTGAGTGTGTATGGGGGGGCGAGAGTGAGTGTGTATGGGGGAGCGAGAGTGAGTGTGTATGGGGGAGCGAGAGTGTGTGTATGGGGGAGCGAGAGTGAGTGTGTATGGGGGAGCGAGAGTGAGTGTGTATGGGGGAGCGAGAGTGAATGTGTGTATGGGGGAGCGAGAGTGTGTGTGTGTATGGGGGAGTGAGAGTGAGTGTGTATGGGGGAGCGAGAGTGAGTGTGTATGGGGGAGCGAGAGTGTGTGTGTATGGGGGAGCGTGAGTGAGTGTGTTTGTGTTAGGGAGAGTGTGTGTGTGTGAATGGGGGAGTGAGAGTGAGTGTGTATGGGGGAGCGAGAGTGAGTGTGTATGGGGGAGCGAGAGTGAGTGTGTGTATGGGGGGGTGAGAGTGAGTGTGTATGGGGGAGCGAGAGTGAGTGTGTGTATGGGGGAGCGAGAGTGTGTGTGTATGGGGGAGCGAGAGTGTGTGTGTGTATGGGGAAGCGAGAGTGAGTGTGTGTATGGGGGTGCGAGAGAGTGTGTGTGTGTGTGTATGGGGGAGCGAGAGTGAGTGTGTGTGTATGGGGAGCGAGAGTGTGTGTGTATGGGGGAGCGAGAGTGAGTGTGTATGGGGGAGCGAGAGTGAGTGTGTTTGTGTTAGGGAGAGTGTGTGTATGGGGGAGTGAGAGTGAGTGTGTATGGGGGAGCGAGAGTGAGTGTGTATGGGGGAGCGAGAGTGAGTGTGTGTATGGGGGGGCGAGAGTGAGTGTGTATGGGGGAGCGAGAGTGAGTGTGTGTATGGGGGAGCGAGAGTGTGTGTGTATGGGGGAGCGAGAGTGTGTGTGTGTATGGGGAAGCGAGAGTGAGTGTGTGTATGGGGGTGCGAGAGTGTGTGTGTGTGTGTATGGGGGAGCGAGAGTGAGTGTGTGTGTATGGGGGAGCGAGAGTGTGTGTGTATGGGGGAGCGAGAGTGTGTGTGTGTATGGGGGAGCGAGAGTGTGTGTGTGTGTGTATGGGGGAGCGTGAGTGAGTGTGTTTGTGTTAGGGAGAGTGTGTGTGTGAGGGAGATGGTGTGTGTGTGTGAGTGAGGGAGCCTGTGTGTGTGTGTGAGTGAGGGAGAGTGTGTGTGTGTGAGTGAGGGAGATGGTGTGTGTGAGAGTGTGAGTGAGTTAGCCACCTGAGACTGAGTAAGCCAATACACGCACACTGACCCTTTCACACACTGGTCAATATTTTATGAATTACTTTTTATTGTTCTGACATTGCTTTACTTCTACTCAGATATTGCTTATCTTAATGCATCAACTTTCTTTTTGAAATTCAGTTTATTGTTGTTCCAAACCTTACCTTTCCAAAATTTGCTCATCAGCCCCTTGAGTTAAGGAAAAAATGCAAAGGTGGCCCCTGAGCAAAAATGTTTTTCAATCTGGACTAAAGTCTTACTTCCAGGAAACTGGATCAGGATTACTACCAAAGCTTTAACAGACTTGTGGCAACACATTTGTGCACATACGAACTGTGACTTACAAATTTGCTATCCACCAGGAGCACTCCGCTTTCCCCACCCCATTTCCCAATTGTATAACCCTTCGCGTTTCTATCCTTCTTCAGCTCTGAAGCAGAGCCATACAGACTGGAAACGTTAACTCTGTTTCCCTTTCCACAAGTACTGCCAAACCTGTGGAGTTTATCCGGCCTTTTCTGCTTTTATTTCTGATTTCCAGCATTCGCAGTATTTTGCTTTAATTTAATTTATTTTCGTCATTTGTTACAGTTTAATTTTTAAAATGAAAATTCTTGATACGTCATTCTTTCGGCCGTGAACTGGAAGTTTGAATTTCCCAAATTAACATGTTGGTGACTCTTCATCTTTCTCTGAGAATTCTCAATTGAAGTTTACCTTCGGGTGGAAAGTCGCCCAACTCATTGAATAGAACAACTCTGCCTGGCAAAGAATTAGAATTGCCTAGATGCTGCATGCAGTTCGATCTCCTAAAGTTTGAGCGTTAATAAAATATTAATTATAATGCACAGGTGTACATGGATCATTGATTTTGTGCATTATGTCATAAAATGGTCCACCTGTTAAAAGATATACTTTCTGATAATTTTATGAAGCAAATTTAAAATTGTGGACGTGATTCTCTGGCCTCCTTGTGGTGCATTTGTCGGTGGTGGGATCTTCTGGCCCCGCCACTAATGGGATTTCCCATTGAATCCACCCCATGCCGCCGAGAAACCTGTGGCGAGGGTGCACCATCGGCATGAATAGCCGGAAGATCTCCCCCCAAAGTATTTTGTTTCAAAATGCAGAGATAAAGGGTGGGATTCTCCCATGCCACGCCATATGGGAGAATTGCCGTTTGCGCCATTTTTGCCCGTGGTGCCTGTCTGGCACCGGTCCGACGCCGGCAGGCGATTCTCCGAGCAGCGGAGAATCGCACCATTTGCACCGGCGCGTCTGGCGTGCCGCCGGTCGTGGGCCGCTATCTGCGGCCGGGCCGCCGATTCTCCGGCCTTGATGGGCCGAGCGGCCGCCCTGAAACGGCAGAGTCCCGCCAGCGCCGTTCACACCTGCTCGCAGCCGGTGGGAACTCTGCGTATACGGTCGGGGGGCGGGGGGCGGCATGTGGGGGGGGGGGGGGGGGGGGGGAGAGGCGTTCCTTCACCGGGGGGGCCTCCGATGGGGTCTGGCCCACGATCGGGGCTCACCGATCGGCGGGCTGGCCTCTCCAGCCCCGGCCCTATTTTATTAGGCGGCTGACCCCTGAACACCCACGCCATGTTGCGTCGGGGCCGGCGCATTGAGGACGTCCCCCACGCATTTGCGGGTTGGCGGATTTCTCTGCCTCGATTTCAGAGAATCCTGCCCCAAGTATTTGGTATTTATCATTTCTATATTTGTAGATTGTTCTGAAATAATTTCATCCATTTAGCTGTAGTGATTTGTTCACCAAGAAGCCAATACTTCAGAAGTATGATTCTGAAGGGACAGATGGTTCCCTGATTGGTGTTCCTTTCTTTTACAGATGAATTTTTTGATGTGAAAGCCAAATGTGTTATCAATGCTACAGGACCTTTCACAGATTCATTGCGTCAAATGGATGATGAGACGGTGGAAAAGATTTGTCGGCCTAGCTCTGGTGTGCACATTGTCTTGCCTGGTTATTATAGGTAACCAAATATATTACTAGGGGAACAAAAGTCCAAAAGAAACCTCACACACTTGTGGTTCAATTACCCCACTGTTGGAAGAAGCAGAACAATTAACACTTTTCTAGAACATGTTTTTTCCCTTTTATTCCCATTTGGCTAAAAACAAAAGCACAAGTACCATAATTTGCTGCAACTCAACTGACTTATGCTTCCCTGCATTATATAGAATCTCCCTTTTACAGCATTCAGCTGGTTTTTAGATGAGTCAGTACTCCTGCCTTTAACTGCATCTTCTGCAATCATTTTAGATACATCAGGAGAGGAGTAGAAGATAGGACAGTTCAAGATTAAGAAGGGCAAGTTTGGGGTCCACATTCACAGACCACATTCAGAAGATACTTTATGCAGAAGGTGGATAATGACTGGAATGGAGATAGGAAGGGGAATTCTGTTGTTTGTTTTAGTACTGGGATTTGAAACAATTTGCTATTTAAGGTAGGTAAGCATACGTCAGTTGAGTTGCAGCAAATTATGGTACTTGAGCTTTTGTTTTTCTCCAAATGGGAATAAAGCGGAAAACCATGTTCTAGAAAATTGTTAATTGTTCTGTTTAAGCAATTATTTGGGTAAATGATAACGTCTGTGCATGAGGCAGCTAACTATGGATTTTAATTATTTTTTGAACACATTGGTAAAACATTGGTAGAACCTGCCATGTAGTTGTACTTTCTGTAGTCATTATGCTGTTTGCGACCTTAGACCTTAGTCAATGCAAGGAGTGGTGAGCACATTTCTGAGAGCTAATTAGACTCGGTGTTTTATGACAGTACGTAGATTGGATGCTTTTAAAACAGGGAGTAGGTTTTACTAATAAAGTTATCATTTTTCCTCACAGCCCTGAATCTATGGGATTGCTTGACCCTGCAACTAGTGATGGCCGAGTTATATTTTTCTTACCGTGGGAGAAAGTGGTCATTGCAGGAACCACTGACACTCCAACAGAGGTTACGTCTAAGCCCATACCCCATGAGGAGGAAATTAACTTCATTCTCAGTGAAATAAGGAATTACCTGAACTCTGATGTTGAAGGTAAATTGGTGAATTTTAAGTAATCTTAAAATCTGTATACCAAACAGAAAAAAGTATTTATTTAGAGCAGAGGCAGTATTAACATATTCAAAAGCTAAATTTGTGGAGAGATTAGAATGTAGATTTCAAGCAGTGGATGGTATATTTACTCTTTATTTTGGAAAGCATGATGGGTATTGCTGCCACGTATTAGTTTAACATTCCAGCACATCAGCATCTGCTTTGCAAAGTATCCCAGGATAAGCTCCACTACCAGGTTCCATTGGGACACCCCAAATGGAGAGAGGACAGTGAAGAGGTTATTTGGAAAGGCCCCTTCTATCTCATGATGTTGCTTGCTCAGGGTCTGCGCTTACTGCTGGCGCAAGCCTCCCTCTACCCTCTTGGTGAGTCCTTTGATCTTTCGGGCACTGTTGTGGAGACAGGACCTGATACAATGGATCTCCTCCCCATTTTCTCTTCAATGCTGCTGGTAACGAAGCACGTCGCAATCTGCCTTTAAAGACTTACTTCAGGCATTCTAAAAAAATGTATTATGCGGGTGTTGCCAGCAGCCAGCATTTACTAGCTATCTCTCATCTCCCTGAGAAGATGGTAGGAGCACCATTCTTTCACATATACCATGCGACCTTAGACTGATCGTCATTCATTGGATTGGATTGGATTGGATTTGTTTATTGTCACGTGTACCGAGGTACAGTGAAAAGTATTTTTCTGCAAGCAGCTCAACAGATCATTCAGTACATGGAAGAAAAGGGAATTACAGTGTGTAATCACAGTAGAAAAAAGCATTGCAAGTATTGGTGGTTGTAACAGTTGATGATGTGTACCCTGGATTCAGCATATTGTAAGTGACAGAAAACCCCCATCAACATATCAATCATTTGATGCAGAAAGGTACTTTTCAGAATTGTAAGCTCCGAAGTCTATTTGAACGGTTTAAACATTAGTGAGGCTGTGTCTACATTTTCTGTGGAGTCAAAAGTTTTGCATTACAAGAGCCTTTTCACAAATCAATAGTTTTAAACTTCAGAAATTGACAATATTTATAGATAGGCTTATATTCCTTAAACAAACTGTGTGGGCCATATCAATCTGCTACAGGCTCATGTTATCCTACAGACGTTTATGCCAGTCATACCCAATCCGAGAGACTTGGAACACGTTCCAGCAGTTTAATTATAGTGCGACAAGAGCTGTTATTTCTGGTAGTATGCTTTATGAATGCAGTTCAATACTCTCACGATATGATGAATGCCTCATTTTAGGAAGATCGATCAGTATGGAAGCAACAGTCGCATGCAGAGTTGGCGTTCTAATTCCCTGATGTACAAGTTAGAATTCGTAGCTCAATTTCATAGCTAAATGGAGCAAATGTGAAATTCAACCTGTTTTCTGACTTCAGATTCAAGCTTCTAATCGGTGAGAAAGTGAACCAACTGGATCATGGAACTTTGTTCATGCCAAATCAGCTGATTCCACACACCGGAACAAGGAGTTCTGAAAACAGAGCTGTGCTCACATTTTGATTTTTGAATTCCTACCTCCTTTAAATAGAGGCCAACATTACATTTGCCTTTTCTCGTACATCTCATACCAGATTTACTGATTAGTGTACCTGGACACTTAAATCCCTTTGATCGTGCAGTTCCTCATCATTACCATTGAGAAAATGTTTTGATTTGTCCTTCACTGATCAAATGTAGATTACCACTTACTTATCCACGTAGAACTCCATCTGCCTTGGTTTTGCCCATTCAGTCTTTCTATGTCCTTTTGTAGATTTCTGTTCTCATCTGAACTACTGACCGTGTCTCCTATCTTTGTGTCATCTGCAATATTTTGAGCATAATTCTCTCTTCTAATTCTCTCTCCTTTATCCAAACCTTGTATATGCATGATGAAAAGCCGAAACCCCATTTCAAACCCCTGGTGAACACCATGAACAGGAGGTGTAGACCCTGATGAGGTGGATGAAGCTGAGCGGGTGGGAACATTAGCACCACTGGGCAGTGTGCCAGTTTGATACACTGTTCCTTCTGCTGCTGGTTTTGGACAGGACAGCAAGGTATGCCTGATTTGGATAAGTCACCAGTAGATCTTGTAACAACGTGTTGGTGGCCCGTGGGTTATACAGTGGATTAAGGACAGCCCTGGTGCAGGGAGGTGGTACACTGCAGGGAACCCATACGTACACCAGGAAATTAGGTGAGTTTATAATAGGGAAGTATGGCTGAGAGTGCACTCAGCCACTGACATGTCGGTGCCATCGAGGGAGCAGAGGTAGCGGGGCGGCTAGTCTGTTCATGCTTGGATAGTGGAAAGGTTATAACTCTCCAGGAATTGGGGGCCATAAGAGTGGAGGGCTGAGCAAGGCAACAGCTGGACATGGGATTACATTCTTCTGAGATTGGGTCGAGTTGCAATGAGAATCCGCATCCTCCGAGGAAGTGGCTAAATCCCAGACATGAGGGTAAAGGAGAGGAATGCAAAGCACAAAGGCAACAGAGGCTATACCTGCAGAATTGTATGTACTGCCAAAGAAGAACCTAGCTAGACAAGTCGCTGAATCATTGCTGCAGGCAACTGTGCCTATCTAGGCACGTGGTAACTGTGTTTGTACCCTAATAGCAGAAGACTTCATCTTGCTATATCCTGCCAAAAGCTGTAAAAAATTATTGCAGCCTTGAGCGACTTCACTTGTGTCGGATCAACAATGGACTGTGATAGCATGTGTCAGGATTCATCTTGCTGGTGTTGTCTGTAAATTAACAGACACTTCAACCAGTTTATTAGTAAAATGTTGTACCCAGGTGCCCTTATTTGCAAGATGAACAAAGGACAAACACAGGTTCACAATTCAACCCAAATTTATTTTCAAACACAATAAAACAGTTATCCTCCCAAAATAACCCAAATATGGTCTGGCCAAGATTCTAAAATGACCCCGGCTGATGAACTTGATCGAGCTGGGGGGTCCAATCCTCTGAGCCTCCGTCATCACAGGGCCCTCGTCTGCGAAGGTAGGTCTCACGTACCTCTTCCATCCGTTCTCTGTTCAGCCGTTGAGTCTTCTCTGTTGCCTCTGCATCGGGTCTTCGCTGGGGAGGGTCTCGGGATGTCTCTTTCTTATCCCCCTTTTCACGCCCTACCAGAAGCTTCTCTGGCCCTCAGCCAATGGGATAACTAGGCAGGGGTCACAACACCTGATGGGAGTTGCCGATTGCAACTTTGCAGGATACCAGTGACCGCCTTTTCATCCTCTCCTCCAGGTCTTCTCATCTCTCTGTACCCTACTTGGTCCTGCAGGATCACCCTGACAAAGCATCACTGTCTCCTCCATGATAGACACTCCACCCATATAAGCCCTCTCTGAAGAGTTATGATAAAACAGAGAGAGAGATGCTGACCTTTCTGATAAATGCCAGCAGCTCATTAACATAAGATGCATTTATCAGTGCTGCCAGCTCCTCGACAACACTCGGGGTTTGGGCATTAGTGAGAGGTCACTAAGTACCCTGGGCTTGCTTTCCTACCATGTTCAGAAGCAGCATACACCCTCGGGCTCCTCAAGTGAAATGCCTGCTGGAGCTTGCACACTGAAAAGTCTGTCATTAGGGTTTCACGTTACACTTACTTTACAAGAGCAAAGCGAGTCATTAAACCGCTTGTGGCGCTGCACACAGATCCTCCATACTTTACTTCTGCTGCAGACAGTTTCAGTCACCTTCCGCCTAATCTGTTATGTTTGTCTGGGCGAACTCCTTATGCCACTTTCTGGAAATAGCATCACTTGCCTCTATCAGCCTTCAGTAGCACCTCAAGGCCTGCATTTGTGACCCACGTGATGAAGGAGCTATGCTCCGGAAGCTCGTGATTCCAAATAAACCTGTTGGACTTTAACCTGGTGTTGTCAGACTTCTTATTGTGCCGGCATCTCCACATCATGCATCCGTGAAGTGAGAGGCAGGCCTGCCCAGAGTGCCAGGCATCTGCTCCTCCTCCTATTGCAGTGGAGCTTTCATGTTTCTTCAAAACAACAGCACCAGTAACAGCAGGGTAAGTGAGTGGGCAACAAGGTGGCAGATGAAAAAAGTTGTGGGGTAGAATGTGCTTTGGTATAAGAATAGAAAAGCGGAATATTTTGTAAAGGTGTGAGATGAACGTAGAAGGGAAGCAGACAAGCATGCCAAACCATTAGGAAGGCAGTAAAAGTAAAGTCGCCACGATCCCAGGTGACCAGAGGCTGCTTTCCCCTTTGAGACAGGGAGCTCACTGGTGGTGGTTGAACCTGAGGATCATCACAGGAGAGGGGCAAGGTTGAGAAGGCGGGGCCTTCATGAATAACCTCAGCCGGTACGGGAATTGAACCCGCGCTGCTGGCCTCGCTCAGCATCGAAGCCAGCTGTCCAGCCAACTGAACCATGATCATAGCGAATGGTGGAGCAGGCTTGAGGGGCTATATAGTCTCCTCTGGCTCCTATTTCTCAGGTCTTAAACACAATTTATAACTTTATACATGTGTAAGGAAATAATTGCATTTGTACTTGTACCAGTGCAAGGTGTTGAGAAAAGAAAAGAAAACATGCAGTGCATGAAATTCCGATTTTTGCCTGCCCGCTATTTCAAGATCTAAGTTCAGATGTAATCCAAAGCTGTAACAAAAGTTGTTTTTTGATAGAAGACCACCCAAAGGCCTGCATGCAATACAAGTTATGATTCATCAGTATAATCAACAGCAGGGAAATATCAAATGCAAGAAAGTATGCATGTTTAAAGGCTATTCAGATCATGAAGATTTCCCTTTTATTTTGGTCTTAGGATATACAATTCAACCTTTATTAGCATCCAATCTGCATCCCTCTTAATTTTTTAAAATTGGAAATGACCTTTTAAGTCTCTGAACAAAGTCAGCATTTGTTGTTTTAGTTAGCAGTCTGTTAATATCTCCAGATATGCAGTAGCGACCCTACAAATTCTGCTTAGTTTCACAGTTTCTAGGTTGTACAATTTTGTCTCCTGGATCAAGTGTGCTTACATAACGATGTCAGAAATAATTCATTGTGAAGTACACCTCTATGATGTTTTCATGTGATAAGGCATGATATAAAAGCATACTGATGTGTTGTAAGTCACCCAATCCAATTTATTGTCTTTGCACTAAATCAGTGATACATGATAGAAATAAGTTGGTAGCAATGCTTTCCTATTCATTTTTTAAAAATCACAACTGATAACAATGACGAATCACTGAAGGTCCGCATAAATGATTTTTGTGTATCTTTGATTTGCACCTATGCAAATCATTTTCTTAGTCAATGTTAATAACTCACGTAGACCTTGTTACTGCAAATGTGTCAATGTTGCCTAATATGTCATTCCATGTGGAATTAATCCTCTTATCCCATTATCTCACAACACAACCCTGCTTACATCTGTCACACTGTAATCTTTTTTTTAAATGACTGATCATTTCATGTCAAATTAAATTTACCGTAATCTGATGTGTCGCATTATCCCAAAAAAAAATTGGGGGTGTACAAGGATGTTGTATTATTCTACCTAAAATCTGACCTGGTGAATCAGTAAGTAACTGCGTATAAATGCTGCCTCCTTTTTGTTTCATGTCTAATTTTAAATGACATCACTTTGACCATGAATATTTTTCCACCGGTACTGTAGACTGCTGTCAGCAGAGCATCAGTTTCAATTTTGTTACTGCTTAAAATACAGTACTGATTTTCATTCTGAAATATTTTTATTGGTATTTTTCAGTTTATTTCATTCAGCAGCCACCTAATTTTCGCAGTTAGCTGTCTACCCTTGACAAAGCCCGTCTGGTCCTCTGCAACTATTTCCAGTATGCAGTTCTCCAGTCCCTTGGCCAGAACTTTCACCAGTATCTTCACGTCCATGTTGAGCAGAGAAATGGGTCAGTATGATCCGCATCCCATTGGGTCTTTGTCTTTTTTGGGTATCAGCGCTATCGTGGCCTGTGTTAGCATTGGAGGAAGGGTGCCCCTTGCTAGCAAGTCTGCAAACATGCCCCGTTGGTGTGGGGCCAAGGGCCAGTGCAACTATTTTATAGAGGTCTGCCGGGAATCTGTCGGGTCCCAGCGCCTTCCACGCCTGCATGGAGCTAATGCTCTCCTTGACCTTTCCCATTCCTATTGCTGCTTTCAGCTTCCCCCATCTGCCGTCCTCTACGACTAGCATGTCCAGTCCATCGAGGAACCGTTTCATCCCCACATCCCTGTCTGGGGGTTTGGAGGTGTACAGTTCCCGGTGGAAGGTCTCAAATGCTCGGTTCACCTCTTTACATTCGGTTACCAGTCTGCCTCAACTATTCTTCACCAGAACTATCTCTCTCGTGGCTGCCTACTTTCTCAGCTGGTGAGCCAGTAGGCGGCCACCTTTACGCTGTGTTCATAGAAGGTCCCCTGTGTCTAGCGAAGCTGGTGCCCTGCTTTCCTGGTGGATAGCAGGTTAAAGTAGCTTTTTCCTTTCCGCCAGAAACTATATGGTCGGGGCCTCGGAGTACTTTCCAGAATGGAGTCGATCAATTGTTGCCTGGCTGCCCTCTCTTCCCTGTCTCTACACGCCTTGTAGGCTATAATCTCTACCCTAATCACAGCCTTCAATGCCTCCCAGAATGTGGGAGATGAGACTTGCCTGTTCTGGTTATTAGTAATGTACTCGCCTATGGCCCATGATGTTTTCTGGCAGAAGGCCTTATCGACCAAGAGGTCCATGTCCAGCCTCCATGTGGGGCGCTGGGCGCAGCCCGTCTCCAACCTCGCATTCATGTAATGTGGAGCATGGTTGGAGATAACTATTGCGGAGTACTCCGCCCTTACTATTCTGGAAACACCGATTTTTCCCACTGCAAAGATTTCTCCGTGAGTACACTTTGTGCACCAGCGCAAAGAATGAGAATTCCTTCTCACCGGGGTGTAAGAACCGCCATGGGTCCACTGCTCCATGAATGTTCCCAATTGTCTACCCTTGCCTGTCCTTCTCCCTGATCTGAGACTCGGTTGGTCCGTCAGTGGGTCCTGTACGCAGTTGAAGTCGCTCCCCTTGATCAGTCGCTGCGTGTCAAAGAGTCGGGGATTTCCGAAGTCCCGCTGGTTCTTTGCCACACCCACCGGCGTAGATTAGACTAGGTCCCTTACCGGCGGGACCGGGCGGCGTGGGCAGGTCCTGGGGGGCGCGTGGTGTGATCTGGCCCTAGGGAATGCCCCCACGGTGGCCTGGCCCGTGATCAGGGCCCACCAATCCGTGGGCGGGTCTGTGCCATGGGAGCACTCTTTCCCTATACGCCGGCCGTGTGGTTCTCCGCGATGGCCAACGGGTATGTGAACGCCCCTGCGCATGCACAGGGATGACGTCAGCAGCCGCTTACGCCCCTGCGCATGCGCGGACTCTCGTCGGCCGGCGGAGTCCCTTCAGCCCCGGCTGGCGTGGTGCCAAAGGCGTTCCACGCCAACCAAACCGCTCCGGCGCCAGCCTTGCCCCTGAAGCTGCGGAGGATTCTGCACCTTTGGGGCGTGCCGACACCGGAGTGGTTCACGCCACTCCGCCCTGCCGGGAACCCCCGCCCCGCCGGGTATGGGAGAATCCCGCCCATGGTCTTTTTTATGAAGTCTGTGTTGTCCCAGTTGGGCGCATACACATTTACCAGAACTACCTGTACCCCGCCCAGGACACCACTGACCATGAAGTACCATCGCCCTTGGTCCGTTATCGTCCTTGTCACTGTTAACATCGTCCTTTTTCTCACCATGAGGCCGGGCCCCTGTACTCCAGGGTTTCCCTTTTTCCAGGTGGACCCAACATGGCCACCAACTGTGTGTACATCACGTGGGTGTGACCCTGCACTCCGGGGTCTACCTTTGTTTTGGGACCCTCCAAAGTGGCTGCTTGCAGCGCCATCTTGTTTCCTCAACCTGTTCCTTACGTAATGAAGCCAATCCAAAAACCAACCCTTTATTCTCATCCTGTTCCTTTTGTGTTCCTCTCCTCCCCCCCCCCCCCCTCCCCCCACCCCGCACCACCTTCTCCCGGCTCTCCCTTTGCGTGCCCCCCTCCCTCCCTATGCATGCCCCCTCCCTGTCACTGTGTCCCGTTGCTCTCTCCACCCCACCCTAGCCCCCCTAGCCGTCTGTCTTCCCATGCTAGGTATCCTTGCTAGTGTGGTGGCTCGCCTCCCAGGGCTGGTCTACCCCCTAACATACGCACGCTAACTGTCCGCTTTATCTGCCTGTACCTCACCCTCATCTGCATTCCCCTGTCCTTGTTCTTCCCTGTGGCCCGGTCTTTTTGATCAGAATGAGGCAACAGAATCCCATGCAAACAAAATAACTGTCCAATGAGTCTCTCTTTCTTTAGTGATCCCCCTCTGATCCACTTTCACTTTTGCGTCGTCTGCCCCTTGTCCAGGCCGTTGCTCCGTATGAATTTGTTTGCCTCCTCTGGGGTGTTGAAACAGTGCTCATTGTTCTGGTACGTGACCCAGAGCCTGGCTGGGAACAGCATACCAAATCGCACCCCGTACTTGTACAGGGTTCACTTCGGCCTGATTAAACTCAGCCCTGCATTTTGCCAGGTCTGCCCCAGTGTCCTGGTAAATTCTGATTTTACGCCCTTCCCAGATGCTTGCTTTAGTCTGTCTTGTCCATCGCAGGACCCTCTCTCGATCCTGGTATCAGTGCAGCTTTGCGATGACCGCCCTCGGCTGCTCCCCTGCCTTGGATTTTGGTCTGAGCGACCTGTGTGCTCAGTTGAGCTCCGGGGGGTTGGGGAAGGTGTCTCTCCCGTCTAGGTTGACCGGCATTTGGGTGACGTAGCCCGTCGAGTCCCTGCCCTCGACACCTTCTGGCAGGCCCACAATCCGAATGTTCTGTCGTCGGGACCTGTTTTCTTGTTCCTCGACTTTCCCATTTAAGTTCCCTTAGGCCCCCACCAACCTTTTCACTTCTGCTTCCAGAGCGATGATCTGGTCGCTCTGGTCCGTCGAGGCTCTTAGGTCGCGGATTGTCCTCTCCTGTGCCTCCACCTTCTTCCCCAACCCACCGATCGCCTTTTCCCTGGTGGCCATCACCTCTGTCACCGCCACCTTGACCTCGAACCTGATCACCTCTTTCATGACTGTCAGCTCCTTCATGAGGAAGGTCTTCCATTCGTCTATAGGTAGTGGTGGGGAGGCTGATGCTCAGGTCTCTCCTGGGTAGCCAGGGCCCTCCTGGGTGGCCTGGGCCCCTTTGCCTTGTGGGTCTGGTGGCTCGTCCGCCTTCTGCTCGTGGCCCTTTCCACCACTTCTGCCGTCCCTTCGACATCTCGAGCTCCCATTTGCTGGCATCTTGGTGTTGATCCTCCTCACCGTAGAGGTTAATCTGCCTTTGAATGTTCGGGCAAAATTTGCCTAAAAATCCCTATTTGGTTCTGATTGGGAGCAGAGCCATCTGATGGCGTCCGCTCAGCACATCACCATCACCGGAAGTCCACAGTACAGACTTTTGATTAATCCCATCACTTTACGATTAATTCCAATGCCTTTCTAACATTAACATTCTAACTGACAATATGATGACCTCCCCTCTTTCAAAATTACTGTAACCACCCTGCTCCTTTCTTACACTTTATCATTGCATTCTGTCTAACTTTCATCCCATTCACCTTTCCTCAAAGACTCTCTGCAAGGTTTTGATGCAGGCCAGCAGCTTGCCCCACTTTTATTGTTTTAGTTTGACTTCTGTCCTACGCACAGTATTGAGATTGCACTGGTCAAAGTTGCCAACGATATTGTGTGTGAAGGTTGTCACTGTCCATTATCCCTTTATCAATTTACAAACAAATTAACCAATAATTTGTATAAAATTCCTGAAATCTTTGACCCTTGGTTGCCCAGTAATTTACAGTTACCAGGTTTGTAAGTTGAAACATAATTAATGTTTATTTATAACAGAAATAAAGATTAAATATGCAGTAATTATAACAGAATAATGGCAAGCTAACCTACTACCCTCTTTAAATGCCCCACCCTCTACCCCCACACACCAGGCAGACAAACACAAGAGGGTGGAAAGAGGTGAAAATAATACGGATTTTGGGCCAAAGATAAAAGTCCGTTTTTTTACTTGATGAGTCCTTTAGTGCACCTTCTTTCTAGTATGAGTGTGGTTTAAAGTCTCTAATTTTGCAGCCAGCACTGGTTTTCCTGCAGTTTTTTAAAAACATTGAACTCACACCTTTCCTGGAGAGATGGAGACTTTGTTTCCTCAGACTTTGCTCTCAGCTCGTGGGTTCTCCTCCAGGCCCTGTTTTCAGGAATCAAACACACACAAGCGCATTGGAGAGTAAGAACTGGCTGATCTTTGCATGAAGAGGCTTAGCACTTTTTACGAGAGAGGATTCCACTGCCCGAATTCAAAATTAAAGTAAAATGGAACCTTGTGGCTCTAAAGAACATTCCAGACAGACGATATCCAATCACGCCTGGTGACCGGGCAGAATACAGCCTTTTTGGCTCATTCATTGGCCACGAGCGATGTCAGTCGACCTGAATCATCACTGGTGCCTACCAGATCTTGGCTGCCTGATTTAAAGAGACAGGCCATGATTTCCCTGAGTTAAAGATACAGGCTGCATTAAAATCACAGGTACTTACTCATCCATGGATCAAAATTGTGGGAGCAAAAAATAAAAGAAAAGGGAAAGGAGGGAACAAAAAGTGTTTAAGCAGAAGACTCTTACACACCCGAGACAAGTTAGCAAAAACAATTGTAAAATTCCGGCCAATGTTTCCAGTCCTTCCTGTCCCAATGTAGCTACCACATCTTCTGAAATAATCTCTCCTCAGCTCTCATGAATGGCCATCTGAAGTGTGCCTGAAAATGCTATCTTCTATATTGTGCCCCTCAGCAATGTTAACCACAATGGAACAACTTTCATATACATGTTGGCCGTACCCAGATAAATCCCTTCAGTATCCATTCTTGATTCAAGAACTTTTTGTTAAGCTGTCTGACCAATATCAAGCAGTGGGTGATTCAGATATGCTTGCAGCTCAGCAATGGCTAGATTGAAGTCATCCAGTTCAGCTCCTGTGAGTAACTCCACACCTAGCCCTTGCTTCCATTCCTGATTTTGTCTTGTTCAACCTGATAGTGTGCAACCCCAGTGCCATGCTTGCTTTGAACCTAAGCATTAAATCACTTATCCAGCTTATTAGCAGGTTTGTCTTCTTTCACTTTCCTAACAGTATCTGTCCTTGCATCTCCTCCATTCCTAACTTGCTTCCACTATTTTGGAAACACTTAGCCAAGCCTTTGTCACTTCCAGACAATGCTACCCATGCCAACCTCTCAGACCCCACCCTGTATAAGATCCACTACCCACGTCTTGTCCGACATAATTCTTATCCATCTGTTATCCTAGTTTTGCCCATTTCTCTTGGTTCACCTCACTCCATATTAGTTTTCTCACCTTCAAATCATTCCATGCTCTGTGATACTTCCCACCTGATGCAAACACTCACCCCGCACCCTGCAGTCTTCTGATTCTGGTCCAGTGTACATTCCCCTCCTTTCTAATAGGACAGGGCCTTTGACCATCTCTTGTCCCTTTTAACACTCTGGTATTCCCTCCTTTAAATTCTCAACCTACTTACACTTGCATCTCATTTTCAGAAGCCTCCTTTAAAACTACCTTTTTGGAAACACCACTCCATCATCTTTGTGCTCACATCTCACTTCCAACTTCAAACCACAATGATCGTTATCTTGTATTAAGGCATTATGCATGTGGCAGTTGTTAAGTGGCACCTCTCTTTAATTGGGTACAAGCTTTCAGAGTAAGTAATGATGCGTAACTGTGATTCACAGTTAAGCCTTGTAAGGTATTTGAAGACATAGTATTTGAAAGTTTTACTTTTAGTTCCGGGTAACTGGAACAAAGGTTTCTGGAGTATAAGAGGGCGCCACGGATTTGTAAGTTATTGTATGTGCTCTAAGGCATTCATTCATTATAGTAGAAATAGTGTAGCTGACTTACATAATATTGTGGATATGAATCAAAGTGGTTTAAAATCAAAATTGTTTCAAACTTTGCATGAAATCTTAAATTTTTCAATAAGTTAATTTAACCTTGCAAAAACATCGACAGTTTTAGATAGTTGCTTTATCTAACTGAATATTCATTTTGGCTGCTCAAGAAACCTTTTAAAATTTGATTTGGAAGGCAGAAACGGTTTAGTAACCGTGCCAACTACACAATTAGGTGCGATCATTTTTTAGCTGATAGTTTTGCATAATCTATGCTTTCTCTATTTCCCATTGAGAATGTTGTGACAGAAATATTGCAAACTAACATAGTTTGTGCATTTATATGTTTAGATGCTTTTGGATCTGCATTTTCATTTCAGTCTCTCTTATGGCACTGGCTTTGCAGCATTTGCATGTCAGCACTTTCTCAAATTCTGTTACTGGCTATTCTATAATAACCAGTTAATTTACTCAAACGTTCAAAATTTGATATGGTAAAATCTGTGGTAGAATTTTTCATTTTTGGTATTAAGGATTGTAATACTTTACATCGTCCTTTATGACTCTTTTGATGTCTTTCTGTGTTTTTATTCTTCAGTTTAGTATTAGTCAGTTTTCTGTCCATTTCTGTTTCTCTCTGTCTCCTATTTTTCTCTTTCAGAACATTTCTGGAAATTTGGTTTCTGACATTGATATTCAAGAGAACAGATTTAGAATGCAAAGATTCAACAGCTGTAGATTTTTAATTCATTTCAAATTCGATTGCTTTTAAATCATCATTGAAATCCAGCCCATTCTCCCATTCAGTGTTGTGGGCCTTAGGAAATACTTAATCTACAGAGACTGTAGGGGAATGAATAAAATATCTTTATGGTGTTAGCTAATACCATGAAAAAACCCTTTTATCAAAGGAAATGTTTGCACGAACAATTGAAAAATAGAATATTTTTCTTTCAGTGCGATCATTAGCTGATACTAATGCAAGATATAAAACCTGAGATTTTGGAACCAACCTGCCACCATTCCTCAGATAAACCATAATTTTGTTGTTGCTGATGTGACAAATATAAATATTACTGTGATGCAGTATGTACATAAATTCACACTCCGGGCCTTGTCCTTTGCAAACTTAGAGAACGTGTCCGTGCATTGCAACTTTTTTCATCTAAACGAATGCTTCAGAACAGCCATTCCCTGGTTCATTTCCTCTGGCAAAGCCTTGATCAAGAATCAACTTGCCAGGTTTCAATTTAAATGAAAGCTTGGCATTTAACTGTTCCCTCGAGTATTTGATGGCAACGCCTCCATTAATCTGAGCCTGCTTGGCACCTAATCAGCACCCTCTTAGTACAGTTGTCTCACTAGCATCCCTATAAGGCAGCAGACAGACACAAGCATAGAGTCATAGAGGTTTACAGCTTGGAAACAAACCCTTCAGCCCAACTTGTCTATGCCGTCCAGATTTTACCACCAATCTAGTCCCAATTGCCCGCATTTGGTCCATTTCCCATATCCGGAACTTTCAGTGTCGTTGATCTCAAGGCAGCGATCCCATTCTCAATATAGTCCTTTACTGCAGATCTACCTATAGTAAAAGGAGTCCAATGATGAGGAGGGGGACAGAAAGAGAAGAAATTATTT
Organism: Scyliorhinus canicula; assembly: GCF_902713615.1. Taxonomy (NCBI): domain Eukaryota; kingdom Metazoa; phylum Chordata; class Chondrichthyes; order Carcharhiniformes; family Scyliorhinidae; genus Scyliorhinus; species Scyliorhinus canicula. Next base: position 218,314,090 of record NC_052147.1, read on the forward strand.
GTCACTGATGATAAGGTTGATGAAGAGCAGGTGGAGGAGAAGTAGGATGACGAAACCAAGGTTAAGCCCATTTGGGATCAAACACCTGCTCAATATTTCTCTGCTGTTACTGGGCCCCACCGCCGCTCTCCTTGTGCCATTCCCTGCATAATTTACTTTTTCACTGCACACATCCACTCAGATACTGCCACCTAGGGGAAACTGGACAACATTAATGAGGAAGCAACACTGAGTGACCCATTGAGAATTAAGAGCCGAAGGAATGTGAGGGATCATGTGCCACCTTCCTACCAAAGACCACACAACTGTTGAATCTTTGCATTCTAAATCTGTTCTCTTGAATATCAATGTCAGGAACCAAATTTCCAGCTGCGACTTGGAACTCATAGGTACTCTGATTTTAATCTCCAAGGACAAGCAACAATTGACAGCTGCGAACATTAGCTTGTAGCCCTTATTTGTGGCAATGATTGAAGAAGCGCAGGACCAGCCAAATACAAACTGCAGCTTTCGTGATTAGATAGTACCCTAGATACAGGCTTCCAAATTTTGGAACTGGATGACTCTCATGGGAGTCACTATCTGATTGCAGCTACTAGACGAGCCAGTTCATTCTCAATAGGGAAAGCCATGCAGAGCTCAGTTGAATAGTGACAGCCGCAGACAAGCTGCTTGAGGCTGCCGTCTCTCCAGAGAATAGCACAGGACAGACTTTCAGCTTTTCCTTCATCGCACTATATTAAATGAAACGACAAAGACACACCCTGCCCAGTTGATCCTGCAAAGTCCTCCTGACTAACATCTGGGGACTTTTGCCAAAATTGGGAGAACTGTTCCACACACTAGTCAAGCAACAGCCGGACATAGTCATACTCACTGACAACCAATGTCCCAGACTTCTCTATCACCCTCCCTGGATGTGTCCTGCCTCACTCACAGGGCAGACCTACCAGAAGTGACAGTACCGTAGTATGCAGTTGGGAGGGAGTCCTTAACATTGCCTCCTGAAAGTCTCATGGCACCTGGTCAAACACAGGCAAGGAAACCTGCTAATTACCACATACTGCCCTTTCCCTCAGCTGGTGAATTCATGTTCCTCCATGTTGAACACCACTTTGAAGAATCACTGAATGCTGCACGAGTACAGAATACACTCATGAGTGTAGGACTTCAAGTTTATCACCAAGAGAAGCTCATTAGCAACATAATTGACTGATTCCCAAAGGCCAGCCTGGAACAGCAGCAGATCATGAGAGCACCAACAAGGGGTAAAAGCCTACTTGACCTCATTCTCACCAATCTACCTGTTGCAGATTATTCCGTCCATGACAATATTGGTAAGAGTGTCAGCTGTACTGTATTTTTGGAGATAATGTCCCATCTTCACAACTTACATTTGTGCTGTTAACACCATGCTGAATGTACTAGATTCAAAACGGACCCAGAAGCTCAAAACTAGGTACCTATGGACCCGGCTGGGTCACTGTCTGTGCGGAGTCTGCATGTCCTCCCCGTGTGTGCGTGGGTTTCCTCCGGGTGCTCCGGTTTCCTCCCACAGTCCAAAGATGTGCGGGTTAGGTGGATTGGCCATGCTAAATTGCCCATAGTGTCCTAAAAAGTAAGGTTAGGGAGGGGGGTGGTTGTTGGGTTACGGGTATAGGGTGGATACGTGGGTTTGAGTAGGGTGATCATTGCTCGGCACAACATCGAGGGCCGATGGGCCTGCTCTGTGCTGTACCGTTCTATATGTTCTATGTTATCAGCAGCAGGATTGTATTCAGCCACAATCTGCAACTTATTGTCCCAGCATATCCTTCACCACCATTACCATCAAGACAGGGGACCAACCTGGTTTCCATGAGGAGCGCAAGAGGGCTTTCCTGGAAAAGTACCAGCATAGCTAAAAATGAGGGGATAGCCTGGTGAAGCTGTAATACAGGGCTACATACGTGCAAATCAGTGGAAACAGCACGTGGTAAAGGGTTGAACAATCTCGCCATCAGTGAATCTGATCAAAGCTCTGCAGTTTTGATTCATCCACTTTTGAATGCAGTTGGACAATAAACAAAATGGTGGAGAAAGCTCCAAACACATCTCCATCCTCAATGATGGGGAGCTCAGCCTGTCAGTGCAAAAGGCTGAAGCATTTGCAACCATCTCCAGCCAGAAGTAACAAGTGGATGGTGTAACCTCCTCCTGATACCAATCTTCAGACAATTCCATCCACTCCATGTGCTATCAAGAAACAACTGAATGCACTGGATACAACCAAGGCTATAGGCTCTGACAACATCCCGTCTATAGCACTGAAGGCTTGCACTCCAGAACTAGTCACACCCCTAGCCAAACTGTTTCAGTACAACTATAACACTGGCATCCACCCGGCAATGTGGAGTAGTCCAGCTTTGCCCTCTCAAAGAATAATGGGGCAAATCCAATCAGGCTAATTATTGCCCCATCAGTCTTCTCTCAATCATCAGCAAAATAATGAAATGTGCAGTCGACTGTACTGTCAAGCACCAACTCCTCGGCAATAACCTGCTAACCGATGATTAGTTTGTATTCCGCTAGGACCAATCAGATCCAAACTTCATTATAGCCTTAGTCCAAGCGTGGACAAAAGAACTGAATTTCAGAGGTGAGAGTGACTGCCTTTTCCATCAAGGCAGCATTTGACCGAGTGTGGCATCAAAGAGTCTTGGTAAATTTCAGTCAGTGGTAGTCAGGAAGAAACTTCTCTACTGGTTGGAGTCAAGCCTACCAAAAAAGATGATAGTTGTGGACCCAATCATCTCAGCTGCAGGACATCACTGCATAAATTGCTCACCTAGGGTGAAGGGGATCAAAGGATGTGGGGAAAGCGAGATTAGGCTATTGAATTGGATGATCAGCCATGACCATAATGAATGGCGGAGCAGGCTTGAGGGCAAAATGGCTTCTGCTCCTATATTTTCTATGATAGTCTCCTAAGCCTGTCCATTTAATCTGCTGCTTCACCAATGACCTTCCCTCCATCATGAAATCAGAATTGGGCATGTTCACGAATGATTGCACAGTTTTCAATGCCATTTGCAAGTCTTCAGATACTGAAGCTGTCTGTTCCTAAATGCGCCAAGACCTTGAAGACATCAAGCTTGGGCTGATTAGTGCCAAGGATACGTTGCTCCATAAGTGCCAGAAAATAACCAACAAAGAGAAGCTAACCTTCTTCACTTGACATTCGGTGGCATTGCCATTGCTGAATCTCCCACTATCAACACTTTGGGACATACCATTGACCTGGACCAGCCTTATATATATTGTGGCTAAAAGAACAGGTCAGAGACTGGAAATTCTATGGTAAATAGCTCTCTTCTTGACTCCCAAAAGCCACCCACAAGGCACAAGTCAGAAATGATGGATTGCTCTCTCCTTGCTTGGATGTGTGCAGTTCCAATAACACTCGAAGTTTGACGCCATCCAGGGCAAAACATCCTTCTTGATTGGCACCACATCCACAAACATTCACTCCCTCCACCACCAACAAACAGTGGCAGCAGTGTGTACCATTTCTAAGATGCATTGCAAGAACTCACCAAGGCTCCTTAGGCAGCAACTTCCAATGGCCAGAAGGACAAGGGCAGCAGATACATGGGAATACCACCATCTGGAAGATCCCTTTCCAAGTCGCTCACCATCCTGACTTGGAAATATATCACCATTAATTCATGGTCGTTGTGTCAAAATCATAGAACTCCCTCCCTAATTACACAGTGGGTGTACCTACACAACATGGACTGCAGCGGTTCAAGAAGGCAGCTCACCGTCATCTTCTCGAGGGCAATTAGGAATGGGTAACAAATGCTGACCTCGGGAAAAGCCAGATATATTGCTCATATTCTATTCAACCAAAAAGCGACTGTATAGATTGGACACTTCTCCTCTCCTCATGCTCTTTAGCTGATTGCATGAGGCAGATCATCATGAATCTTTTTAAAAATAAATTTAAAATACCCAATTTATTTTTTTTCCAATGAAGATGCAATTGTGCGTGACCAATCAACATACCCTTCATGTCTTTGAGTTGTAGCATTGAGACCCACGCAGACACGAGGAGAACGTGCAAACTCCACACGGACAGTGGCTCGGGCCGGGATCGAGCTCGGGTCTTCGGTGCCGTGAGGCAGCAGTGCTAACCACTGCGCCACCGTGTCGCCCTGATCATCATGTTTCTTGATAGCTACTCTTCCAGAGTGGCCCAGGCAACAGCAAAGTATGCTCTCCCTGTCTTTAGCTCTGTCAGGCACAATGAATGTGTTGAGTTCTCTTTGAATACAAAGCCTGCCCAGCACAGAAATGTTGCAAATATATTCAACATCAGCCTGATAGGAACCTGACATATGGAGGTTCATGACCCCGCCCACCTTAACAACCAGTAGCAATGGGGCCTCTGTTCTGTGATTACATTTGCGGCTGCAACAAGGACAGATTTCAATGAGGACATTCTCAGTGAAGTATTGACATCTTGCAAATTTTCCGTGCTGATGGTCAAGTAGGAGAGTTGTTTCCTGAAGCCCCTGGCTGGATATGGCTGTTGGAACCAACAATTCTACGGACACGTGCTTGTAGGATTAGAATAGCGGTTTTAATATACTTACAACAGAGCCAGCCTGTTAGCCGTTGAACTTTCGGTGAACTGGCCGGCTGACCCTGTGGTACTGATCTTTATACAGCAGCTCCCGGGGGAGGAGTCCTGGGCGGAACCAAGGGAGAAGCCCAGTACAACTCTCGAGCATTCCCAGAACTACTCCCCCTGGTGGTCAGGTAGTGCAACTGCACTTACAATATAGACACATGTATATACAGATTATAATCCGGTGTGAATCACATTCACCACAATGGCCTCCTGACGAAAATCCTTCTCTCCTTCCTTCTAACAATTAGGCTCACTCTGTGTGCCCACCCTCCTACTCATTCTCCAAGTTGTGCTGTATTGTAAGGAGAATGCCTAGTGCGGCACCCATGCCTGTGAGCAATTGGTTTGTGCACAGGTCACTAAGTCGGCACCACGTCCTTCAGCATCTACTACCCCATTCTCTGTAGCAACTTTAAAGAAATCTTAACAGCTTAAAGTTTTGCAACATTCAGTCAAAATTGTTCAGCAATTAACCTGAAGTTAAATTATATGATCCCTTTAAAAAGCTTGTCTGGGTGGGGGAGGAGGTTGGGGTTCCTGCTGCTGAATGTGTGTTGCATGCCAAAATTGCAGCACTGACATCAAATCAGCATTGCACACTAATTGGCCTCATGTTCTGGTTACACTATTTACTTGCAACGGACATTTACTGCATGCATGCTAATATGCTCTCCTGCGCAGCTCGAACCAGTCTATGCACGCATGTGTTTCCGAATGCCTTTTGGATATTTAAGGACCACATTATGCTCAAAAGATGGGTGCTACCCATCCATATTTCGTGCATTTGTCGTTCTGCCTGGGACATTATGGTCGGTGTCGTCACCCATAGACCATCCACTGGCATGATTTCCTTTCTTGAAAAGGTCAAACGAGGCCATATTCTGAAAAATTGAATGCATTATGATAACTTCCAGCAAATATTACATTGGCATGTGGGATTCTTTGCATGTTCTCATCTGCAATTTATACATTCAGCAAGTAGAAGCCCTTTCTTTCCAGGAAGTTGAAGGGATTGAGTTTAAGAGCTTGCAAAGCAACATCAATGCCATTTACTGTACCCTTGCCTTGGGATATCCAACAACTCTATAACAGGATGTTTGTACCTTGCTGCTGCCAAACTGAAGGAGCTCCTTGTGTTGGTCACCCAACAAATTCATTTTTTTAAAGATTGTCCTTGGTATGTTGGAAGTATATTCCTAGTTGCACCAAGGGGAGCGAGAGTGAACCCCTTAGTGTCGGAGTGGAGTGAAATGTAGGTCAGTCCAAGTAAGGTTCGTACAGACTAAAAGCTTGGTCAAGTCGTTAAGTTTTAAGTACGGGCTTAAAGAGGAGATGGAGCGAGCAGCGGAGTGGTTTAGAGAGGGAATTCCAAAGCTTAAGGCCTAGCTGGCTAATAGCATAGGTGCCATAGATGGAATGAAGCAAGTGGGGATTGCATACGAGCCAGCTTTGGAGGAAGGGAGAGTTATTTGAAGTTTGCATGGCTGGGGAAGGTGACAGAGAGAGGGAGAGAAAAAGTCATGGAATGGTTTGAACTCCAGGATGACAACCTTAAAATCAAAGATGTTCCAGAACCAGGAAATAATGTAAGCCAATAAACACAGAAGAAGTGCTTGGTGCGGTTTAGCAAATGAACAGCAGAATTTTGGGTTAGCTCTATGGAGGGTGAAAGGCGGGAAGCTAGGCAGCTAGGAGAGCATTAGAGTAGAAGTCAACCGAAGCATTGGTGAAAGGTTCAGCAGAAATTAAGTTGAAGAAGGGTGGAGTTGGATGATGTTGGTAGGATGGAAGTAGGTAGTCTTTCAGTTGAATAGGATGTGTGGTCAGAAACTCAGCTTGAGGTCAAATAGAATGCAGAGGTTGTGAACAATCTGGTTCAGCCAGAATCACAGGGCTTATGACTGAGGATTAGGAGGGTGGCCTCAGTGTCTCCATGTTTAATTCAGATTACCGGATTTATTAATCTCAGTTCCAAAACTTGAGAGCTCTTGTCGTTTGAGAGGATCAATAGTTCCATAACTTTTAAGTTCTCGTATATACTAGTATCCATGTACCCTGGCTGTATGTGGAAGCAGTGGCGTAGTGGTATTGTCACTGGACTCATAATTCAGAGGTAATGCTCTGGGGTCCTGGGTTCGAATCTCACCATGGCAGATGGTGAAATTTGAATTCAATAATAAGAAATCTGGAATTAAAAGTCTAATGATGACCATGACGTCATTGCCAATTGTCGAAAAACCCATCTGGTTCACTAATGTCCTTCAAGGAAGGAAATCTGCTGTCCTTATCCGCTCTAGCCTACATGTGATTCCAAGTCCACAGCAATGTGGTTGGCTCTTAACTATCCCCCACTGAATTGGCTTAGCAAACCAAATGCTGGCCCAGCCAGTGATGCCCACATCCCAAGAACAAATTTTTAAAAATTACAGAGATTCAGTGTCGTGTCTCAAGCCCTTAACGGTTGATCATGGTCTTCAAAATATCTAACTCCCCAGCACAAAATGCATAATAGAACCAGGTTTCCTCCGGATGCTCCGGTTTCCTCCCACAAGTCCCGTAAGACATGGGGCTGAATTCTCCTCCGGCGGGATGCTCCGTTTTGCCGGCAGCCCAAGAGTTTCCCGACAGCGTGGGATTACCCCACAATGGGAAACTCCGTTGACCAGCCGGCGTAACGGAGCATCCCGCCGGCGGGTTGTAACAGAGATGCAGCGGGACGGAGAATCCAGCCCATGCTGTTAGATGAATTGGACATTCTGAATTTTCCCTCAGTGTACCCGAACAGGTGCCGGAGTGTGGCGACAAGGGCATTTTCACAATAACTTCATTGCGGTGTTAATGTAAGCCTACTTGTGACAATAATAAAGATTATTATTATATCCTTCATAGTTACATCAGAAATCAAAATATTTTTTGAATGGACCCTGATGTGAGCCAGCATGAGCTTACCAATCTTTTGCATGGCAAGTCTGTAGTTCCAGCCGACTTTGCTTTATTAACATACAAATTGACTGTAATGTAATATTATATCATAGATCTGTTAAGTGGTAACAGGTAAGAAGTAGTGTTTATGAGAGTTTGCAAATGGAGAAACAACCAAGTATTTCTAGACTATAATTAACCTAGGCTTGGGCTATTGTAATATAAGTAGGCCGAGCTTACTGTATATTGGGTAGATCCGTAAACTAAAAATAAGGGGTTTCGATAAAGAATACTCAACTTGCAGACAAGCTTGATAATTGTCGATATGGAGATTTTACAGTTAACCTTTGATCATGATCTGTTGCTATGCATAGTGAGAAGAGGAGATGTTCTGGCGGCCTGGAGTGGCATTCGACCACTGGTGTCTGATCCCAATTCACAGGACACCCAGTCAATTTCCCGCAGTCATATTGTACAGGTGACTGACAGCAAACTGGTGACTATAGCAGGTATTATTATGGTATTATTATTTGAAGTCAATAAATATGGATTCTTCAAGCCAGTTTGTATCTCTCTTATTCCTTTCTCCTCCCCCCTCCTGTACTTATTGTTCCTTAAATTTCTGGTCTGTTGGCTAGCTTATTTTAGTTTATTTCTTCGACGAGTAACTTTTACTTTTATAGATTGCAATATGTTTAAAGTGATGGATAACCCAATAAAAATGCAGAATTATCTGTGTATGGAATCTGCTATTTCCTCAAGTTATATATTGGTCTGGGAGCATACCAATGCAAAGTACTTACAGTTTTCGAAAAAGGGTGAATATGCACAGGGTGGTTTTGATGGTTCTGTGGGAGACTGAGGTAGAGGAACTTAAAAAACAAAACAGCTGAAATATACAGAGGTGCTGACTGAGAGGAAAGATGAAAGTGAAAAGTGAGATGAATTCGTAAGGTTTGGATTTTTGGAAGCATGGGCCCTTGGATTCATCAGAAAGGTGGAGAAGAAAGGAAGAATGGGTAGATGTAGAATGAATATTGGAGAATGCAGTAGAAAAGGAGTCATGATAGATTTTTAATTATCTTAAGAGAAAGGGTTTTATAATGAGGAGGATGCTGCCTGATGACCAGCATGGTGAGAAAAGTAATAATCTTGTTGTCTGTGATAGAATTGAGTTTACAGGTATGCAAATGTATTTTATAGGTGGCAAATGGACCACTTATCGTAAGATGGCGGAAGACACGCTAGATGCTGCTGTCAAAGCTTGCAACCTGAATTTTGCAAAACCATGCATGACAATTGGACTTCAACTAGAAGGATCCCATAAGTGGACTCCTACTCTTTACATTTCATTGGTGCAGTATTATGGTCTAGGGACTGAGGTAAACAATGTCAAATGTTTAATGGATCAACAATTATTTGGTTCCAAACAAAGGAGCCACATTTGGAAGGGTGAAGCTTGTGAATCCATTTCTTTTATTTTTGAAGTGGACTATTGATTTTGGAAATATAATCCCTTCATGTAATATTGAAGCTTTTCTTTAAGTAGCTTATTTTGGAATTTTTGAATAATTTAACAGTGCACCGTTGTTATGCATCTTAGACATCTCTGGTACAATGAACTTTTAGCCAAGTAGCTATCAAATGCAATCCGACGCAAGTTATATTCATGCACAGAAACTATATTCATGACGATGTAATTACCCCTCATTGTATTACCAATGCTATTGACCACATGAATTCTGAGATACCTCAGGGCTCTGTTCCTTCTTCATCTCGTTGACCTTCTCCAGATCACATTCAACCCTCCTTACTACTTATGCTGGTGATTCAGTTCTACATTCATCAACTTTCTTCACGTTACATGCTGTCTATACACGTATTTCCTTCCTCTTGCTTAAACTGCTCAAGTCACTACACCAAAATCTTCTCCTTGGGCACGATTGGTCCCTGCCATCGTAAAAGGTGGCAGAGAATGCAACCCCCTGCCAACCACAGCAGCTCCAGGGCAATCTAACGTCCAGTGGAGGGGCAGATATCTGGCAAAATGAGTGCCTTGTTTCTTTTTTTTTTCTCGACTTTGCCTGTGGGAAATTGGCCTACTCTGGGAGCAAAGATCAGGAAAATCAGCCCTACTATATTGAGGTATGTGCAGGCTATGCACAGATTAGCTTCTTTAAATTGCCATGTGTGTGGCATGCACAAAAGAAAAAGAGGGCTACACACTGAAATAAATCTCCAGCACACTCACAAAAAAATTAGAGGGTACATGGGTTACAAGTGAGCATGTTGATACTTATCTCGAATCAGAGTTCGATTTGACAATTCAGTAAGGAGGAAGCTCCTAAACCACAACGTATTGGGCAGAATGCCCCAGTTACCTGTGGTCTGAATATGAAGAAATTTTACTCAGACAAAATTAATAGCTTTGCATTTTAACTGATTTTTAATGATGCTGTTGCCCTGTAGGTTGCTCACCACCTTACTTCGACTTATGGAGACAACGCTCTTCAGGTTGCTAAGTTGGCTCAAGTTACTGGAAAGAGATGGCCTATAGTTGGCAAGCGTTTGGTGGCTGAGTTTCCCTATATTGAAGCAGAGGTATGAAATAGCATTATTGTTCTGCTAATGTTATTGATTGATCAACGCAGCTGAAATAATCCTTTGCATCTTTCCAACAATTAAGAGATAGTCCGTATTTCAACTGTGTAGTATTCCAAATTGCTGAAAATCTCACATAGCTTTGGTGTTGAATTGGCGATGCTCTGAAAGTAGCGGGCCAGAATTTGGGGCATTAATCATAGACCCCAGAGTTACACCCGTTCTAAAATGCCCCGTAGAATCCAATGGAATTGGCTGCTGGCAGAAAATGGAAATCGAGATAAGTGACAGGGTGTTGCAGAAAGTTCACCATTTACACCAGAATTAAATCCCAGTCAGAGAACCAGTTTAGCTCAGTTGGCTGGATGGCTGGTTTGTGATGCAGTGAGGCCAACAGTGTGGGTTCAATTCCTGTACCGGCTGAGGTTATTCATGAAGGTCCCACCTTCTCAACCTGCTTCTTGCTGAGGTGTGGTGAACCTCGGGTTAAATCACCAACAGTCCGTTCTCACCCCTCAAAGGGGAATGCAGCCTTTGGTTATCTAGGACTATGGCAACTTTACTTTTACTTTAGAAATATGATACCATTTGGCAAACTAGAACATGGTTGAATTCACAGGTTTTGAAGTCCAGTTTTTATCTGATCTTCAGTTTCATCTGAGCAATTAGAAAAAGCTTTTCTCATCCGTGGAACTAAAAGAAATTCTAAAAACTGCCTTTTGAACCAGCAGGCAACCCAGTCATGAATGCTAATGCCCAAGCCCTTAATGCCTATGGTGAATCCAAAGAAAGCTTCTACTCTTCTCCCCCCCCCCCCCCCCCCCGGACTCCATACTCTCCAACATTCCGAAGGAAAATAAGATCATCTTCCTTCGGGACTTTAATGTTGGATAGGACTCCCAACTCTGGAAAGGAACCAACAAATAGAAAGGAGTTGGGAATTGCAACTCCAGCGGAGTTCTCTTGCTCCCCAAATGTGTGGAATACCAGTTTGGCATTACTAGCACTCTATTCCACCAAAAAGACTAGTTCACAACTTCCTGGAGACATCCACAATAAAAGCACTGACACATGATCGACCATGTGGTCACCCGATCCCGGGACCAAAAGGATGCCCTCATCAAAGCGGTGATCAGTGCAGATGACTGTTGGACAGGCTATTGGCTTATCAGCTCTTCTATATCCATCAAACTCCACCAGAAGCAGCAGAAGATGAAGAAACAGCTCATAAAAAAGATTAACATTGAGCCGCTTCAAGAGTCAAGCATGCTAGTGTACCTCCAACAATGTTTTCTCCAACATTTCTAATAGTCTGAGGGAAAACTGGAAAGAGTTAAAAACTGCCATCATCTCAAGCTGTGATGAAACCATCGGCTACAAGACCAGAAAACACCAAGGCTGGATCGACTGGAACATCCAAGACATCATCGACAAGAAGAGGAAAGCTCCCCACGTCTGTTAAAATGGCATAACCAACAATGTAAAGATGAGCTCGTCAATCAGCCATGGCAGAGGTACAAAGAAGAACTAGGAAAATCAACCACCAATGGTGGACTGAGAAAGCCAAGGATCTGCAACTCCTTGACAACAAGCCCGGCATGCGGGGCTTCTTCACTGCTACCAGGCAATATATAGACAACACTGTAGCCCTCAAACCAGTGTGGAGCAAAGGCGGATCCCTCTTGAGAGACAGAGAAAACATTGGCGTTTGATGGAGAAAACACTTCAAAGAACTCACAAACCAGGATAGATGAAGACGTGTTTCAGGAAATCACCCAACTCCCCATCAAAGATGATGTTGGACTCCCACCAAGTATGGATGAAGTCGAAACCGCCATTGAACACATGAAGGATGGAAAAGCCACAGGAGTGGACAGGATTCCAGTGGCGATTTTCAAACTTGGGGGAGAAGTGAGCACCCACCATCTTCATTAGCTGTTCCTGAAAATCTGGGACAAAGAAGAAATTCCTGCTGACCTCGGGGATGCCATCATTGCCACCATCTTCAAGAAAGGAAGAGAAATGCCAGGAGCAACATCGACCACTCTACATGGCATTCATCGATCTGACCAAGGCTTTTGACTCAGTCAATCGGGAAGCACTATGGAAGACACTGTCAAAGGCTGTCTGTCCAGAGAAATTCTTCAGCATCCTCCGACTCCTCCACGACAAGATGCTGGCGACTGTCCTCACTGATGGAAATATACAGAAACCTCTGAGGTCAAGACTGGAGTCAAGCAGGGATGTGTCATCACCACGACCTTTTTCTCTATCTTCATCGCCACCATTCTTCACCTTGTCTAGAACAAGTTTCCCAGTGAATGGACAGGGGTTTTCAACCTCAACCAGTTGAAATCCAAGAAGAAAATGACACTGATATTTCTTGTGGAGCTTCGGTATGCAGATAACATCACCATCTCCACTGTCTCAGAAGAGAATCTCCAAGCCATGCTTGACACCCTCACAGAAGCAGACCAACGAATCCATCTCAGCCTCAACCTGAAGAAGAGTCAAGTCGCTTACCAACCCATCTCTTCATCAAGATCAACGGAGCAACCCTACCCAAAGTGGAACATTTCCTCTACCTGGGAGCCACCTTTCATCTAAGGCTGACATCGATCCGGCGATCCAACATCATATCCAATCCACAAGCGCCTCCCTTGGACACCTAAGGATGAGAGTCTTCGATGACTGCAACATTCATGCTGACACCAAGGTCCTCGTGTAGAAGGCAGTCATCCTCCCCGTTCTTAAGAGGAAGGCTTAAGCAACATAATGGGCGACAAAGCAATGCCGAATAGAATCTCCTGCAACAGATGAACTCAATGCATTCTATGCTTGGTTCAAGAAGGAAACCAACAAACCATTATCAACGAACCGAGCAGCCTCGGACACACCCATGCATACCATCACAACCTCTGAAGCCAGATTGGCCTTCTTGAAAGTGAGCACTCGGAAAGCAACGGGTCCTGACAGAGTCCCTGGTTGTGCAGTAAGATCCTGCGTGGACCAACTGGCGGGTATGTTTGTGCACATCCTTAACCTCTCCCTACTCCATTCCGAACTTCCCACCTGCTTCAACAAGACCACGACTATATCAGTGCCAAAGAAGAACCAGGCAATGTGCCTCGACAACTACCGTCCAGTGGCATTGACATCTATCATTATGACGTTCTTCGAGAGGATGGTCATGAGACACATCAACTCCATACTCCCAGAATGCCTTGCTCCACTGCAATTCACATCCCGCCACAACCGGTCCACAGCCGACAGTATCTCCCTGGCCCTACATTCATCCCTGGAGCATCTCGATAACAAGGACTCCTACGACAGGCTTCATTCATTGACTACCGCTCTGCCTTCAACACCATAATCCCAGCCAAGCTATATCAGAACTCCAAAACCTAGGACTTGGCTCCTCCGTCTGCAACTGAATCCTCGACTTCCTGACTGATTGACCACAACCAGTAAGGATAAACAACAACAATTCCTCCGCGATAGTCCTCGCAAGGTTGGGTACTTAGTCCCCTACTATACTCCCTATACACACATGATTGTGTGGCAACATTTGGCTCCAACTTTCAAGTTTGCTGATGACCTGACCATAATGGGTAGGATCTCGAACAACGCTGAGTCAGTACAGTCGGGCAATAGAGAACCTAATGACATGATTTGACAAAACAATCTCTCCCTCAATGTCAGCAAAACTAAGGAACTGATCATTGACTTCTGATCTCCGGGTCAGCATTCTACAAGGAGGCCTTCAGGAGACGCGACAACGCAAAATTGCTGAGCAAAAACTTATAGCTAAGTTCCGCACGCATGAATGCGGACTCAACCGGGATCTGGGATTCATGTCGCATTACATTCGGCCCCCACCAACAAGCCTGGACTTGCAGAGGCCTACCGACTGAACTGGCTTGGGACAATTCACACCTCTTTAACCTGGAGTTACCTCTCTCTCTGCATCTTTGATGATTTGATTGCCTGCAGGTGCTCGCATTCCGGGGCATCTCTGACTGTGTCTATATAAACATTTCTGGAACAAGCCTTTCCATTCACCTGAAGAAGGAGCCGTGCTCCGAAAGCTCGTGTTTGAAACAAACCTGTTGGACTTTAACCTGGTGTTGTAAGACTTCTTACTGTGCTCACCCCAGTCCAACGCCGGCATCTCCACTTCAAGAAGCAAAGTATCGTACTCACCCCTGTCTGCATCAATGGTGCCGAGGTGGAGATGGTTGACAGCTTCAAAGTCCTAGATCTTTGCATTTACATCACAAAACAATCTGTTCTGGTCCTCCCATGTCGACACTATGACCATGAAAGCAAAACAGTTCCTATACTTCATCAGGAAACTAAGGAAAGTCGGCATGTCCACATTGACTCTTACCAATTTTTACAGATGCATCATAGCCTGGTATGGCAACTGTTCGGCCCAAGGTCGTAAGAAACTAGAGAGTCGTGTCCATTACATGAACCCGCCTCCCATCCATTGACTGTCTACACCCTCTGCTGCCTTGGGAAAGCGGGCAGCATAATCAAAGACCCCTCCCACCCAGATTATTCTCTCTTCCAACCTGTTCCATCAGCAGGTGATACAAAAGTCTGATAACACACACTAACAGATTCAAAGCAGCTTCATCCCTGCTGTTACCAGACTCCTGAATGACTATCTTATGGACTGAACTGATCTCTCCACTTTTTTTGTCTACAGAGTAGTACTATACTCGGTATGCTTCACCCGATGACTATATCTGTGCATTTACATTGTGTGTCTATCATATGTCCTATGTTTTTCATGTATGGAATGATCTGTCTGGACTGTTTGCAGAACAATACATTTCACTCTACCTTGGTACACGTGACAATAAACCCAAATCTAAATCCAATGCAAATCTTCCATAGACTCAGAAACTTGGACTATGTACAGCCGCCATCTCAAGGCCTTGGAAAGGTAGTATCAATGCTATCCGAGACAGATTTTTGGCATCAGCTGGGATGACAGGCATTCTAACATCAGCATCCTAGAAGGAGCTAAGAGCACCAGCATCGTGGCCATGGTTATCTGAAACCAACTCTATTGGCACAGCCATCCCGACTGCCAAAGTCCAACTCCAGGAAGGCTCCTCAACAAGAGATGGACAAAGGAAGTGTTTCACAGACACCCTGAAGGCTTACCTCAAGAAATGCAACATGGATGTCAACGCCTGTGAGATCCTTGCTTAGAAGAGAACCACTTGGAAGAATCTCCTGATTGAAGGGACACAATTCTTCAATAACACCTGACGGCAAGAAGCGTCCCAGAAAAGGAGACTGAGAAAGCAATACCAAAGGAATACCAACGACCGAGAGTCCAAGAACCAATTCCACCTCCTGGATACACCTCCCAAGTGTGTGGTTGAAGATCTGGCTCTAGGATCAGTTTCACCAGCCACTCAACGATCCACAGATCCCTTTACTAGTAACATAGCGTTTCTTAAGTGGACAATCATACTCGTTAGCGAGTGATCGCCGGAGATTAAGAATCGGCAGTTTTGGGTCGTTGTCAAGAGACATGGCATCATGAAGTGAGATTTTAGCCATACTATTTGTGGTGGTCTTCGATCTTAAGGCACGCTTTGTAGAAAGGGTGTACCCAATAGTGTCAGATTCTGCAGACCCAAGGTGATGTCATCCCAAAAACTCTCACTGCAGAATTTTGTAGTCCTCCACCAGCAAGTTTGCAGTTGGAGGGGTCTGTAAAATTCTGCAGGTATCTTTTCCGCCACCTACCTGCCCCCAACCTGACAGTGATTTTACGAAGGAACCAGGTGAGGCCTGGTGTAGCCTGCTTGCCTTTCCCCAATTGAGGTCCTTATGTGCCAATTCACGACCACTTCCCAACCAGCTGCAATTTGGAGGCCGATGGGAAGGGCTCAGGGACTGTGGGATGACTGACAGGCTAGCTTGCTTGAGGCCTCGACAGACCTCCTTCCTGGACCTGCTTTCCTGATCGGGCCCCTGCCCAAAAAGATCTGTGCACGCCACCCCGACCCAACCCTGGCTATCACAGCACGGCTCTCCACCTCTTGGAGTCTCTTTTCCTGCCACCACCAAGAGACTCCCGGACTTTTATTCACGCAAAGCTCTTTATCTTTGGAATTCTCCACCCCAGAAGGCTATGGATGCCCCATCTTGAATATATTTGAGCCTGAGGTAGAATTTTGGTCTCTCAGGGAATCAAGGGATATGAGGAGCAAATGGGAAAGTGGAGTTGAAGCTCAAGATCAGCCATGATCCTATTGATTGGTGGAGCAGGTTCGATGGGTTGTGTGGTCTTCACCCTTCCCAATTTCTTATGTTCTTAAAGAGCAGCTAGTGTACCTTGGTTGTTCAGGCGCAATCGCTAAACACTCTCCTGCACTGGAGGTTCAAGGCAGTGACAGTCTCAGCCATCTCCATCAACAAAATGTTTATTTTAATCCACATTGTTTTCTTCCTTAAGCCCCGTTCCCTTCATAATTTCTTACTGCATCAAGTCTCCAACAAATGTCCTTCACCCTCAACCCCCCCCCCCCCCCCCCCAACCCCTCATTCCTCCTATGTACACAATGCACTGTAGCACCTCCCCAAGCAGATTTTGAAATCTTCAGCTGATTGACAGACAAAGCTGAGGGAAAAAAAACATTTTGCTTTTCATGTCTCAGAAATGTAAAACAAAAACAATCTCTGCATTTATGTAGGTGAGATACGCTATTAAAGAATATGCATGCACAGCTATTGATGTCATCGCCCGCCGTACACGTCTCGCATTCGTGAATGTGCAGGCTGCGGAAGAGGCCCTTCCACGTATTGTGGAAATAATGGCCTCAGAATTGAACTGGACTGAGAAGCGGATACAGGTAAGCTTCTTTGTACTTTTAAAATAAATTCAATTTTAATAGTTGACTGTAACCAGATGAAACGTTGATAGTTTCAGATGACACTTTGCAGGATTCCTTTGCACTGTTTCTTCATTATTTACTGCAAGCTGAATGTAATGAATGCACCTGCACAGACAAAACATCTGCCCTTTTTAGTATTTGCTGCAAAGCAGACTCTTTTATTGAATGAATTATGTATTTGAAAATAAATGAGATAGCTTATATCAATACACTTTTAATAATAATTTTTATCTTAATCAAAATGTGTCTAATCCATCAAATCGGATGGCCTGAGTGGGATTTCAGATTGGAATGCAGAAATTAGGAATTTATTGACTCGTGTTTTTTTAATCGGAATGACCCTGTATGAAAATAAAGATTCTGTAATTTTGCAGGAAGGAGTTTTTTTTCATGGATTTGCGTTTTTACAAATTATCTTATAGCTGTAAGATTTATATTGTAAAATAAACCAAGGTGAATTAATGATCTTGTAGTTCTATTCTCTCACATAATATTGCTCGTCAAAAAGTCCTTGTTTAGTTCATTCAGTTTATTATCTATCTGCAGTTTTTAAAAAAGCAACTCTGCTTTTATCATGGTTAACTACTCATTAAACTGCACCATGATTTTAAACAGATGCTTGAATTACATAATGTAGATTGCTTTTATTAGAATTGTTAATTATGTAAAGTAGTAAATATAATTTTCAACTTTTTACCATAATTTAAGTCTTATTAGTTATTATTACAAATTGAATGCATTGCACTCTGATTCTTATTGCATATATTTAGGATGAATTAAAGGCTGTTCAGCAATTTCTGTACCACGAAATGGGCTACAAGGCTCGATTTGATCAACTAACAAACGCAGAAATAAACCTGTCCCCTCTAGACATGGATAGGTAAAATAATCATTTGTTTTTACTTTTTCCTATTTTTTCCCCACATCCCACTATTTACTTATTCCAGATTTTGTAAACCCTTTATTACTTCAACTTGGTATGCTTGATTTTCCAGGTACACAACAAGGTTTCATAAATTTGATGAGGATCAGAAGGGTTTTATCACAAGGATTGATCTTCAGCGAGTGTTGGAGGTAAAATCATCCTTTACTGCCACAGGTGTACTTGGTTCGTCTCACCATTTAAAAACAAAATTATTTACAGGAGACATATTTTGTCATGTGTTTCAGCAAAAATTCAACAGTTTTCTATTTAGTTAATTACTAAATAATGTGAAACTACAAGCTGTTATTACAGACCTCTCATAATAAATACTCAGCCACGGGGGAATTCTTACTACTGGTCGTGAAGCCCATGGAACAATGAGATATATTCTTTATATTTACTGCAATGAGTTTGTAATGAGTTTTAAAACTCATGATTTAAGCTATTTGATTTTTGTTTTTCTTCCATCCATTCTAGAGTGCTGGCTATCACGTGGATGAACAGACTCTCCATGAAATGTTACATGAAGTTGACATAAACAAGAATGGGCAGCTAGAACTAATTGAGTTCCTGCAGGTGGGTATCTATTTTTCCTGTAAGCTTTAAAGATAATGATGGTGTAATTTGGAAATAATTTAAATTGTTTAGATTATTCACTTCCTCCTTTGAATTAGGAGGACTGCTCAGTCTTTTGGCATTAATTTAATTGTATGTAAAATAAAATTGAGGTTCTTGAACTGCTTATTTAACTTTGTCCCCAAGAGCATTTGAGTTTATTTTTCCTCCGAAAGTAGAGTTTGTTTTTGTAGATCTTGTCCTGGATAGGTATTTCAAATATCTGCCAGGTCTTTCCTCTTTGATGACAATGATGAATGCAGAACATGAGATAAATTAATGCTAGGGATTTTGGTCAATGTCAGGTCTTTCTTCGCTGTGTCAAGTTAAACAAACAAGATCAAGGCAAAGGAAATGGTAATTGTCCTTCCTGAGATGAGCTGTAGATAAGGGCATTGTGGTAGCAGATTGCAGATTTTTTTACCTTCTTTGTCTGCCATGGCAATTGTTTAATAAATGTTTATTTTAATGTAATGACAGCGAGCACCTCAAATGTGTAAATAAACTGTTTTAATTTCTTTCCTCTGCCAAGACGTTATACAGATCGTAGAATGCAATAATTAAACCGTAGCTTCAATAAATAGAAATTGATGTGTACAGCCATGTGATGACATCCATGTGTTAAAATCAGAGAAATGTTAATGCTCAGTGTAAATATTAGGCATAAATTATTTCTCCGATTCTAATACTAATTTAATTTTAATGGTCCAAAAGTCATGGGTCCCATACCAGGAGTGCAGAGCTAGAATACTTGACTGTGTGCCTCTTTGTTGATGGTGAGATTTAATGGAAGATGTTTAGTTTCGCTGATGACACTGAATGACCCCAGCAAAATAAATGGTGTTGTGCCACAATTGTAGTTATTTTAACAGATCCCTGTTTTGCACAAAAAGTACTATAGCTGCACACAAACAGTAAAACTGAACAAATCATGGAAATCTATGAATTTTATGTGGTGAGATTCCAAACTGTGCCTAACAATGAAGAAAGATGGGTATTTCCAAATAGTGATATCCCCATTGTAGAACTTTATTGTATTTATCAACTGTGAATGTGTTTTCGGTGATTCAGAGCTTTTATTCCTGAGAGGGACAATAACTTGTTTAAATTGCTTATGTACAGCACCATTAAACAAACTATTACTGAATACAATGCTGGGTGGAAAAAAACCTGGCTTGGTGAGGTTTGAGGAAGAAATGGTCCCGATTAGTGTAAACCCATAGTTGGTAGAGTTTGACTCCTCTTTTGAAAGTGAAGACTCACTCAGTGGGACAGAAAGTGTGGGGGAACGAGAAAAACAAAAACCACTCATTTCAGCAAAGCCATTTAGGAGATATAAATGCATTCCCCCAGTAATCAAGAGTATAATGCTCTTATCCAAATCCCACTGTTTGTTTGAACCCAGAACTTTATACAACAGTGGCAAAATGACTGGGCGGCACGGTAGCCCAGTGGTTAGCACTGTTGCTTCACAGCTCCTGGGTCCCAGGTTCGATTTCCGGCTTGGGTCACTGACAGTGCGGAGTCTGCACGTTCTCCCCGTGGCTGCGTGGGTTTCCTCCGGGTGCTCCGGTATCCGGTAGGGTGCTCTTTCCAAGAGCCGGTGCAGACTCGAGGGGCCGAATGGTCTCCTTCTGCCCTGTAAATTCTCTGATTCTATGATATTCCCTTTCATCATCCGGGTGCTATTCTGGTGGAGTGAATCTCCAGCTCAATGCACTGAATTAGATTACTGGCTAGCTGGTGAAGTTGGAATTTCCTCCAGTATCAATAGTTTCCATGTTACAGAGCATGCTGCCCTGCTGAAAGTGAGCAGCTTATTCTGTTATGTGATGCTGCCGATTTTTACCTAGATCTTCCATGCCATTTTCAGTTTCAAAACTGCAAATACCCTTTCTGGCCTTTCTTGTAAGGAAAATGGAGTATAAAAGTAGGGAAGACTTGTTACAACTGGCGAGGGCATTGGTGAGACGCTAGCTGGAGTACTGTGCAAAGCTTTTGTCTCCTTACTTAAGAAGGGATATACTTTCATTGGAAGCAATTCCGAGAAGGCTCACTGGATTACTTGGATGACCGGGGTGTCTTATGAAGAAATGTTGAGCAGGTTGGGTTGATGCTCATTGGAGTTGAGAAAAATGAGAGGTGATTTTAATGAAACAGATAGCATTTTGAGGGGTCTTGACAGTGTAGATGCTAACAGGATGCTTCCCCTCTTCAAAATATACACACCTAGGGAGCATAGTTTAAAAATGAGGCGTCCCTCATTTAAGACCGAGACTGAGGAAGGATTTCTCCTCTGAAGGTTTCCTTCGTCTTTGGACACCGAGAGGAGTAGCGGCTAGACTGTTGGATGTATATTAATGGCTGAGTTAGATTTTAGATCTATTGGGCAGTTGAGGATTATGGGGAGCTGACAGGAAAGTGGAGTAAAGACCAAAATCAGTTAAGCTGTGATTTTATTGAATAGTGGAGGTAGTTTGATGGGCCAAAAAGTATACTCTCACTACTACTTCTTATGAACCAATTGGGCTGGGCTAATAATACCACTTGAAACTTGTATCTTGCTGAAAAGATGTGTGTACAATAGAATCACAGCACATGAATTATTTATTGATGAGTTTTCAAAAAAAATGATTAAGGCAAATTTCTATCTAAGGTTTGCTTCAATTGCTTTTCTTTCTAGTTGATGAGTGCAATCCGAAAAGGTTCAGTATCTGGAAGCAGATTGGCTATTTTGATGAAATCGGCAGAAGAGAATCTGAGTAAATCAGGTCCTATACCAGTTCACCGCAGTGGAGGAGGCTTGTGAGTCTTGCTCAACAAATCCAATAATAGCCAAAAGAGAAAGCAAGATTTCTAGTTACTGCTGCCATTACTGGCACAAAACTTGATGCTGCAGGACTCTTCTTTTGCACTGTTTGAGCTTTACTCCTCTTGAACTTTCCAGATGCATGAAACTCTGTAACCTCCTTCTTAAAGTCTGGTCAGTGAGCTTCACAGCAATTTGATTGTTGCATTATATTAGTAAATTATTCAAATATAACATATCTTTATATCTGGTGTAAATTTTGATAACTAAAATAATTGTAAAATCTTTTGAATTTCAACAAATAAGATTAATGGGAAATAGAATAATGGATCATAGTAAAACGTTTTTCCTCCATCCTGCTTAGGAAGTGAGAGAGTAATTTTATCTGTCTGTGCCAAAGTGGTAGATGTAAAATAACTCCAAAATGTATGAATGATTTTCATGTTTTATGGGCAGTGCTCGTGGATATGCTCTTTCCATTATTCTCCCTGGAAGTTGTACTTTTCGTGTGATACGATCTATTTTCATTTTTCATTCAACTGCTCATTACACAAATCTGATAACCAAATGGCTTCAAATACTTCATTTTGTAATCAAAGGTTTGGCAAGTGACTTATTCTCGAATCCCATAATGGGGCTTATCAAAGAAGAATGCACTGATGTTATTCATGTACCCCACGTAGAAAACTGAAAATATTTACACCTCCCTTTAATAAAACATTGATCAGGTTTAATACGAATATAGTGAGTAATTGCCCTTTCCATCATGTTTAATAATAGGTTTGCTGGAGTCACTGATTTTTCTGGCTTTATGGGCCAGATTTTCATCGTTGGTTTAGGAATGGTGAGTCAGGCATTTCCTGACTTTGCGTTCCCGAGGTCGGAGTGAACATGGATCCACATTTTATTTTCACCTCGCAAAATCAGGGGGTGACTGAAGTCAGAGCCAATGAGTCCCATTGCAGGCCCAGAGTGGGAACAGAGCAGGTGGATGCTGAGGTCGGCATGTTACAAGACCCACTTCCGTTCACTGGGACATTGACCCAATTCTGTGGATGACAGCTAGGCCTCCTAGCCCTCACCCCTCACCACCCTCTATACTACCTCATATCTCCCTTTCCTGTCTATACTTCCCATCCTCTTCCATGAGCTCTCATACTTCACATGCGCCCTCCATTTCCACTGTTCGCGGAACTCATGAGCTCTACAATAACACTGGGAAGCCTTTTTGAAATGCTCATGAGAAACTAATAATTATCATTGAACTCCACTTAAAAATAATTTCACCTCTTCGAATCTCACAAAACTGTCAGTCAAGCACTGACATTGAAACTCCGGCCAAAAAATACGCTCTGCTTTTAAACACTCATAAATGTGTCAAAATAACCAAGCAAATATTCAGAAACTTTTTCAAACACTTCAATTAGCTGTTTATAAAACTATCAATCAAACAAAGATTTCAGTGCTCAACACTGTCATGTAAACAATACCAGCTGAGCAAAATCTATTAATAAGGTTTGGAACTCAGCTATATTTACATTGGATAATCAAATAAACAAACCCTCCAGAGCTAAGTCCAATTGAGTCTTTGATGTTGCCTGATAAAATAGCCATTTTTTTCAAAAGCCTCAACAGGTAAAATTTTAATAAAATAAATCTCTAATTTTTAGCTAGTCCAAAGACGACTCAACAGATTTATAGACTTTAAATCAATGTAAAAGATAAAAGGTGGTACGCAGACGACACATTAAAATCAGATTTTCAATATTGTTGATTGCAGAAGAACACTTTATCCACTTGATAAACTACTCTAATATATGTGAACACTTAGACAATGCTGGTTAATTTAATGGATTCTTACCGGTTAGAAACAGTGCCATATTATTAATTACTGTATAATAATCATATTCAAATGATCATATGTCAATATATTATGATACTTGAAGTTCGTAAGAGCTTTTAAACTTAACCTGTCAAAAGGTTCTCAACTCCAGGCTTCTCCCAAAATTCACATACTGACAGATCTGACATATTTCACACACACCCTGAATCTACCCACCTCATTAATTGTATAAATCTTTGGGAAATTCACAATTGAGCACGCATCTAAAAGACTCAACCCGACATCACTTTGGATGTGTGGTGGATATCCACCAACCATGATTCTGGCATTGATCAAAATGGGGGCCAGTGGGAATTGAGTACGAAATTTGAATTTAAGGGGCAGGATTCTCCGTTCAGTGACGCCGGAATCGCAAAACACGATTGGGTAGAGAATCGCGAGTTGGCCAAAAATCAAGGCCACTCAACGGGCTGACGCTTTGGGACCTAGATAGTGGCGTAAATGCATTCCACGCCGCATGCCAGCATAGGCATGCAAATTGCGCAGTAAAGGCCGTTGACACATCATTATCGGACCCGACCCGGCATTCTCCGGGCCTCCCGCGATGCTTCACCTCCACAAGGTGGAATTACCGACGGTGTGGTTCACTTGTGGTATTTAAAATCAGGGGCGGGATTCTCCAATAATGGAGCTATGTCCACATGCCTGCGAAAAAACACGTGCAAATCACTCTGGACTTACCTGGAGAGAGTCCAGAGTGATTCTCCTACCTGGAGAGGGCTAGCAAGGCCACGGAGTGCTTCTTGCAGCTCCGGCTGCCAATACGGGACCCTGCACTTCCGGTCGGGGTCCGCGCATGCGCACGGCAGCAGCCTATGTTAGCCACCCTGCCTGCGCAACATGGCTGACCAACACCATGGACCGGTACCAAGAAGATAGGCCCCCCCCAGATCACTGCAACCGTAATTCGGTGGCCCCCGATCGATAGCCTGGCTGTGCTGGAGCCCCCCCCCCCCCCCGGTGAACTATGCCAGCGGGAACTCGGCGAGCTGCACTTGAAGAATCGCCGTTGGGGCCTCTTTCAATGGCCCACAACCAACACCGCGTCAACCCCGCCTGATTGGCGGCGACTCTCCGGGGACCGTAGAATCACAGGAACGGTGTTCCTGGGTCCGATCCGATCTCGGATTTGCAGCCCATGCTCCGACTCAGCGCCGAGTGCAATTTCAGCTTGGAGAACCCTGCCCCATGAACCAGGCGCGGTGGTTGTTGAGGGGGAGAGAAGGGGTACGAAATGTGTCCAACATCGCTATAGTGTGTTGACAATTGTGCCGTTGGCTGGGGGAAATCTGCCAAGGCCGGGGAGTAGCGAGGCGTTGGCCAGGAGGTGATCATGGGGTTGGAGTGGCCTGGCACGGAATGCCTGTTGACTGCCCGCTGCAAACCTCGCGCCACGAGTCGTATGGGTGCTTTCCCAGGCCACCCTTCTAGATAACCTCTGGCCCCAGCTGTCCCATCAATGGGTTGGGCGCCCTCCATCCTCTTGGCTGGGATGAGGGTATGTGGGGAATGGCATGCTTGTATGAAGCTCCTGCTGTCAGGCTTTCCAATACCCAACATGTCTTTTCACATGCTGGCATGCTTTGAAATTGCAGTAGTTCCACGTGGCAGATTGATAGCCCATTTAAGTGTTCTGAATTGCTCCTGGACCAGCGCCACTTTCGAGGCCGTAGAACACTATCGATTCAGTCCCGGTGTCATGGAAATTATAATAAAGACAAATTCTTCGATGTTCGATTTAAGGAAATTTATTTGACACAAATATTTGCAGAGAGGGGAGTGGTCTGGTTGCATAGCCATTCCACAGCACTCTGAGTTATACACTTGAAAACCATTATATTGATAGTATGAAATTTGAAGAGATAAACCTTGGGAACATATGCAAGAGGAAATATAAATGTTTTGCCCTTGGTTTAAAAACAATTCCAGTGCGCGTTTTGTTGTCATTTGGAAGAACAACTTATTATCATAATAAGGCCAAGTCCAAAATACTAATCAGTATTTTGTTTACATTTACTGACCTACTTATTTTTGTTCGAAAAGCAGTGTTAAACTATATTCAAGCATTTCCAGCATGCTTTAGCAAGTGCCTTTCTTATAAAATATAGCCATGCAGCTAGATAAAATGAATACCCTTGAGCGGGCAATTAATCCACTCACTAAAGTCCCTTCTACACCCGGTGTTAGCACTCAGTCTCTCAAACTGAGGATTCCACCCAAGTTTTACCTCAGTTTTTGTATGCCTGATGTGGATTTGTCTAGTGTCAGGTCAGCAAAGCCCAGAGTCTGTAAAAACTCTTTTGGTGCCACACCAAGTTATTAAGAGAGAAATCTGGGTGGCATGGTGGCACAGTGGTTAGCACTGCTGCCTCACGCGCCAAGGACCTGGGTTTGATCCCAGGTCACTGTCCATGTGGCGTTCGCACATTCTCTCCGTGTCTGCGTGGGTCTCACTCCCACAACCTAAAGATGTGCAGGGAAAGTGAATTGGCCACGCTACATTGCCCCTTAATTTGAAAAAAAAACATTGGATGCTCTAAATTTATTTT
The DNA here is from genome assembly GCF_902713615.1 of Scyliorhinus canicula. Classification (NCBI taxonomy): domain Eukaryota; kingdom Metazoa; phylum Chordata; class Chondrichthyes; order Carcharhiniformes; family Scyliorhinidae; genus Scyliorhinus; species Scyliorhinus canicula. Next base: position 218,340,012 of record NC_052147.1, read on the forward strand.
AAAAAGGAGAAATCTGTCCATTCGCCCAGCAGTAATTGAAGGCAAAGAAGACTGATTTTGGGGCACAAAATTATATGCCTTAAGAGAACCAGAATATTGGGTTGAAAAAAAATATAGGTGTTAGACCCCCTGGACTGTTCTAGTGAGGCACCTAATGGCTATTTCATGGACAGGCATTATGCAAATCTATTCACATTTTTGTATCAAAATATAACCTAACCAGTGGAGCTTAAAGGGACTGCTGGAGACCAGCAACAAAACGTTAAGCCGATCTTTTAAAACATACATCTATGTACCTTCTGGTCCTCTTCCAAAGACTTTCAGAGATCCAAAGTTGTTGCTCGGTGACCTGTTCAGTGTCCAGAGGCTCGCCAGATATTCACAGCTTGGTATATACATAGAAACATACACAGAAAACAGAAGCAGGAGGAGGCCATTCGGCCCTTCGAGCCTGTTCCTTCATTCATTATGATCATGGCTGATCATCAGTGTTCAATCCCACCCCCCTTAATCCCTTTAGCACCAAGAGCTATATCCAATTCCTTCTTGAAATTGCACAATGTTTTGACCTCAATAATTAGATGAGATCCAAGGTTCAAGATCTTTCGTCCAACTTGATTAGGCATATTTCCAATATGCCATGGATTTTACTAGTTTCTAGCTAATCAATTTCTCACTTCAGGTTCCACTGCCAGGCTGGCAGTGCCAAGGTGCCCCAGTGGCATTTTGTTCATGCGGGCACATTTAGAAATCTCTTCCTGCACTTGACAAGCGGAGCCCGAAAGAATAACACAGACCCGTTCAATAGCGGAGTCGTTCCCGACGCCAAAAGAACCAGAATGATACCACTAATCCCGCCTAAAACGGTGTCTGTTTTCTTTTTGTTAGATCGCGCCCTTAATTTTTAAAAGATTTTCTACTGAAGCTGTTAGTGTCATTCTTCTAGTAGATCTTTTACTTTATTAAACAGGCTCTTCATAAAGTTATCTATGTGCTACTTGATCCAACAGCGATGAACTATGTCCTGAAAGCTGGCAAAACACTCCCTAACACATCACAGCACATTGGCAAGTGCAATCAAGAGATGATAAGGAAATTCAATTCAATGGTCATTAGCATCAGAATTGAGGCAGTATTTTTTTTACTGGCCTAAGTTTCAGGCCCGGGGAATTTCATCTCCAATACTCCTTTAAATGCTGGCAGCACAGGAGGATTAGTTCAATCTCTTGCCCTGACCAAACTTGCAGGTTTCGGGCAGCGAGGTGGTTTCAGGAATGTCTTGTGGAAAGGTAGGGAGCAACGGTGGAGATTACAACTTTCCATCTGGTGCCGTCCACTTTCTGTGAAAGCTGCTTCCCCACACAACCCCGCTCAAAACGCCATCAGGGTCTTGCTGACATTATTGGGCCCTGATCACCATTCATGCGTGAGGCTTTTGCCTGAATACATCAGAGCGTTCATTCATCATTAGAATCAGTAATATTAAAATCAAGGATTAGTGGGAACAGAGCAGAAAATGGAACAACTACAGTTTTAACTACTCTCCTGCTCCATTTCACAGAACGGGAAAAGTTAAAATCATACCTTCCCTGACCCCGCAGTCTTGCACTTTACTTATATTACTTATATCCCTGTTCAATGGTTAAATTCACGCAGCACAATCAACAAAATGACACAGACTGGGACATGGAGGCCAAAGCACCCCTACCCCCCCCCCCCCCCCCCCCCCCCCCCCCACCACCACCACCACCACACCCCCAGCCCACCGGCCACCGCCAGCGAATTATGGCATTATGATGGAGTGGACAGATGCTCAATGCCAATTTACCTCATTTGATTTTATGGAGAATATCACCATACTGAAGAAAGTCTTCTGCTGTCTGATCATGCATTTGAACATTATATTCTCCATATGAAATGTGTAACACACCTCTGACTTGCATATGTACCTAGGCCATACCAGGTACCTAGATACCTTTTGGCCAGTGATTGAATCCTTTTCTTCATTGGTCGCTGTGGCTTATTATTGCTTTGACCATGAGGAAATAAAAAAACTTGTTTGTGATAATGAGTTTAGCTTGAATGGATGGGTAGAAAACATCTGCAGGACTTTGAAGAGAGGTTGGATAGGCTTGGGCTGTTTTCATTGGACCAGAGAAGACTGAAGGGCGACCTGATCAATGTGTACAAGATTATGAGGGGTATGGACCAGCTGTTCCACTTAGTTGACGGGTCAGTTACGAGGGGACACAAGTTCAAGGTCAGAAGCAGGAGGTTTAGGGGGCATTTGAGGATGTTTCTTTTTTTTACCCAGAGGGTGGTGACGTTCTGGAATGCACTGCCTGGGAGGGTGGTAGGCGCAAGTTGCCTTACATCCTTTAAAAAGTACCTGGATAAGCATTTGGCACATCATAACATTCAAGGCTATGGGCCAATTGCTGGCAAATGGGATTAGGTAGGCAGGTCAGGTGTCATGCGTCGGTGCAGACTCGATGGGCCGAAGGGCCTCTTCTGCGCTTTATTATTCTGTGATTCTGATTCTGACTGTATCACCAAGTATAAGTATTTTGAGAAACACAATTGATTTTGAATTTACAGAGAAGCATTTTACAGAGGATTGTTTATATATGACCACGATGGACGTTATCTGAGTTCTGTGTGCATTTGCTCCCGTGGTAGGTATTATGCAGTAATATCTAGTAATAACTGAGACCTAAAGCAATACAGCCTGTTTCATATAACGATTACAAGAATTATTTGAGGCAGAGAAGATGCTAGATCCATGTTCTACAAGATGGAGTATTGAGAAGCCCTTTATTTATTTTCCTGTGCTTATTTTCCCTTTTGACACGCACATTTTATGCGGTCATAGCAGATGCTAATAAAAACCTGTTCAAGTGTCCTTTCTCAGCACAACCTGGAAATCGAACCTGGGCCCATGTCTCTCCAACTGATCGTGTTTTCCCACCACCACATCTCCCACTCACTACCAAGGTTTTCCGATCACTTCTAATTAAATATGATGCTTTGAAATAAAAATTAAATCAGATGAAGTTTCTCATGCCTTTTCCTTGACTGAATTATTTATCATGTTATTTATATATCAGTATGCAAATTTCTGGTTTCCAAAGTCGCCTTTATGCCTGTTTTTAGTTTTATCTTAATTAGTGATCATTTTACTTTTAATTGCCTTTGGATTTTTCGATATGTAGAGTTCCATTTTGTTCAAATGTGTGTTACAGTTGATCATAATTGTTAGTATTTGAAAGTAGGGATGCATCTTACCTCATTTCTACACAATGATACAGTTAAAAATGGTGCTGGCAAATGAAATTTAAGGCAACAAAATGCATTTACAATTTAGTGCTTGTTTTTATTGTAGCACAAATTAAACACACAATATTGTGGAACTTAAGGAAAATTTGTTTTGTACTCTGAGATGTCAGCTATTGGCACACCTATCATAACATGAAAGAGCATTTGGATATTTACCGGCTGCATTTATTGCACACTGAAATGTTTTGATTGTTTTTAGATTTCTCCCATAGACCAAACCCTAGAGCTCTATTTCATTTCTATAAGAATCTCCATGCACTGATACTAGTGGGAAACAATTTTGTAGACTTCCATTACATTTACATATATAATTTAAAAAAATTATTCATGTACAGTATTTAAACCACCAAAATTCTCCGCCCGACGAGATTTTCTTTCCCGGCTGGCAGCGCGCCCCCGCTCACTGGTTTCCCGGGGGGCATACGGTGGCTTCAATGGAAAATCCCATTGACAAGCCATGGGAAGAGAGAATCCCACTGCCAGCAGATAGCACGCCACCGAGAAACACATGGCTGGGGGATGGGAGAATCCTGCCTCGTTTATTTAATGTTATTCAAAGCGAAAATGCAGGTAATAATTAGTTGTCACTGTAGAAATGTGGACCACCCAACATTAAATAAGTTCAGAAATAAGTTTTGCAAATATTCGGGGGTGTTATTGTTTAGCGTTGAGCTGCACCCGATGTTAGTACACCTCTCAGCTTTCAGTACACTCCAGAGTCAGGTTGTTTTTAATGCGATATTTTTTTTGATGCACTTTCAAAATAACTTCACATCACAAAAGTAGAAATGAACCTACACCCAAACTGTCCGATTATCAGTAGGATTCGAAACAGAAATGCAAGGCAGTTACATTTACAAATGATTGATTTTTTTATCATAGACAAATTTAATACACGCACATTATACTTTGGAAATTCAGGAGAGTTTGGGTGCATACTTAGATATTGTCATAGTACAGTAATGATTTCTAAAGGCACATTACATTTTTAGAAATGTAATCTGATAACTTGTAAAGGAAAATTTTATTTGAAGAAGACCTTTAAACAAAATATCAGAGATTAATTGCATTATGCTGAAGATCAACCAAAAAAGTTGTTTGTCGCGCAGGATGCGGAAGATCAAAGTATCTCTACTCGTGGCTGTTCTGTAGAATTTTCTTGTGAATGTAACTGTTAATGATTCCATGATTCCATTTTAACTTTTGTATAATTTTTACAAAACTTTTGGTGTACAAATGGGCTGCATATAATTTTGAAATAAAAAGAATGTTCTTAATGTGCCCTGCTTTTTTTAATTGAAAATGATTTGAGGATGAATCAGTATGAATTGTATTGTGTAAAACATTGACTAGCTATTTTCTCTTTATTTCCCAAAATAAACAAAATACCTGTATCACTAGATAGTGTATGTGTCAGGTAGTGTGATTGTATTTCCATTCGCCCGACAGATGCTCTAAACTTGTGCTTGAAACTCTTTGGCCTGAGTTTTAGCGGGCTATCTGTCATAGCGGAAATGGTGCTCGAGACCCAATTCTAGACGTTTCACCCCTAAACCTGACCCCCACCGTTTTCCTGGGGTGTGGGAAATAGGGGAAGTTTGTGGGTCCTGTGGTTCAGAGGCAGCTGCACATGTTAAAATAAGCTGCCTTAAGTCAGATCTTATTTTTGTTAGTCAGACATCCAGAACAGGGCTTGTGCACTTTTAAACCCAGCAGGAGAAGGTCTAAAGTTAACAGAATTATTTGGAGAGGTAGGGTACCCTTTTGTACATTGACCTGGGATACCTTTAAAAAATGTCAGGTTACCTTTGGGAGATATAAGGTGCCCTTTGAGGAGACATAAATATTTGTAAGATGTATAGAAACTCATTGGAATTGTCAAAGGGAGCTGTCAAGGCATTTAAATCTTCTGCCCTGTAAATATTTCCCAGGTCGATATCCAAAATGGTACCCTACCTCTCCTAATAATTCTGATAACTTTAGACCTTCTGCTAGTAGGACCTGCCCCGATTCGATTTACCAAAATGCATCACCTAACATTTATCTAATTTAAACTCCATCTGCCATTCATCAGCCCACTGGCCCAATTGATCAAAATCCCATTACAATCCTAGATAACCTCCTTCACTGTCAACTATGCCACCAATCTTGGTGTTATCTGCAAACTTGCTAATCATGTCTCCTAAATTCTCATCCAAATTATTAATATAAATAACAAATAACAGTGGACCCAGCACTGATCTCTGAGGCACACCGCTGGTCACAAGCCTCCAGTTTGAAACACAATCCTCTACAACTGCCTTTTCTCTTCTGTCGTCAATCCAATTTTGTATCCAATTCGCTACTTCATCCTGGATCCTGTGAGAATTAACCTTGTAGAACAGTACAGCACAGAACAGGCCCTTCGGCCCTCGATGTTGTGCCGAGCAATGATCACCCTACTTAAACCCACATACCCGTAACCCAACAATCCCCCCATTAACCTTACACTACGGGCAATTTAGCATGGCCAATCCACCTAACCCGCACATCTTTGGACTGTGGGAGGAAACCGGAGCACCCGGAGGAAACCCACGCACACACGGGGAGGACGTGCAGACTCCACACAGACAGTGACCCAGCCAGGAATCGAACCTGGGACCCTGGAGCTGTGAAGCATTGATGCTAACCACCATGCTACTGTGAGGCCCATGCAGCAACCTACCATCCGGTAACTTGTCAAAGGCCATGTAGAAAACGTTGACTACACTGCCCTCATCTACCTTCTTGGTTACCCTCCAAAAAACTCAATCAGATTCGTACAACATGATTTTCCACACACAAAGCTATGCTGACTGTCCCTAGTCAGTCCTTGCCTCTCTAAATGCCTGTAGATCCTGTCTCTCAGAATACCATCTAAAAACTTACCCACCGCAGACGTTAGGCTGGTTGGTCTGTAGTTCCCAGGCCTTTCCCTGTGGCCCTTCTTGAACAGAGGCACAACATTTGCTACCCTCCAATTTTCAGGCACCTCATCTGTGGCTGTCAACGATTCAAATAACTCTGCTACGGGACTCACAATTTCCTCCCTAGCTCCTACAATATCCTGGGGTACATTTCATCAGGTCCTGGGGATTTATCTACCTTAATGCACTTTAAGACTTCCAGCACCTCATTCTCTGTAATGTGTACACTCTTCAAGATATCACTATTTATTTCCCCAAGTTCCCTAACATCCATGCCTTTCTCAACAGTAAATACCGATGGGAAATATTAATTTAGGATCTCACCCATCTCTTGTGGATCAGACGAACTTTCAAAAGTTGATTGGGGGAATCTGTTGGCAAACAAAAGAACGGCTGGTAAGCCTTTCAAAAATGCACATAGCTGAACTTGTACATTCTTAAGAAACCCTACTCTCTCCCTTGTTACTCTTTTGCCCTTTATATATTTATGTATCCACAGAGCTTCTACGAATAAAAAAAATAATAGAAAATAAAAAATAAAATTGCTTATTGTCACAAGTAGGCTTCAAATGAAGTTACTGTGAAAAGCCCCTAGTCGCCACATTCCGGTGCCTGTTCCCGTACCAGCCTCCCCGAACAGGCGCCGGAATGTGGTGACTAGGGGCTTTTCACAGTAACTTCATTTGAAGCCTACTTGTGACAATAAGCAATTTTATTTTTTATTTTCTATTATTTTTTTATTTGTAGATGCTCTCTGGGTTCTCCTTTGCCTTATCTGCCAAAGCAATCTCGTGTCCTCTTTTTGCCCTCCTGGTTTCTCTCTCAACTCTACTCCGACAACCTCTGTACTCTTCAAGAAATCGACTTGATCCCAGCTGCCTATGCATGTCATATGCCTCCTTTTTGACCAGGGGTCCAATATCCTAAGTCATCTAGGGTTCCCTACTTCTACCAGTCTTGCCCTTCACTCTAAAAGGAATGTGCTCATCCTGAACCCTGGTTAACACATTTTTGAAAGGCTTACCAGCCGTTCCTTTGCCTGCCAACTGCCTTCCCCAATCAACTTTTGAAAGTTCTTATCTGATACAATCAAAATTGGCATTGCCCCAATTTAGAAATGTAACTTTTGGGCCAGACCTATCATCCTCCATGGCTATCTTAAAACAATGGAATTATGGTCACTGGTCCCAAAGTGATCCCTCGCTAAAACTTCTGTCACCTGCCCTTCCTTATTTCCCAAGCGGAAGTAAAGTTTTGCCCCCTCTCTAGTCGGGCCATCCACATACTGAATAAGAAATTCCTCCTGAATACACTCAATAAATTTTTCTCCATCCAAACCCCTAATGCTATGGCTGTCCCAGTCAATGTTGGGAAAGTTAAAGTCTCTAACTATTACCTTGCAGCTATCTGTAATCTCCTTATATATTTGCTCCTCAATTTCCCGCTGACTATTTGGGGGCATGTAGTATAATCCCAGCAAAGTGGGCAGCACGGTAGCATAGTGGTTGTCACTATGGCTTCACAGCGGCAGGGTCCCAGGTTCGATTCCCGGCTTGGGTCACTGTGCGGAATCTGCACATTCTTCCCCGTGGCTGTATGGGTTTCCTCCGGATGCTCCGATTTCCTCCCACAAGTCCCAAAAGACTGTTAGGTAATTTGGACATTCCAAATTCTCCCTCTGTGTACCCAAACAGGCGCCGGAATGTGGTGACGAGGGGCTTTTCACAGTTGCTTCATTACAGTGCTAATGTATTATATTTTAGAGGCTGTTTTAGCACAGGTCTAAAGAGCTGGCTTTTAAAGCAGACCAAGGTAGGCTAGCAGCACGGTTCAATTCCCGTACCAGCCACCCCGAACAGGCGCTGGACTGTGGCAACTAGGGGCTTTTCACAGTAACTTCATTTGAAGCCTACTCGTGACAATAAGCGATTTTCAAGTGATCTCTCCCTTCTTATTTTTCAGTTCTACCTATATAGACTCAGTGGGCGGACCCTCCGATACATCCCCCCTCAGTTTTGCCGTGATATTCTCGCCAATCAAAAATGCAACTCCCCCTCCCCTCTTATTCCTGTTCTATCTTTCCAATAGCATCTGTACCCTGGATAATTGAGCTGCCAGTCCTGCCCCTCCCTTAGCCATGTTTCAATAATAGCTAACATATCCCATGTACCCATCCCCGAGTTAATCTGCCTTGCCCCTGTGGCTTTTGAAATAAATGCACTTTAATGTAAACTTCCCTTGCTCTCTGCCCTGCTTTCTCAGGCCACCTGTACTGCCATGTTTTGTGAACACTCCCTGTGTATTGTTTTTCTTAGACTTTCTGAACCCATTCACTGAGTTCTGTACTGTGACCCTTTTATGATTTTTGACTTTGGTTTCTCTGCCTTTTATTTTTCCCCTTACTGCCTTTTGTTTCTGTCCCCACTTTAATTCCATCTGAATTCTTGCATCGGTTTCCATCCCCCGCCACATTAGTTTAAACCGTCCCCATCAACACTAGCAAACATTCTCCTCGCACATTGATTCCAGTCCTGCTCAGGTGCAGACCATCTGGTTTGTACTGACCCCACCTCTCCCAGAACCAGTTCCAATGCCCCAGGAATTTGAATCCCTCCCTCTTGCACCAGATTTCAAGCCACGTATTCATCTTGTCTATCCTGACATTCCTACTCTGACTAGCACATGGCACTGGTAGCAACCCTGAGATTACTACTTTTGAGGTCCTACTTTTTAAGTTTAACCCCTAACTCCCTAAATTCAGCTTGGAGGACCTCATCACATTTTTTTACCAGACGAAACTGAAACTAAGGCAATTAGCATATTGATGGCCCATCTCCAGGAACAAAGGAATGACACTCAAGTAACCGCCAGAAAGACACAAACAAAGCAAGGCCAACGGCTACCAAAGACCCGCCCAGCCATCAGGGCACCCACCCCTTTATTGGTCAAGATCAATACGAGTGATCAAGATACGGACCAATTAATTGGGGCCAAGTTCAAGGCCCACCCAAAAGCGCGCGAAGCCCCTTCAGGTATAAGAAGAAGCCCCCGAGAGAGAATCACTCTCTTGGACTCAGCTCTCAAAGCGGAGAGACCTGTCCACCAGCTGCACCAGAAGCAAGTAAGTCCAAGGTCAACGCTCGCCATCAGACGGACGACCTTAGCTGTTCTCCTGTTACCTCTTCCAACCCAACAGCCTCAGATCCGAACAACGGCCATTGTTCCCCTGACTGAGTGGGCACCCAAAGTTAAGTATAGGCGATAGCGTGAGAGATAGTTTCGTTTGTGATATTTTGTGCATGAGTAAATGTTACTGTGTGTGTAAATAAATAGTACTGACTTTGAACTAACTAACTGGTGCATTGGTTCTTTGATCAGTATTCGGGTTTGAACCTTGTGGCGGTATCGAAAGGTACCTGGCGACTCTAGAGCAAACATAATTAGGATTAAGGAAGGCGACCATATTGACCGCTGTATTTATAACCAGATAAATATAGCAACATTTACTGGTGAATCCGCCGGGACTTGACATAGAAGTGGCCTAGTCACTCCGAGAGTACCCAAATTTGAATTAGAATCCAATTGGAAGAAGAAAAACCAATACTGCTCAAACCACCAAAATTCGGAAGTGTGTTATTTGCATGCGTACTAACAGGGATATAAGGTAAACCTGAGAGATTTTGTTGCGTAAAACTGTCGGGGAGTTTGTTGGCCAGAAAATAGTGTAAGCCGTACCCGTGTTTACATCACCGCTTTATCACCTCCTGTTCCAAATTCAGTAGAGACCCAGAGATAGCGAGAAAAATTGCAATGAAGGCAATGGAGCCTCAGGAATTCGAGGTTGCAACGACCAGTAGAGTAGGACAGTATCCCATATGGCAAGAGTAAATCAGAAAGTACCTCAAAGGGAAAGGTTGGCCCCTTTGGAGCGAATTCTGCGCGAATGATGAAACAGGTCCCGGAAGTATAGGGCATACTTGGTGGGAGAACCTGTCAGAGATTCATAAGAAGGGCTTAGGGAAAGCTCGCAAGTCGATGGCAATCGTGTCCTGCTTGGCACAATTGCGAGGCACAGAGGAGGTCGTTAGGGTGCTCCGTAGAGAGATTGAGGAGAGAGACAGGAATAGCGAAGGAGATGTGAGCGAATATGAGAGCGAACAGGGATCTGAGAGAGCAGCTAGCGGCGAGGGACAAAGAGGTGGCTGATGCCAAGCGGGCACACCAATCTTTTCACCCATTTAAGTAGTTTTCAGTCCCAATATGACAAAGCCTACCAGGGCACGCAACTCGCAGTCTTGGTAAGACAGGATGAGCAGTTGCAGAAACAGTGTAACGACTTAAAGGCAACCCTACGAGCACTCCACACTTCCACGATGGAACAAAGGCAGAGCTCGGTAGATCACGCAAAGTGCCGGAAGCAAATTGCAGAACTGCAATCTCTGCTTTCTATCCAAAATGGGTTCCAGAGCACGTTTGGACCCCAATTAGACCAGGAAAATGGCCCTGACAGGCAGGAGTTAAATGAGACTACCCACAGATATGTACATTGCATATGTACACAGGGAAAACCTCAAAAACGAAAAGCACCCCAACCCTTGACTGCACAGGCGAACACACCCCTATGAACCCTGTAACCACACAGCGCAGGGCCACAACAGAAGGAAACCCAGATTTACTGTACACGACCCCATTAACCGTCACTCAATTACGGGACACGTGTGAGAAGATTACACCGTTCCTACCCACATCGGACCCCACCAGTTCTTTGCAAGAGTAAAACAGCAGGCGACCATGTACGGTCTGGATGAAAAAGAGCAAGTGAAGCTCGCAGTTTTGAGCCTCAACCCTTCAGTTGTGGCAGCCCTTCCTGACCCATAGAATGTAGGAGGAGGCACACTCCAAGAAATGCACACAGCGATCCTGAACGCGATCGGCTATAACAAAGAAGTTAGAAGGCCTAAACGAGTGTACGCAAAAGAAGACAGAGCACCCCACAGCGTTTGCTGGACGCTTGGGGATATATTTTACTGCGGCATTCAGAGAGTTAGCACGCGCCCATTTGTCCCGAGATAATATGGCCAAATGGACCTGCATCTTTGTCTCTCATGCATCAGAGGCAGGACAGAGAGTTTGCGCAAATTATGACCCCTCAGACGAGGCCCACAACGAGAAATGGGTTTTGAAAAGATTGTCCCGTGCTTGGAACAGTCCATGCAGGGAAAAACAGCGTATGGTAGAGCAGGCAGACATGCATCCAGCTGGACGCAAAAGAACCCCGCATGGGTCAATGAGGGCAGGAACGGCCCACAGCAGACCAAATCCCAGGAGTGTTATAATTGCGGCCAATTAGGACACTTCGCATGAGAGTGCAATGCGTCCCAGCAGACAGGCACCCTAAATACGAATAGGACAAAGCCAATTCACAGTGTTAGCGCCCGTTCTGATACCCCAGATATGAATGGCACCGATTGACGGTGTTCGGACTCCCCAACTTGGGTCTGCGACACCCTTTGGGACAAGTCCGGGAGACCGATAGTGGCAGGCACAGTCCGGGGACACCCCGTGGAATTTCTTTGGGACACAGGAGGGTCCTGTACCACGATAAATTCCTCCACAATATTTCAGCGAGACACATGGCCCACCACGGACACCATTACCCTCAGCGGATGTGACACATCACATCCCCTGTAGCAATACAGATAGGGAACATTAAAATGAAAACCCCGTAGTTCTGGTCGACCTAACCCAGCAGCCAAACTCATTTTAGGAATTGATTTTATGAGCTCCCACAATCTATCATTCGACCCAGTAAATAGATGTGTGTGGAAGATGGCAAAGACATCACGAGGCCCCGCCACGCTCAGTCGGAGTCTATGAAAATAGGATTAGTGCAGTAGGAAACTTCTGGTTCGACCCTCGAGCCATTAGTCAGGACAAACAAGTTCGGGAAGTCCTGCAGTGACACGAAGCAGCATTTGCACAGCACAAGCACGACCCACAGAATGTAGACCTGACCCCAGACCCCAAAAGCAGTACGGTTTTCCCCAAGAAGCAGAGGGAGAAATCTCAAAAGTTATACAGAGACTGCTTGATCAAGGCGTACTCCAATCAGTAACTTCCACGAACAATGCCCCAATTTGGCCTATCAAGAAACCCAATGGATCATGGCGACTGACCATCGATTATCAGGCACTAAATAAAGTAACCCCAGTAGCAGCCCCCACCATAGCCACGAGTCCTGAGACCATGCTGAAACAGGGACTACAGTCAAAGTTTTTTCCGGTTTTGGACATTAGCAATGGCGGCTTTTGGGCCATTCCATTGGATAAAGCGTGCCAACACAAATTTGCATTCACATTCCAGGGACAGCAATATACGTGGAAGTGCCATCCACAAGGCTTCCACAACTCTCCCTCCATTTTCCACTGACAGCTTGCAAATGGTTTAGTGAAATTTTCCCGACCCTATTGTCTGGTCCAATATGTAGATGACTTGCTTCTGCAGACAGACACAAAGAAAGAGCACATTTTACTTCTCGATGAATTATTAGGACTCCTTCAACAAATTGGCTGTAAAGTGAACCCCAAGAAGGCCCAGATTTTGCAGGAAAAGGTGATTTACTTAAGAACAGTAATCACGCATGGCAAATGCAAGATCGAGCAGAAAAGAATAGACTCGACCGTCAAATTACCCCTGCCCCATAATGTCACAGCCCTCCGGTCATTTCTAGGACTGGTTGGCTACTGTAGAAACCATATCGACAGTTTTGCCACAAAGGCAGCGCCCCTATCCGACCTTCTCAAGAAGCAAGCACCTTGGGAATGGCTTCCATAGCACATGGATGCCGTGGATGCATTAAAACGAGCACTCAGCACAGGTCCCAGATCCACTCTCGCCGTACGCAATTGAAGTTGCTACCACCGACCGAACCCTTTCGGCTGTGCTCCTCCAAGAACGACATGATTGTTTAGGCCCCTTGGCATATGCCTCACGTGTATTAGATCCAGTCGAGCAAGGATTTTCTGCCTGCGAAAGGCACCTGCTCGCAGTTATTTGGGCAGTACAATACTTCGCCTACATTACAGGATTCAACCCCATCACCATTCTAACTGAACACACCCCAACACAACGCCTACCCTACTAAGGATGGCACAGTCAGCCAAATCCGCGCAGCCCGTTGGACCCTTCTCTTACAGGGACGGGACATAACAGTTAAGAGGACAAAGACCCGCACCTTCCTCGCTGATAATTTACAGTATGCAGGCACCCCTCACAAATGTTAAATCATCTCCACTAAACACAATGCAGGACACTTTATACCTAAGTCAGCTCCCCCGAAACCAGGCACTTCACCCCAGAGACCCCAGCCCACAAAAACATGCGCACGCCTTAGAATCTATGTGGATGGCTCCTCCACAGTTTTAAATGGCAAAAGGATTATTGGTTACGGACACACAGGGACGCATCCTAGAAGAGATTTTGTTCAAGTTGCCAGGACATTTAGGCTCGCAGGCAGCAGAACTGGCAGCCATAGCGTACATTGTAGACCACCCCGATTCGTTCCCGAACCCAGCCGACATATATTCTGACAGTTAATATGTCTGTAATAGTTTAACCGAATTCCTACCCCTGTGGGAAACTAGAGGATTCGTTTCCGCAGACGGAAAACCCCTACCCTCAGCCCCATTATTCTGGCATATCCTGGAGACAGCTAAAGATAGGAAATATGGCATTGTTAAAGTTCGCAGTCATCATCGCTCTTCTCCCCCCTGTTAAAGTTAAGGCAGACGCCCTAGCAAAGGCAGGTTCCAGATACGGTCACTTTCGGAACCCCCCCCACCCCCGAGAGTGCCGCAGTACACGTGGTTCAGGTCTCACAGACCAACATTCAAGACCTGGCGAAGGCCCAAAAGGAAGATGCGAAGCTCAGGGAAGTTTTAAAAGGCGACTTCCCAGCCCCTTATGATAACTTTAAACACGCGTTAACCACACATGACGGTGTGATTTTAAAAGACGGCATTTATGTAATCCCCAGCCAGGACCGGAATCAAATTATTTGTCAGTTCCATGACAACCATGGACACCAGGGCATTGAACCCACCCTAGCCCACCTCAGACCGCTCTGCTGGTGGCCTGATTTAAAAACTGATGTGACACATTACATTGAGAACTGCTTGATCTATGCCCAAAACAATCCGGACAGATAGGCACGGAAAGCGCAGCTTCGTCACACCCGCCCCGTTATTGGCCCCTGGACAAATTTGCAAATTGATTATATAGGACCCCTACCCACCTGCAGGAATGATTTCAAGTATGTGTTGGTGGTCATCGACACCTTCACAAAATGGGTGGAAGCGTTTCAATCCAGAACAAACACAGCCAAAACGACAGCTAAAATCCTCACTCAGCACATCTTTACAAGATGGGGACTTCCCCACAGTATAGAGTCCGATCAAGGCTCCCATTTTACAGGACGTGTAATGAATAAAACAAAAGTTCCATATCACATACCACCCCCAATCAAGCAGCATAGTAGAACGAATGAACAGAACTTTGAAAGCGACCCTCAGAAAAATGGTGCAACAGCACAACAGCACCTGGGACACAGTTCTCCCCTTTGCATTAATGTTCATACAAAACATGGTATTCACGTACACAGGATACACCCCCCACACCCTCATGACCGGATGCCCCATGAAAGGGACAGAATATTTATTAGGACTGGATTTGGCCAGCCCCGCAGTCACTGCCCTCATGCATGAGAAAGCAGTACAACAGATTATTGAAAATGTGAAGGCAGCCCAGCTTGCAGCATCTGTCAGACTTGGGACCCGCAAGAAGCAAAGCAAAGTTTGCTTTGATAAGACGGTACACGCCACAGAGTTTGTAGCAGTGCAGCAAGTCATGCTAGCCCTATACAACCCCAGTTCATTCCTTTCCCCCAAATTTGCCGGACCGTACTCCATCTCTGACAAAGTCAGCCCCTCTGTATACAAAATCACATATCCTAATGGCAAGTCTGCGTGGTTCCACATAAACCAGCTTAAGGCTTATGGCTCGCAGAACAATCATTCACACTACATCTCGCTTGCAGCAGCAGATGAGCACACCCCACCCACAAATGACGTTTTCCTACCCACCCCCAACCTGTCCAGCCCATCCTCAGACACGACTTCGACTCCATCCCCAGAGGCACGTCTCCGCCTCTCCCCTCCCCCAACCGACAGTGACAGTGTTAGTGATATCGACAGCAACAGCCCCAGTACACCACGCTAGGATTACCCCCTGCACCAGGCCCCACTCCCAGCGACTCCGAACATGATTCCAGCGACCCCTTTGAGATAGCGTACATTAAAGCCCCTGATCTAGACCCACCGCCCGACGATTATGGATTAATCCCTAGCAGCTCCAGCCTTGATACAAAATACTGGCACCGAGACAATTCGTTCAGGCTCTTCCGGAATGATGAGATGGACCCCAACTCGCTCCATGCAGCTTTAGCACGACTACTCCAGTCACGAGTATGGCAGCCGGGAGAAGATGAAGACTTAGAGTCTGACTCCCACCAAACGAATCCCTTTGCAACTCTGTTCGCTATAGAGCAATGAGGTGTCCAGATGATGGTAAAAAGGAACCGATGGAGATTTACGGTGTCCTTTCTGATAGAAACTGCACGATTTTGTTATGTTAGTTGGTTGTTTTTAAATGTTTGTTACTGTCAATGTTGAATGTTGTTTGTTCGCTTAATGCTTTCATGGCCGCACGCCACCTCTCCTTTGACGCCCACTGACATTAAAGGAACAATTTTGTCCGTAGACAACCGTTCATAACTGCTCTTCTGCTTTGAAGGCAGAACAGCAACCATGACGACCACCACACTCTTACCCATTCTTGTCTGGTCACTCGGGCAGTGGAGTAACGGCACTGGTCCCCGCCCTACCTGAGGACCCCCTGGTCAGCTACGCTCGGGTAGAGCACATACGGCACTGGTCACCATCCTACCCGGGGATTCCCCCCATTCTTACCCGCTGCGGCCCATACGCAACCCATTTTGGCACTTTTAGTTCAAAACTCTTCTGTTTGTTTATGGCGAACCTTAGGTTGTTTCCAAATGCTATTTACATCCTCAAACACTGGGATGGTAGATCGCACAGGCTGCAAGACGGCGCACACTGTGTCAGTTTTTTCTCTAGGATGTCTTGTCCCCAAGATTTGGTTTTAAAAAAAAATGAGGGAGTTAAAGATGGTGACCAATTATAACAGGTAATTGCCAATAAGAGGACAGACAGACAAACATACAAGATCTTAAACAAGATAATAACAGAAATTATGCTTGTGTCCATAGAACTCCGGAACCACACAAGCCTCAAGAGGAAGAAAGAAAGAAGAAAAGATGAAGACAACCATCATGCTCTACAGTTGGATCTTAGCGGGATCCCTCCAGTTGCGCGCGGATGCTACCCCCCTGACCCCTACCACGCAGGCCGTGAACGTTTCCCACCCCTGCCATACAGTGTACCCCGAGATAGTAACCGATACACCGACCTGGTGTGACAAGTTCATAACTTGGTTTTCCCTGTCCTATGTTGTGGAAGCACTATTAGTACTTGTGATACTCTGCAGTGTCGTTCAGACCCTAAGACTCATAAAATGGTGGAGGAAAGTTTCGGACTTCAACAAACTCCCCAACCCCTTTAAGTGAATTAAAGTGCATCTGTTTTTTTTGTGTGTTTGTCGTTCTAATAAAAGAAATGTAAAACTCTGTGCTTGACTGCCAAGCCAGAGAGACCTGTGTTGCTGCTATTGTTCAGTTTAAAATGTTGTAAATTCTTTTAATTGATTGAGGATAGTTTAGTTAAGGATAGTTAGAGGTTCCAGTTATTTTATTTTGTAATGCATGCCTGAATATCATAGAGCCCTGTAGAATTTTATAATGATGTATGTACGTAAAGTGATTTAGGTAAAATTTCCATTCATAGGACAGAGTAGTGTAGGGCCTGTCCTTACTTATGGGTGCCCAACTTAGGAGGAGAACGAAGAAGATGCAGTAATTTGATCCTTCACGCTTCGTGTTGAGGATCACAAGGAGGGAGTGTAGCTACCTAGGATGACCACTTCCAGAATACAAAATGGATGTTTGCAAAGTCTATCGGGAACTATGGACAATGCTAAGAAAGCAGGCAGGCACAGACCCTGTATGTGTATTGGAACCACAGCCCCCAGACGAGACTGAAACTGTAAGGCAATTAGTATATTGATGACCCATCTCCAGGAACAAAGGAATGACACTCAAGTAACCGATACTATTGCAGACACCCTGGTGCCAGAAAGACACAAACAAAGCAAGGCCAACGGCCACCAAAGACCCGCCCAGCCATCAGGGCACCCACCCCTTTATTGGTCAAGATCAATACGAGTGATCAAGATACGGCCCAATTAATTGGGGCCAAGTTCAAGGCCCGCCCAAAAGCGCGCGAAGCCCCTTCAGGTATAAGAAGAAGCCCCCGAGAGAGAATCACTCTCTTGGACTCAGCTCTCAAAGCGGAGAGACCTGTCCACCAGCTGCACCAGAAGCAAGTAAGTCCAAGGTCAACGCTCGCCATCAGACGGACGACCTTAGCTGTTCTCCTGTTACCTCTTTGAATCCAACAGCCTCAGGTCTGAACAACGGCCATTGTTCCCCTGACTGAGTGGGCACCCGAAGTTAAGTATAGGCGTTAGCGTTAGAGATAGTTTAGTTTGTGGTATTTTGTGCATGAGTAGATATTACTGTGTGTGTAAATAAATAGTATTGACTTTGAACTAACTAACTGGTGCATTGGTTCTTTGATCAGTATTCGGGTTTGGACCTTGTGGCGGTATCGAAAGATACCTGCCGACTTTAGAGCAAACGTAATTAGGATTAAGGAAGGCGACCATATTAACCACTGTATTCATAACCAGATAAATATAGCAACACCAGTCACCAGTCAATCACTTACCTGCTGATTGAGGTGACTGAGTGACTTCTCCCAGAATCCTCTCCTGCGCCTCGGCTGGCCGATGATCTTCCTCTTGTTTGTCACTGGAGGGATTCTTCGGCTATCCACCGTAGAGTCGAGGTGAATGAGTTGACTTCTCCCAGAATCAATTTGCTGGCTGTGATATCCTTCTTTACTCTTGCTTGTCCTCCTCACAGTGCCTTTTTTGGGTGGCTAGAGGGGAGGGAGGGAAACACTAATGTAGTGTTTCAGACTTAACCGCTCTTTGACACCAGTTCTTTGGCTACCCCTAGTACAGTCGAGGTGGCTGAGTTGACTTCTCCCAGAATCATCTTCTGCCGCCTCTGCTGGGCGAAGATCTTCCTCTGGTTTGTCACTAGAGAGGTTCTTCGGCTACCCTTAGTACAGTTGAGGTGACTGAGTTGACTTCTCCCAGAATCCTCTTCTGCCGCTACTATTGGACGTTGATCTTCCTCCTGTTTGTCACTTGCTGCAACAACAATATTTTGATAATAATCTTTATCAGTGTCACAAGTCGGCTTACATTAACACTGCAAAGAAGTTACTGTGAAAATCCCCTAGTCGCCACACTGCGGGTACACTGAGGGAGAACTCAGAATGTCCAATTCACCTAACAAGCAAGTCTTTCAGGACTTGTGGGAGGAATCCGGAGCACCCAGAGGAAACACACACTGACATGAGGAGAACGTGCAGACTCCCCACAGACCATGACCCAAGCCGGGAATCGAACCCGGATGTCTGGTGTTCATTTATGTACCTGCTGCCTCCTGGTATTAAAACAAATCAAGCGGGGCGCATTTTGTGTCCACCTTGGCGTTGCTTTCGCAGTTCTGGTTGTGCACGTCCCCACTGCTTGTCCCTTCTGGTTCCCTACTTGCCCTGTGATTTGCTTGATGTCCTCGTCCCTCCCGCCCTTCCTCTCTGCTTCCTTCCATCCCACCTACCCTTCCTGCCCCCTCCCTGTTTCTCTCTCACTTACACTGCCTGTCTTGTTTCACCCCCCTTCCCCCTTTACTTATTGGTTGCTGGTCATGAACAGGTCTTGGAATAGCCTGGTGAATAGCTTCCACGAGTTTTGGAAGCCTTCCTCTGAACCCCGGATAGTGTATTTTATCTTCTCTAGTTTGGGAAACTTCCAGATCAGACAGCCAGTCTGCGGCATTGGTTGGCACTACCGATCAGCGGCAAGCAGGAGTCTTCAGAGGGCGAACAGGGAGGCAAAGACTAGGGCATCTGCATTCTCCCAATAAAGAGCTCTGGCTGTTCTGATACCCTGAAGACCGCCGCTAGTGGACACGGCTCCACCCTCATTCCAACCACCTTGAATGTGGCCTCGAAGGTTGTCTAGTATCTGACAAGCCTGGGCAAGACCAGAACATGTGGGTGTGGTTTTCTGGGCCTCTCTGGCACCATTCACATTTGCCCTTCACCTCCACGAAGAACCCGCTAGTTCATGTTCTAGTTAAGTTCATCCTGTGCAGCACCTTTAGCTGTGTTAGGCTCAACCCTGTGCATGAGGAGATGGAGTTCGCCCTGTGCAATGCTTCAGTCCAGAGTAATTTCCCTATCTCCATGCCCAATTCCTCCTCCCATTTTTCCTGTGTCTCGTCAAGGGACATGCTTACCTCTTCTAGTGTCCGCCCGTACATGTCAGCGTAGTTGCCATTTCTTAGTTCGCCCGTGGTCAGATGTCTGTCCCGCAGTGAGTGGCCTGATATCGAGGGGGGGGGGGAAGTTGTCTTTATTTGAAGGATATTCCTGATTTGTCTGTATCTTAGCTCATTCCATTTGGGAGTTGGAGCTTGTCCATGAATTTTCCCCAGGGTCGCTTCTCTGCCATCTACATATAAGTCCCCTACCGTCAGTGTCCTTTTGTCCTGACTTCTGAAGGAGGTGTCCATTGTCGCAGGGATGAATCTGATATTTGCAGATGGGAGGCCATGTTGGACATTGCGGTCAGACTGAAGTGGTGCAATAGTTGGTTCCATGTCCTTCGAGTGGAATAGAATACAATAGAACATACAGTGCAGAAGGAGGCCATTCAGCCCATCATGTCTGCACCAACCCACTTAAGCCCTCACTTCCACCCTATCCTCGTAACCCCATAACCACTCCTAATCTTTTTGCTCACTAAGGGCAAGGGCAGTTTTATCATGACCAGTCCACCTAACCTGCACATCTTTGGATGAGTGGCCACTACCATTGGGCTTTTTGAGTAGTTGGCTGGGGGGGATAGGAGTGTGGCCAAGGCCAATGCTCTGAGGGATGTCCCTATGCAGGAGCTCTCCTCCATCTTGCCCCACACCACCTCTGGTTCCTTGACTCAGGTCCATATCCTTTCTGCGGTGGCAGCCCTGTGATAGAATTGGAGGGTTGAGAGAGCCAAGCCTCCTTCTTTTATCCAAGATGGCCATCGTTGATTTGTTTTGTTCCTGCTGTCGCCATGTACATTCTACCCTATCCCCTCCCCCTTCTATTCCCCGATTTTCCCCCCACCCCCAACCTGGGCCAGTCTATCCCCCCTGTCACACCCCCCATCTTCCACCTGCCCATATGATTCTCCTGCCTTGGGCCTTTTCCAGAACGACCTGTAGGCCTTGTCCACCTCTGGAGGGCTTGGTGAAGCTTTCACCCCCACCCAGCATCTGGGCCATGTACTCGGTCACGTTCCTGCCCTCCGGGCCCTCCTGTATTCCCACAATTCTGAGATCCTGGCAGTGCGACCTGTTATCTTGGTCTTCCACCTTCCCCTTGAGCACTCCCTGGGTTGCCACCAACCTTGCCACCTCTACTTCCAGCAACTTCCAGCAAGGCGATCCGGTCGCCCTGGTCAGTGGTTACCCTCTCGAGTTCTCGCACCGTTTCCTCCTGTGCCCCAAAACGTCGCACCATCCTCTCCAGTGCCTCTTGGAAGGGGGCCAAGGCATCTGCAACTGCCTACTTTACAATTGCCACAATTTCTTTCATCATGGCCTCTTTGTGTTTTCGGTGCTCCTGTGTTAGGTGGGTGAGTTTCTTTGGCCTTTTTGTTGGTTCAAAGGCATATCTTTGAGTATGTGGTGGTTTTCGGGGGGGGGGGGGGGGTTTGTCGACTTAGCAGCCAATATTTGGGCGAAAAGTACTTAATTTGGAGTTTCCAAGAGGAGAACCACCGCTCTTGCGACTGCTCAGCATATCGCTGCCACCAGCAGTGTGAAGATGAAGGATTTTTAATATCGAGTTATATTTGTGTCTAATAAAAGCACAATGAGGGGAATTATCAGGTAAATGGTTTGTTCATCACTTGGGGGAGAGGATATTTTTAAATTGGTACCAGGGCATGGTGCTGGCTTAACATATCAACTGTCCGGTACAGAAACTACCCGACTGACAGAGACCTACATCCCAGGTAGCTGCAGAATGCACTGTCCTCTTGGGCTGATCTAAATTCTCCCAAACTGTAATTTTGAAAGTTCCCATCAACCATGTCTGCTATTCATGAGCTTGAGCACACACAGGCGAACAGACATATTAGGCTTGTTGTTCTCTATTTGCTCTATTAATTCTAAGCTCAAATTAATTTTGGCAACTGTCATGATTAAAAATGGACTGTCTCACATCCTCTATTCAACACTCAGTCTGTTTTTAACTCGCCACAAGAAAATGGGCTCCTCTGCATTTAATTCATCCTTTAAAACAAATGGTTACCTTAGTTTCTGAAGTATAACTGGGCTTGACCTCTACGCAAACCCTAAACATCCCACACTCCTCGGGCTGTGACATACCATCAATCGCTAGCTGATAAAAGAGCTCAGTATGACATAACACCAGAGCTGTTGAATGACTTAGTGCTGATAAGAACAGGTCAAGGTACTGACAGCTCTTAATTTGAGATTCATTCAAAGCTGGTTTCTGAAGTGAAATAATCCAAGCCTGTGCCGTTTATTTGTTCCCAATGGAAGATAGTTGATACACCGAGAAAGTGTTGAAAAGGGCAATTTAGAGCTGCACCGTGGTATGTTTATTATGATTTTGAAAGATGAATAAAGAGGAGTCTGGTCACATTCTCAGGTGTACAAATGGCACATAACACTTTACATGCCCATAATAGTCATGAGTTACCACTTGGAGGGCTTAAGCAGTCTTCTGAACTCAAGCCCATGCCTTGAAATATTGATAGGATAAGGTGACTTATATTGAGTGAATTTTTTTTTTCAAATCAATTTTTTTCCCATTGCCCTCTTCTGAAAATACCGGCCACCCTCAATATCTTGTAGAAATGAGCTCCAATAATGAGCCGCATAATACACTCCAAAAATTGGATTGCTCTGTGCCCATGGTGATATAATAACTAATGTAATGATGTCGGGTCATGTTCCCAATGTCAATACCAGAAAACAATAACAGAATCAACAGGCGGCCCCGGGAATCAGCATCCGCCCACCGTTTTCAATTGCTCAGTCAAATTGACTGCAATAGTATATCTATAGGTGATTCCATCCTGAAAGTTGCTTGCAGACTACTGCACTTCCGCCTGTGTGGTTTGAGAAACTTAGGGATATTGGTTTCTGTAGGAGGCACGGCATCCATAAGAACATAAGAACTAGGAGCAGGAGTAGCCATCTGGCCCTTCGAGCCTGCTCGTTATTCAATGAGATCATGGCTGATCTTTTGTGGGCTTATCACTTATCCAGTGAGGAGGATAGCAGGAGATGGAAAAGGAGAGGGAGAAGGCTAGATGGTGATGGGCAGGAGGTACAGGGAGGTGCCCGACTTGTACAGAAACAAGGGGTTGCTGAGGCCAGGATGCTGCAATCACGGAGGCATGGAACAAGGCCCGATCCTCCCACTGGTTATACAAGGTGAGAATGAGTTGCCTTCAAATGTCTGAGACACAATGTGGGAGGAGACTCAGATTGTCAAGAGTCACAGTGACATCTCTATGTGTGATGTTGGCTAGGGACAGCACTTCCAAATACATGAGGGTGGGTGCGGGGATAGGGGGTTGCGGGGGGCAGATGGTTGCCACCCAATGCCAGTTGCCATGAAAGTCACTGTGGAGCTGAATATTTTTGGATCCATTTCAAGGCTCCTTGTGGAAACCTCAGTGGAATAATGCAGCCTGCTGTCCACCAGCTCATTAAGGTCTTCACTGAGACAATGTTCCAAAGGGCAGGTCAATATATTATTCTCCATAGACCCCCACAATCAATTTGAAGAAAGCAGAGGATTTGCAGCAATGACAGGCTTCCCCAGGCTCAGTAAATTATAAACTGTACACATGGCAGCACAGTGGCAGGCACTGCTACCTCACAGCACCAAGGATCCGGCTTCAATTCTTCTGAAGGGCAATTAGGGATGGGCAATAAATGCTGGCCTAACCAGCGACGCCCACACCCCGTAAGGCAGATTTTAAAATAATTCCAGCCTTGGGTGACTGTGTGGAGTTTGTATGTTCTCCCCATATCTGCGTGGGTTTCCTCCGGGTGCTCCGGTTTCCTCCCACAGTCCAAAGATGTACAGGTTAGGTGGATTGGCCATGATAAAATTGCCCCTTAGTATCTAAAGGTTGGGTGGGGTTACACAGATAGGACAGGGGAGTGGACCTTAGGTAGGTGCTCGATAAGACGGTCGGTGCAGACTCAATGGGCCGAATGGCCTCCATCTGCACTGCAAAGTTCTCAGCAGGCCAGCCCTACACACCTTTTTTTGAAATGTTTTTATTGAAGTTATTCATTTTTATATACTGTACATTAAACAAGGGTATGTGAATTGGGTACAATATACAAGAACTTTCCATTGGCACCACCACCCCTTTTTGTTGTTTCAGGATGCTCCTATTTTACAGTAGGTGCTTGTCATTTATTTACATATGTGCAGCTCTTCCCCCCCCCCCCCCCCCCCCCCACCTCCACCCCACCCTACACCCCGGTCCCGTTTGCAGTGTTTCTTTGGGATTCTGTTCTTTGTGGCCTTGCTGTAGCCCCTATTATCCGTTTTGGGCCGTTCTCAAACCCCCCCCCCCCCCCCCCCTCTGCCCCTGGTCCACCCCAGCACCCCACTCCCACGCCTGTTTGCTGCAGTCTAATTAGTTCCCACATGCTTCCCCTTGCCCTCTCCTCGCTCTATTAGCTGTTGGCTTCGAACAGGTCTTGGGACAATTGGTGAATGGCCTCCACGTTTTGTGGGAGCCATCCTCTGACCTCTGATGGCGACTTTGCTTTTCTCCAGGTAGAGAAATTCTGAAAGGTCTGCCGGCCAATCTGCAGCTGTGGGTGGTGCTGCTGATCGCCAGCCGAGCAGAATTCTCTGGTGGGCGATTAGAAATGCAAAGGCAAGAGTGTTAGCCATCTTCCCCATAAATAGTTTTGGCTGGTCTAATACCCCAAAAACTGCCACTCTTGGGCATGGTTCCACCCTTACTGCCACAACCTTGGACATTGCCTCAAAGAAAGCTGTCCAGAACCCGACAATCTGGGGCATGCCCAGAACATGTGGTGTTGGTTGGCAGGGCCTCCCTCGCACTGTTCATATTTGTCCTCCACCTCAGGGAAGAACCTGCCCACTCAGGTACTTGTCAGGAATGCTCTGTGGACCACTTTCAAGTGGAGGTGGAGTTGATCCTGTTCAGTGCTTCGCTACAAAGTGCCCACCTGGTTTCCATCCCTAGTTCTTCCTCCCTCTTTTTCTGTGTTTTGTCCAGTGGGGAGCGTACCCATTCTAATAGTCATCCATACAGGTCCCCGCAGTTTCCCCTCCCATGTTACCGACATCCAGTAGTTACTCTAACATTGTGCATCATGGGATCCATGGGTATATTCTTGTTCCTTGCGGAGACAGTTTTAAACCTTTAGGTGTCAGAGTTCGTTCCAGTTGGGTGGCTGTAGTCTCTCTGTCAGTTCTTCTAAGGTTTCTAGCCTGTGCTCTGTATAGAAGTCTCTAATGGTCAGTGTTCCTCCTTCCTGTCTCCACCTCGTGAAGGTGGCGTCTACCATGGCTGGCGCAAACTTGTGGTTGCCGCAGATGGAGGCCATGGTGGACATTTTGGTTAAGCCGAAGTGCGGTCTCATTTGGTTTCAAGTTTGGAGCGGGGCTATCACAGCTGGGCTTGTTGAGTGTTTGGCTGTACAGGCGCTGTCCTCCATCCTCACCCATTGCATTTCTGATTCTTTCACCCATCCTCTCACTCTTTCCGCCATGACTGCCCAATGGTACCTCTGTTGGGGAGCGCCAGTGCCCCCATGTTTCTTCTTCTTTGTAGGACCTTTTTAGGATCCTTGGGTTCTTCCCGCCCCCACCCCCTACCCCACACAACCACCATGATCATTTTGTTGACTGCGTTGAAGAAGGCATTGAGGATGTAGGTTGGTGTGGATCTGAAGAGGAAGAGGAACCTGGGCAGCAAGTTCAACTTGATCATCTGCACCCTCCCCGTGAGGGAGAGTGGGAGTGTATCCCATCTCTGGGTCCTTTTTTACTTCCTCCGCCAGACCGGTTAGATTTCACTTGTGGATCCGTGTCCAGTCATGGGCTATCTGGATACCCAGGTAGCTGAATTCGCTTTGGGCTAATTTGAATGGTAGTCCTCCCAGCTCTGCCCTTTTCCCTTTGGGGAAGACTTCACTCTTGCTCAGGTTGAGTTTGTGTCCTGAGAAGGTTCCATACCCTCTCTGGAGCTTCATATTCCCTTCCTTGCCGCTTTGCGGGTCCGTGATGTAGAGGAGCAGGTCATCTGCATAGAGTGAGACTCTGCTCTCTACCTCCTCTTCGGGTACCCTTCCAGCTTCTTGCCGCCCTGAGGGCAATTGCCAGCGACTTTATTGCCAGGATGAACAGGTGCAGGAACAGCTGGCATCCCTGTATTGTGCCTCTGTGCAGCTGGACGTATTCAGAGCTGGTGGTGTTGGTCCGTATGCTTGTCTTGGAGGTGTTGTATAAGAGTTTCACCATGAGATAAACCCTGGCCCTCGCCCAAACTGCTCTCGTACATCACTGAGGTACTTCCACTCAAATCTGCCAAAGGCCTTCTCTGCATCCAGGGAGATGATCACCTCTGGTCTCACCTGGTTCTCCCTCCGGATGGGATCAATATCACATTTAGCCGTCACCTGGGGAGGGAGTTGCCATTAGCCAACGCTGAAATCAGGAAGTGTAATCGGGCGGAGAATAGCTTCTGGCGCCAAAATCACAGCAGGTGCCGCTTTGACGCTACATTGCGATTCCCTGTCACTTTGAAAACGGCGTCAATGCGTTTCACGCCACGCGTACTTTAAACATCATTTGCATATCATTAGTGGGCACACCCGTGATTCTCCACCTCCGATGAGCCGAGTTCCTAACGGCGTGGTCCATGTGTGCTCTCAAAGATCGTGAACCTGGCGTGGTGGCTGCTGAGAGAGAGAGAGAGGGCATATGGACATCACCATAATTCACCGACAGTCGTGCCACCGGCCGGGGGCTTCTGTCAGGACCGAGGGGAGTGCTGAGGGGTGGCCAGGAGGTGGGCTGTGGGGTCAAGGTGAACAGGTATGCAACACCATTACCGCAGCCGGTAAGGCAACCATGCAGCTGCGCATGCCACTGACAGCCCGTTTTAAACCTAGTGCCATAGGTCATATAGGTGCCCCCCCGCAGCACCCCCCTGGGTGTCCTCTGGCCCCAGCCGACCCATCAGCTGGGCGCTCCAGCACAACCTGTCCCCCTTTTTCTGGCTTCGACAAGTGTGCGCGCGGGGAGTGTAATGTTTATGTGCAGCTGCAGCTTACCAGCCCTGCGAGTGTCCATCACGGACCTGGCGAATTACGCATCGTTTTTCATGGGAATCGATGGTGTTCCATGCAGCACCAGTAAGGGAATCGGTCCTGGTGCAGTGCCAATTTTCCTGAAGTAAATGTCCACGGATTCTCCGTTGGCGTCAACACTTAGTCTCAGAAATGGAGAATCCAACCCCTGATATTCGCTGTTAGCTGTCTACTCTTAACAAAGCCTGCCTGGTCCTCTGCGATCACCTCTGATATGCAGTTCTCTAGTCTCTTAGCCAGGATTTCTGTGGGTATTTTCGCAGCCACATTGAGCAGTGAAATGGGTTTATACGATCCGTATTCTGTTGGGTCTTTGTCTTTCTTGGGTATCAGTGATGTGGTGGCTTGTGTTAGCATTGGAGGCAAGATGCCTCTTGCTAGTGAGTCTGCGAACATCTCTCGCAAGTACGGGCCAATGCTGTTGCCAATTTTTTGTCGGAGTCTGCCGGGAACTTGTCGGGTCCCGTCACCTTCCCCTTCTGCATGGAGTTGATGCTGTCAATGACCTCTCACATTCCTTACAGTGCTTCCAGCCCCTTCCTCCTTCATGCCCAGTCCATCGAGGAACCATTTCATCCCGAGTCCCCATCGGTGTACAGTCCCTGGTAGAAGGCCTCGAACGCATTGTTGACCTTTTTTGGTTTGGCAACCAGTCTGCCTCTGTTATTCTTCACCTGCACTATTTCCCTTGTGGCTGCCTACATTCTCAATTGGTGAGGCAGCAGGCGGTTAGCTTTGTCTCCGTATTCGGCGAAGGTCCTCCATGTCTGGCGGAGTTAGTGGATAGCAGGTTAAAGTCCATTTGCAGCATTTTCCTCTCCACCAGAAGCTCGACGTTTGAGACCTCAGAGTATTGTCTGCTTACCTCCAGAATGGAATCGATCAGTTGATGCCAAGCCGCCCTCTGTGCTCTGTCCCTGTGCGCCTTTTAGGTGATAATTTCTCCTCTAATCACAGCCTTCAGCGCCTCCCAAAATGAGGAGGGTGAGTCCTCCCCATTCCGGTTGTTAGTAATATACTCACCTCCGGCCTGTGATGTTTTCTGGCGAAGACCTTGACGGCCAGGAGGGTTGTGTCGCACCACATGGGCATGACCGGCTCCAACCTCATAACCATGTAGTGTGGGCGAAGACCATACCTCGAATAACGATGAGTCAGAATCCAGGAGGGAGATAGAGAACCTAGTGGAGTGGTGCAGCGACAACAACCTCTCCCTCAATGCCAGCAAAACTAAAGAGCTGGTCATTGACTTCAGGAAGGAAAGTACTGTCCACACCCCTGCCAGCATCAACGGAGCCGAGGTGGAGATGGTTAGCAGTTTCAAATTCCTAGGGGTGCACATCTCCAAAAATCTGTCCTGGCCCACTCACGTCGACGCTATCACCAAGGAAACACAACAGCGCCTATACTTCCTCAGGAAACTAGGAAATTTGGCATGTCCACATTAACCCTTACCAACTTTTACAGATGCACTATAGAAAGCATCCTATCGGGCTGCATCACAGCCTGGTATGGCAACTGCTCGGCCCAGGACTGCAAGAAACTTCAGAGAGTCGTGAATACCGCCCAGTCCATCACACGAACCTGCCTCCCATCCATTGACTCCATCTACACCTCCCGCTGCCTGGGTAAAGCGGGCAGCATAATCAAAGATCCCTCCCACCCGGCTTACTCACTCTTCCAACTTCTTCCATCGGGCAGGAGATTCAGAAGTCTGAGAACACGCACGAACAGACTCAAAAACAGCTTCTTCCCCACTGTCATCAGACTCCTAAATGGCCCTCTTATGGACTGACCTCATTAACACTACACCCTGTATGCTTCATCCGATGCCGGTGCTTATATAGTTACATTGTATATCTTGTGTTGCCCTATTATGTATTTTCTTTTATTCCCTTTTATTCCCATGTACTTAATGATCTGTTGAGCTGCTCGCAGAAAAAAACTTTTCACTGTACCTCGGTACATGTGACAATAAACAAATCCAATCCAAGATTACGATTGCGGAGCATCCTGTTCTTACTATCCCTGGAAGCAGTGATTTCCCCACTACAAAGAAGTCCATGTGGGTATAGACCTTGTGTACTTGCAAAAAAAAATCAAAACTCCTTCTGCCCTGGGTGCATGAACCTCCATGGGTTTACAGCCCCCATCTGCTCCATGAATGTCCCTAGTTCTCTAGCCATGCCTGCCATTTTCCCCTTTTTGGCGTTTGACCTGTCCGTCAGTGAGTCTTGTACACAATTAAAGTCCACCCACCATGATTAGTTTGAGGATGTCCATGTCGGGGGTTTCTTCCATGGTCTTCGTGTCATCCCATTTGGGTGTGTACATGGTGACTAGGACCACCGCTGACTTACTTAGCAGTATGGCTACCCCCCTAGCTCTTGTCCCGTAACACGGTGGCAGCAGGGTTGCATTGTGGTTAGCACAATTGCTTCACAGCTCCAGGGTCCCAGTTCCGATTCCTGGCTTGGGTCACTGTCTGTGCGGAGTCTGCACGTTCTCCCCGTGTGTGCGTGCGTTTCCTCCGGGTGCTCCGGTTTCCTCCCACAGTCCAAAGATGTGCAGGTTAGGTGGATTGGCCGTGATAAATTGCCCTTCATGTCCAAAATTGCCCTTAGTGTTGGGTGGGGTTACTGGGTTATGGGGATGGGGTGAGGGTGTGGGCTCGGGTAGGGTGCTCTTTCCAAGAGCCAGTGCAGACTCAATGGGCCAAATGGCCTCCTTCTGCACTGTAAATTCTATGAGGAATGGTAGGTCTGTGTCACCCAGCCCTTCCTTACCTGCAGTCAGTCCTTCTCCCTCAGGTGCGCCTCCCGTTAGTGTGGTTGCCCCCCCCCCCCCCCCCCCCCCCCCGCCCCCAGCATCTGTCTAACCCTCTCCTACACCTGCTATGTTGGTATCCCCTCTATCTCCTCCTCACTCTCTCCTGCGCTCTGCTGCACCCACACCCTCCTTTCTGCAAACTGGCTTCCCCGCTCATAATGAGGCGACGCAGTCCCGTGCAAATTGTCCATTGGTTTTTCTTTGCCTCATCTGTGTCTTCCTCATCGCTGTCTGTCTTGTCCATTTTTTTGTACGAACCCATCCGCCTCTGCATAGGCAGTGAAATAATGTTTCTTGCCCTGATATGTTACCCAGAGCCTGGCTGGGTACAACATCCCAAATTTATATTGTTTTTGTATAGGGCCGACTTTGCCTGATTAACTTCTGCCCTGCGATTTGCCAGCTCCGCCCCAAAGTCCTGGTAGACTCTGATTTTATGTCCCTCCCTGTTGCATGCCGTCGTCTGTCTGGCCCAGTGAAAGATCCTTTCCCAGTCCGGGTATCTGTGCAGCTTGGCAATGATCGCTCCCGGCTGCTCCCCCACCTTGGATTTCGGCCGCAGCAACCTATTGGCCCTGTCGATCTACAGCAACTTGGGGAAACTGTCTCTGCACACTAGGTTACCCAGCATTTGGGGCATATAGTCGGTTGGGCCCCTGCCCTCGATTTCCCCCGGCACGCCCACTATTCTAATGTTCTGACTCCTCGACCAATTTTCTTGGTCCTCCATCTTCCCTTTCACGTTCCTCTGGCTCACTACCAACCTCTTAATTTTGGCCTCTAGGGACAATTTGGTAGCTGTGGTCCGTCGATGTTTTCTCCAGCTCCTTTATAGTGCTGCCCTGGGCATCTGCCCTCTCTCCCATACTGTCGAGGGCCACCTACATGGTGGCCAGTGCCTCCGCCATGCCACCTTGACTGTGACCTTTATTTCGGCTATAATGCCGTTCCTCATATCCTTCAGTTCGTTGGTGAGGAATGTCTTCCATCAATATCCTGGTCGGGGGGTGGGGGGGGGGGGGGGGTGTGGTTGTCTTTTGGGTCATTGGCCTCCCTCTCTTGGGAGTGGCGTTGTGGGTCTGCTGATCCGCTTGCTCGCTACTCCTGTCCATTGTCCCCGTTTTTGGTGTGTGTCGAACTCCTGGCATCCGTGCTGTATTTCGTAGTGTTAAGGGTGAGGAGATGTTTTAATCCAATTTTGTGGGCTAAATTCAACTAAAAGTGCCTATTATTCTTTCTTTTGGACAAGAGCCACCTGATGTGCGACTGCTCAGCACATCCCCATGACCGGAAGTCCCAGCCCTACACATTTATAAACAGAAAGATTCTGTAAATGTGTGTGATCATTAGATACCTGAGCAGCAGCCACTACTGAACCTGATGCACTGGATGGATGGTTGCTGGGTAACAAGGGCTACCTCAGACAGACGCAGCGAGGAGATACAATGGCACTTTTCTCATATGTCCGCCAAATCTCCATTCACTACATACCACCTTGCAGACGACTTCAGAGGCTCATCACCCAACTGGAACACAGCCTCTGGATCACCTCAAACTCTCTTTTGAGTCCATGCACGTGCTCCACCACAGCAGCTGCATGTGCGATTGTGAAGAGCCCTCACCAGAATGTGATCCTCTTGCTTCGGCATGCAAACCCCAGCCGAGGTGCCAGCATCGGTGCTGGTACTTGTTGCAGGGAGAGGGTGTGACACTGCACCCGCCGAGGCTTCCTCCTCCTCCTCGGAGGCTAGTGTGACTCCCTCAGGACTTGTGGTCAGAGCAGTCATTATGTAGGAGACAAAGAAATAAAGTATGGGTTGTGGCCATTCTCTACCTTCATGGTATGTGCGGAGACACAACCTTTAACTTTGGTAGCTCCACACGCTGAATAAGATATTGCTCTGTGTTACCATCTAACAAATTTGAGAATGCAGACACTCTTTCTCCTCCGATCCTTTGAATGGGTTATTCATAACAGCATGCCCTGTCTCATGCACCCTTCCCTTCGCCCTCTGAACATCTTTCTTCCAACTGATGATAATGCCCTTTGAAATCTCCACACCCAGAGGGCTTCCTTCTGTCTCACTTCTGCCAATTGAGCAGCTCCCTGTGAGCTTCAGAACCTCCTCCTCCATGGGTGTGAGTATGGGCAGGTTGGCCACACCTATCTCCTATCCTGCTCCTCTCCCTGGCACAGTGGGCCCTCTTCTCATGTGATAAAGCATGGTGGTGTGATGTTTTAGATTCTCAGGTGCCTCATTCCTTTGTACTTGTACCATGTGAGAACTCCACTGGCTGCACAATAATTAGCAGCCAATAGGCTGTACGCCTTCCGCACCCCACACCCCAAAAGTCCTCAAACCCCAAGACCATTCCTACATAAGTCTTGGGGGCCACGTTCAGCGTCATTTAGGCACCATGTTGCCTTGGACCTCTGAGCAGTATACAAGGCATTATCCAGAAGAAGCCTTCCCATCACCCTCTGGCCTGAATTTTGTGTACATCAGGCACATGCATTCAGCAGGCCCTGAAGCGGGCGTAAAACATGCTTCTAGCCACGATCGACCCTGGAACATGATTTCACGCTGGCTTACCAACTACTGGGCAGTCAGCATGAAACGCACACTGGGCAAAACTTAGGGCTGCTGGGGTGAGTGGGAAGAGGGCGGTGCCAAGAAAGGGGATGGTACGGGCTAGCGCTCCTAATATGCCACTGAGGAGCTGTCTCAGGGAGCTGCTGTCCTGTAAAAAATAAATAGAGACGCAAAAGCTATGCAAAGACTGTCTCGGCAACACAATCAAAAACAAACCTCAGTCCCCTGACAACTTTTTAAATGTTATTTGAGCCCTGACAGTTCACCCCGTCCTGAATCATGGTTGCAGGTAAAACGTAAAGGCCGCCTGGCTAATCGGCCTGCATGCCAACCATGAAAGCAGACGGGCCATGTAAAAGTGTGTGCAATTGGCTTCTCAATGAGCTAAGTTGCCTGCTTGATTGTTGATGGCCATGTTTCTGACTCTCTTGCCGCCTGCAGACCGAAATATTGCGTGAGTGCATGATGATGTCAGGCGCATGCCCAACATCTCCTCACGTGATTTCACACATTTCCGGAGCGGGTACATGTGTGCCCAAGCAATACAAAATTCTGGCGGCTGTGCACACTCGTGTCCACAATGGAGACTTACTCACCTTTGCAGATCTTTGTTTTTAAATTTAGAGTATCCAATTCATTTTTTCGAATTAAGGGCCAATTTATCGTGGTCAATCCACCTACTCTGCACATCTTTGGGTTGTGGGGGCAACACCCACGCAAACACGGGGAAAATGTGCAAACTCCACACGGACACTGACCCAGAGCCGGGATCAAACCTGGGACCTCGGTGCCGTGAGGCAGCTGTGCTAACCACTGCGCCACCGTGCTGCCCTACCTTTGCAGATCTTAAATCATCATTGATCCTCTTTCCACATTGTGTCCAGTTCTTGGGACGACCCCAGTGCTGCTGACCTCTGCTACAATCTTCGCCAAGGCTGCTCTGCTCATACTAAGAAGTCTTACAACACCAGGTTAAAGTCCAACAGGTTTGTTTCAAACACGAGCTTTCGGAGCACGGCTCCTTCTTCAGGTGAGGGTCACCTGAAGAAGGAGCCGTGCTCCGAAAGCTCGTGTTTGAAACAAACCTGTTGGACTTTAACCTGGTGTTGTAAGACTTCTTACTGTGCTCACCCCAGTCCAACGCCGGCATCTCCACATCATGGCTGCTCATACTGGAAGGTGTTCTCTTTCCATCGGTTGGCATAAGTACCTCCTGCCTGTTATGAACATATATATGAATATATGAATCCGAAGCCGGGGTAGCCCACTTGGTCTCTCGAACCTGTTTCTCCATTCAATAAGATCACGGTTGATCAGATTTTAACTTCGACTCCGCACCTAGTCCTGATAACCTTTCACCCTGTTGCTTATCAAGAATCTACTAAGCTCTGCCTTTAAAATATTCAAAGGCTCTGCTGGTCGTGGAAGAGTTATAAAGACTTGCGACCCTCTGGGAGAAAACATTGTTAAACCATGACCCCTAGTTCCAGATTATCCCATAAGAAGAAACATCTCTCCACATCTGCCCGTCAATACCCCTCAGGATCCTAAAAATTTAAATCAAGTCGTCTCTCACTCTTTTGACCTCCTAGCCTGTCCAACCTTTCCTCATAAGCCAAACATCCTGGAGGATGGCGTACTGGGAGTCGTGATTGAAACTTGGAGCTGGTCTGCTTCTTCTCCCTGCCCCATTACCTGGCTCCCTTCTCTTGGCCATCAGGGGAGAGAGAAAGACAGTAGTCAATCAGCTGCTCCATATATCTTTATTTTCCTTATGGTTATGCTTAGAATGCCATAGCTGTGTCTTCTTCGCAGAAAGTCTTTCATTCTGACCCGCGGTGAAAATAGTTAGAGTGAATTGAAAATTCTAGCTCACTTGTGTCAATGCTCGCAAGTACTTACACCCTGCGTCAAAATCGTTGACCTTTCTGAAAACTCCTAACCCTGGTGCACTTGACACAGTCCCTCACCTAATGAGCACTCAAATGCATACTTCCATTAGGAACTGTGTTTGAACCCCTGATGAGAGTTTGAGTTTCCAGCTTGAAGCTATGCATTAGTTCACTTCACGTATCTCTGGCCTGGAATTAGACTTGAAGTTGAAACAACTCTGTTGATATTTATCATAAGATTAAGAAGGCAAATGGAATTTTGTCTTTCATTAGGTGGATTGGCCATGCTAAATTGCCCGTAGTGTGCTAAAAAGTAAGGTTAAAGGGGGGGTTGTTGGGTTACGGGTACAGGGTGGATACGTGGGTTTGAGTAGGGTGATCATTGCTCGGCACAACATCGAGGGCCGAAGGGCCTGTTCTGTGCTGTACTGTTCTATGTTCTATTGCTAGAGGGATGGAGTTTAAGACTAGGGAGGTTATGCTGCAATTGTATAAGGTGTTAGTGAGGCCACACCTGGAGTATTGTGTTCAGTTTTGGTCTCCTTACTTGAGAAAGGACGTACTGGCACTGGAGCGTGTGCAGAGGAGATTCACGAGGTTAATCCCAGAGCTGAAGGAGTTGGATTATGAGGAGAGGTTGAGTAGACTGGGACTGTACTCGTTGGAATTTAGAAGGATGAGGGGGGATCTTATCGAAACATTTAAAATTATGACGGGAATAGATAGGATAGATGCGGGCAGGTTGTTTCCACTGGCGGGTGAAAGCAGAACTAGGGGGCATAGCCTCAAAATAAAGGGAAGTAGATTTAGGACTGAGTTTAGGAGGAACTTCTTCACCCAAAGGGTTGTGAATCTATGGAATTCCTTGCCCAGTGAAGCAGTTGAGCTCCTTCATTAAATGTTTTTAAAGTAAAGATAGATAGTTTTTTGAAGAAAAAAGGGATTAAGGGTTATGGTGTTCGGGCCGGAAAGTGGAGCTGAGTCCACAAAAGATCAGCCATGATCTCATTGACTGGCGGAGCAGGCTCGTGGGGCCAGATGGCCTACTCCTGCTCCTAGTTCTTATGTTCTTATGTTCTTATAAGAGTAAAGAATTTTATGTGAGTGTATTAAACATTGATGCATTATACCCTGTACTAAAATCAGAGTTTAATTTCAAGGCCATGGGCGGGATTTTCAGATCCCCCAATGGCAGATTTTCTGGTGACGGAGATAGCTGACCATTGGCGGCCAGCAGAATATTCCAGTTCCGCCCATATCTATAGCATTTTGTTTGGCTCGCCTGTCCCCCTGTGGGGGGCTCGCATTCGATATGACTAGAAGACCCTGCCAATGGGAAGAGCCAGAAAACTCCATCTGTTTGATGGAATCTTGACATTTTCTTTTGTAGCTATCTGGGATGGCCACTTTCGGTATACAAAATGGACGCTCACAGAGACTCTAGGGAAATATGGACAATGCTAGGCAACAAGCAGGCACAGAGCCTGAATGTATATTTGGAAAGCAGTCAACAGACGGAATCGAAACTCTGGGTCAATTAACATATTGATGGCCCATCTCCGAGGAACAAAGGACTAATACTCAGGTAGCCGATACTGTCGCAGACATCCCAGCGCCAGTACCCCAACCGAAAGACACAAACAAAGCAAGGCCAACAGCCACCTAGGACACGCCCAGCCATCAGGGCACCCACCCCTTTATTGGTTTAAATCAATGACAATGATCAAGAAGCTGCCCAATTAATTGGGGCCAAGTTTAAGGCCCGCCTAAAAGCGCGCAAAGCCCCTCCAAGTATAAGAAGGAACGCCCGACACAGATTCAGCCTCTTGGATTCGGTTCTCAAGTGGAGAGACCTATCCACCAGCATCACCAGAAGCAAGTAAGTTCAAGGTCAACGCTCGCTACCAGATGGACGACCTGAGCTGTACTCCTGTTACCTCTTTGAATCCAACAGCCTCAGATCCGAACAGCGGCCATTGTTCCTCTGACTAAGTGGGCACCCAAAGTTAAGTATAGGCGTTAGCGTTAGAGATAGTTTAGTTTGTAGTATTATTGTGCATGAGTAGACCTTACTATGTGTAAATGAATAGTATTGACTCATGTTACAGTTGTATCGGACTTTGGTTAGGCCACATTTGGAATACTGCGTGCAGTTCTGGTCGCCACATTACCAGAAGGTGCTTTAGAGAGGGTGCAGAGGAGGTTCACCAGGATGTTGCCTGGTATGGAGGGTGCTAGCTATGAAGGACGGTTGAGTAGATTAGGATTGTTTTCATTGCAAAGACGGAGGTTGAGGGGAGACCTGATTGAGGTCTACAAAATTATGAGAGGTATGGACAGGGTGGATAGCAACAAGCTTTTTCCAAGAGTGGGGGTGTCAATTACAAGGGGTCACGATTTCAAGGTGAGAGGGGAAAGTTTAAGGGAGATGTGCGTGGAAAGTGTTTTACGCAGAGGGTGGTGGGTGCCTAGAATGCTTTGCCAGCGGAGGTGGTAGAGGCGGGCACAATAGCATCATTTAAGATGCATCTGGACAGATATATGAACGAGCGGGGAACAGAGGGAAGTAGATCCTTGGAAAATAGGCAACAGGTTTAGATCAAAGATCTGGATCGGCACAGGCTGGGAGGGCCGAAGGGCCTGTTCCTGTACTGTAATTTTCTTTGTTCTTTGTTCTTTGTTTGAACTAACTAACTGGTGTATTGGCTCTTTGATCGGTATTCGGGTTGAACCTTGTGGCGGTATCGAGAGATACCTGGCGACTCTGAAAGTATACACCTAATTAGGATTAAGAAAGGCGACCATATTGACTGCTATATTTATAGCAAGTAAAGAGAGCAACACTTTCAACTTGTCATTCTGGACGGGAAAAGCTGACGGTAGCCGCTGGCAGCTTTGCCGGGTTTTACCGCCATATTTTAAAACTCTTTTCCAAAAGAGAGTGAAGAGGCAGACCCCACGATGTCACACAGCCCACCCGTCCCTCCGGAATCCACCGGCACCTCCCCCATAGAACCCCACTCCCATGGAACACCGCTGTCCTAGACACTACCACACTTCCCCTGGCACTGAACCTTGGAGGTTCAGGCAGTGCCAGGGTACTGACCAGGCATGATCCTCCCCTCTCCTCTGGGGTGAGGGGAGGGGAGGTGCTGCTGTACTCACCTGTGCACGTCCAGTGGGTTCTGCTCATCAGGTGCACATCTTAGGGGACCTGAGCTTGATTCCATGCCCTCACACTGACATGAATAGACAGATTAACGTGGAGGACCATCGTGTAAAGGCCTCATAATTATATTTAAATGTGTGCAAAGTGGGATTCCAACTTCTAAAGCTGCGTTTCTTGTTACATCTTTGGCATGGGGCGGGGATTATCAATGGGGGAAATCCCACCATCGTAAAAGCCATTTTGGGTCTCTCGGGCCGTTCTCTGCCCACTCCACTGTTTCTGCACCCCCCCAGAAATCGGAGCAGCAAACCCCCCCCCCCCCCCCCCCCCCCCAAGGTGTTTTCAATTTTCTGTTTTCTGTTAAGGGTTATTCAGCCTTTTGAGTTTTGATGTTGTTTTGCTAACTCCCTTGGATGACTTTTAAATGATAAACTATATTGTACAGCTGTGGAATTAAACAAGTGATTTTGAAAAGATTAAGCAATAAATAATGATAACTGCCAAAAATGACAAAACACAGAAACCCTCAATTTATAACTGTGGGCAAGGGGTAAGTGTGGGGCCTCGTTTAATTATAGCAAGCCTGATTCCCACCTGGATCCAACATCAGGTGAAGTTGAATGAACATGGTTAGAAGGTGGGGACCCTCGGGAGCAGCATGCAGATAAACATTGATGGTTTGATTGGGAGTAGTTGGTCATGGTTGGAAGGGTAGACCAGCCTATTGGGAAAACGTATTTGTAATTTTGGCTGCTTCCTGCTCCCAGCAAGGCCAAATATTGGGTCAAAATATAGTCTAGTTCTGAATGATGTCATCAGACCCTAGCTTTTGAATTTCAGTGACACCCCCGCTATGTTTTGTGGAACTGCCTCGATGGCTGGCCTGTTAAAATACCACAAGGAACAGGTGAGTCGGTCACTGCAAACATTCTCCAATTCTTCCATTCCCTGTATTTGATGGGTGTTAAAATCAGGCTTGTATGACAGACACCAGTGTGTCAAGATTACTATTAGTGCAGTGATACTGGATTTTCCACTGAGTTGCACATATTATAATGAGGTTACCAAGGCCCAGCACTGCACACTGGTGCTGATACTGAAGGTAATGACTACAGTTGTAACCATTAATGAGAACTACTTAAATGTTCACAAAACTGGGGTTTACCTAATGAAGCTTATCCAGCTAAATCAATGTTAAAGCTATAATGAGGAGGCAAATCAGTGATCATTGGATGCCACTATCATATATCCATGATAAAACTTAATCTATAACTGATGTAACTCTAATATTTATATATTTATTCTTTCCTGAAAAAACTCTTTTGCAAAGTATACAACTTGGCACATGAAAGGGACAGTGAGAGTGAAATATATCCTTTATGGTGCTAAACTATAGACAATAGCAAGTTAGTGCAAAATCAATATTCAAAGTAGTGGATATTTAACAGTAGCTGAAAATTGAGATTTATTTATTTATATTTTTAATTGTGATCAATTTTGAAATATTCCTACTTTGGATACACCATCATTTGCATTTCTGTTTGTGCATTTCTGGTGTCTTAGCTCACTTTTTCAGTTTTTATTTTTGTTGACTTCATTTAGTCCCAATACAATTATCACTTGTGATTTTAATTGATCGTCCATGATCCAAACGAACTGGTTAGTACAGGGTGAATGAGATGAATGACACCTTTTAATGGTCAACATATTAGAGGGCTCACACTCACTATATGCAACTTAAATAATCCATCCAAGTGTATTGGTCTAGAATTGCAGAGTAGGATTTCTCTCGCTGTCACTCATCTGTGACTTTCCCCGAAATGGCCTATTAGTGCCCAGAGGGTGGGCTTGCCGTCCAATCAAGGGCACTGTGTACGCTCTCAAAGCTGGAGGGCCAATAAGAGTCCCTCC